>NC_069502.1:739940747-740298247 GCF_027579735.1 Bombina bombina | reverse complement strand
ATCACTTTAAAGCAGGCAGAGGATGATCCATTAGAGTGGTCAGGTAAAGCAATGGTCAATGTCCCTTTAAGCAGGTTTAAGGATTTGGCAATAGAGTGGTCAGGCAAAGCAATGGACAATGTCCCTTTAAGCAGGTTTAATGATTTGGCAATAGAGTGGTCAGGCAAAGCAATGGTCAATGTCCCTTTAAGCAGGTTTAAGGATTTGGCAGCAGAGTAGTCAGGCAGGCAATGGACCAAATATCCCTTTTAAACAGGTTTAAAAATAAGGCACTCACGGTCAGTATAGGAGCCAGGAAGCAGGAAGCGGAATCCGACAAACGGCAACAGAGAGAAGTCCCGCCGGAGATTTAAAGGCCTGTGACATGTGGGGGGCGTGGCACAGGAAGGCCGCATCACATTACTAGGCAATGTGACGCAGCGGAGACAGAGAGAGATCCAGGAGCCACGGTGACACAACAATGATCAGATCATGACAGCACCCCCTCCTCAAAGACCCCTGCAGGGATAGGACCAGGCTTGGAAGGATGAGCCTTATGAAAAGGTTTAATTAAAGCACCAGCATGAACTTGACAAGCTGGCTCCCAAGACTGTTCCGTGACAGGATAACCTTTCCAGTGGATAAGATAGTACAAAATCTTGCCACGAAGTTTGGAATCTATGATATGAGTTACTTCAAACTCAGGTTGTCAATGAACCAGAAGAGGTGGAGTATTGGTCTTAGGTTTGGATTACCTGGATGAGCTTTAGGAGTCTTAGGTAGTGCAATACGATAAGAAGTAGAGCAAACCTGACTCAAGATTCGGAAAGGACCTACTTTGCGGGGTCACAGTTTAGTAGAAGGTTGCTTGAGACGAAGATGACGTTTAGAAACCCAAACCTTGTCTCCAGGACGATACTTGGGGTCCTTCTTCAGTTTGCGATCAGCATAGAATTTATATTGGTTAGAAGCTTTGGTGAGGAGAAAGTGGATCTTTCACCAATGACGACCAAGTCTGCGGACAGAGAGATCAGCAGCAGGAATTTCTGTAGATGAGGTAAGAAGAGGAAATGTTCTAAGTTGAAATCCGTATGCTGCTTTAAAGGGTGAGGTCTTAAGAGAAGTGTTGTGTCGGGCATTGTGAGCCAATTCAGCAAGTAGTGGGTCCAGTTAGAGTGGTAAAGATCCACATAATGCCTGAGATATGTTTCCAAACACTGGTTGACCCTCTGTTTGGCCATTGGACTGTGGATGATGAGATGTAGACAATGAGACGGAAGTACCAAATTGTTTACAAAGAGATTTCTAAAACTGTGAAACAAACTGAACCCCTCTATCAGAGACAATATCAAGTGGGAAACCATGTAATCTCACTACATGCTGAATAAAAAGTTTGGAAAGGGTTTTAGCAGAGGGTAAGCCAGACAATGGAACAAAATCGGCTGATTTGGTGAACCTGTCGACTATAACCCAAACAGTATTGTTACCTGCTGAGAGAGGGAGATCTGTAATGAAATCCATGGACAAATGAGTCCATGGCTGGTGAGGAATAGGTAGAGGTTGGAGCAAGCCAGAAGGTAAATGACGTGGTATCTTGTTGGATACATATACAGTGCAAGCAGAAACATAATCTTTGACGGCATGAGTTAAAGAGGGCCACCAGACATTTTGCTTAAGGTTCCAAATAGTATTGCTGACACCAGGATGTCCGGAAAGGGGATTGTCATGAGCCCATAGTAACAATTTAGATCGGAGGTGCTCACAAACAAAAAGTAGACCAGCAGGGGGTTTGCAAGTGGAAGGAAGGTCCTTTTGTGCAGCTTGTAATTCTTGTAAGGTAGAGACCGATAGTTGAGCTATGATCTCATGAGGATGGAGAATATTGCCAGATTCTGGAGAATTAGTGGATTGCAATTGTCTTGACAAAGCATCAGCCTTGGTATTCTTGGTGCCGGGAATATAGGATAAAACATAGTGGAACCGAGAGAAATACATGGACCATCGAGCTTGCCGGGAATTTAAACGTTTGGCTGTCTGGTGGTAAAGTAGATTCTTATGATCAATAAGGATCGAGAAGGGTTGAGTGGTACCCTCAAGTGGTACCCACCAATGTCTCCATTCGTCTAAGGCCATTTTAATGTTGCCCACATCATAATTTAGTTCAGAAGAGGTGAACTTCTTGGAGAAGAAGTCGAAGGGATGAATCTTGCCAGACTCAGGAATACATTGAGAGAGGACTGCTCCTGCAGCTACTGAGGAAGCATCCACTTCCAGGATAAACTGGTATTCAGGATTAGGATGACGAAGAATGGGTGCAGAAGCAAAAGCCTTTTTTAGAGAATCAAAAGCCTGAATGGCATCTGGGCACCACTCTTTGTAGTTTTGCCCCTTTTTAGTCAGCGAAGTAAGGGGTGCCGTAATGGTAGCAAAACCTTTGATAAACTTCCTGTAGTAACTGGCGAAGTCCAGGAAATGTTGGAGAGCCTTAAGGGAGTCAGGTCTAGGCCATTCGATAATGGCAGTAAGTTTAGTTGGATCCATTTCGAAGCCTGTCTTAGATATTACATATCCTAGGAAGGGAACAGAGTCCCGGTGAAAGGAACATTTTTCCATCTTGGCAAAAAGATGATTATCTCTAAGACTTTGAAGTACTTTCCTGACATGGGATACATGATCTTGGTAGTTTTGTGAAAATATGAGGCTATCGTCAAGGTAGATGATAACAAAGATATTCAAATAATCCCGGAAAATCCCATTCACATAGTGTTAGATCACTGCGGGGCATTGCAGAGCCCAAAAGGCATGACTAGATATTCGTAATGCCCAAAGCGGGTATTAAAAGCTGTTTCCATTCATCTTCCTTGGGCATTCGCATGAGGTTGTATGCGCCTCAAAGATCCAATTTGGTAAGTATAGTGGATCCTTGCAGATAAGTGAACAATTCAGGAATTAGTGGTAATGGGTAACTGTTCTTTACAGTGATCTGATTTAGACCTCTAAAGTCTATACAGGGTCGAAGGCCTCCGTCCTTTTTTTCCACAAAAAAGAAGCCAGCCCATACAGGTGAAGAAGAAGGTCTTATAAAACCTCTAGCCAGGTTATCCTTGATATACTCTTCCAGGGCTAGGTTTTCGGGTCTGTAAAGAGAATAAGTCTTGTCACGGGGCAAAGGAGCTCCAGGGAGCAAGTCTATGGGACAATCGAAGGGATGATGTGGAGGGAGGCGTTACGCCTCTTTTTTGGAAAATACATCAAGAAAGTCCAGGTAGAAAGTCGGTAAGGAACTAAGGATTTCCCTAGCGAGTGCTATGGTGACAGACGTTTGACTGGACTATATAAACAGTTGATCAAACATGAAGAACCCTAAGAAGTAAGTTCGCCTTGTGCCCAAGAAAACATAGGGTGTTGTAACTGGAGCCAGGGGAGGCCCAATATTATGAGAAATTGAGGAGTCGGAATGACATCGAAACTGATATTTTCAGAATGGAGAACTCCAACGGAAAATTGTAATGGCTTGGTAGAAAACTGAATGAGTCCAGAACCCAGCGGATCACTGCTGACAGTGGAGACCTTGACAGAGTACCCTTTTGATCATAGAGATATCATGTGGAGGTATCATGTCATGTGTATGGTTACAAAGATAGAATCTATGAACACACCTTAAGTACCGGAATCAATGAGGCCTTGAGTACAAAACCTGCGATCTCCTAGGTGAAGAGTCACCGGCACAAAGAGTTTGTTGTTGAGGGAGGAGAATTCTATTTGTCTTAACTCAGTCCCTCGATCTGGAGTTAAGCCCTGGCTTTTTTTTTTTTTTTTTTTTTTCAAAGTAGCTTTATTGAGGTATTTCAAAAAAATTAACAATAAACGTATACATAAAGTTTACAAGATTCTGTAAGCATTTTAAAATAAATTTTTATTTTTCGTTACTCTTTTGTGTTTCAATTTAAACTCTAAGCATAGAAAATTCTAAATATAGCCACAGGGTTACATTTCTTAGATTACATTGCAACCCATGGTCATGAGCCAGAAGATGGCATGATAGGGGGGAAGGGGAGGAAGGAAGAATAAAGAGAGTGAAGAAATAAAAAGAGAGAGAGAAAAAAAAAAAAAAAAAGGGGATGGGGATAGGCAGGGAGATTTGCTCTAAATCATTTTATTCCAAACTGCCAGGATCGTCTCATGGGTGTCTAGTTTCTCAATCTTGAGATAGTGATATCTCTCCAGGGCAATGAATTCAGACACTTGTTGTTTCCATTCATCTATGGACAGAACGCATTGTTTCTTCCATCTCTTAGGGATACGTTTTTTTGTGCCCATCAACATTATCAGGAGAAGCGCCAGCTTAGCGGGGTCTACTATCTTGGGGAGTGAACTAAACAGAATACACTCAGGAGTGTTTGATATGTGAATGTCGAGCAAGCCTGAAATGATAGAAAAGATTTCAGCCCAGTAGTCATGCAATTTGGGGCAGGACCACCATATATGTACTAGGGAATATAAAAACAGGAATGTCTGTGCTACTTGGTACCACAGATCTCCTATAGGAGGCGCTAAAAGGCAATGATAGATATTACCAAAAAATAAGTGTGCATCTCATAACACAATATACATAATGTAAAGATGTTAAAAATATATGAAATATAATATATATATATATATATATATATATATACACACGTAGCACTAATCGTGACCAATTTGGAAAATGGATAGAAAAGTCCCACAAATGTCCCAAAAATCCGTATGAAGAACAGGCAGCTCTCAGTCTTCACCCCAAGGATGATATAACTTCTATGATGGATAACTGTAATGAAAACAGAAACAGAGGCGCCACATGTGTAGATCAATAAGAACCACAAAATCCAAACGAGACAAGATACAGGGTACTCACAAACGTAAAGGCACTCTCTTGTGCCTGTAGAAGCAGGCTGGTATTCTAACAGCAAACCAGCTGGCTGTGTGAAGGAATCCCCGTCGTAGTATCCTGTAGTTATAAGTCTCCAAACAGCAACCCTTGCCTGGATTACTTTCTACGAATTGGAACTGAAGTATGAAGGAGAGAAAGGCTGAACAGCCCTTAGGTTACTTACAAGGAGATAGCAACACTAACACCAGGCTTGTAAAAAGTAGAACTAGTATTTATTATTGTACAAAATAAAAATACCAACAGTGTAACAGATTACAGCTGGGTGTATTAAAAGCAAATCTCCTTTGAAATACAGAGATAATAGCGACGCGTTTCTCGGGGATAACCCTGTTTCCTCAGGCTTGTATACTCTAACTCTATCTTAATTCCCTTTAAATAGGGCTCAGTAACCACATGTTTTCCATAAACACTCCCCTTCCTTCACATAAACCAATTAAACCCTTCCTTTCCCTAAACGCCCACTTGTTGCAGTAATTAAAGTTGTGCTACTGTTTGTATGTATAGTTATAATTACTTATATATTTCTCTGAGAACTGTGTTCTGTAAAGTTATAGTTGTAAGATTTCATAGGTATAAACTTGTGCCGATCGTGAAAAAGTTTGCGCATATACCTATGTAAACAAACTACGTCAGTGCAATCTCATTGACCAATTGTAACAAAACTTTGGGAGGCTTGTGTCTCATGATGTATCTGATTGGTGTATACCAGAATGGCAAGAAGACTACAAGTACCATCATGCCTGTATGTTTCACTCGTAAATGAAACTGCACGGAAGTGTAACGTCATCACTGTCCGTCTGGTATTTACAGGTCCCCGCAAAAACGGATGTGATGTAGTTACATGGCACTCAGGCTACATGATTTATCACTAATAAAGATCAGCTGCGCCCACAGGGGGAATGATCAATAGAGTGTGTAGACCCAGCCACCTGATTGGCTGCAACTGTGAGCTCGCCATAAAGTGTCAAATAGTAATGATAAGTGAATTGTAGAATACTTTTTATATATATATATGTATGCCCAAGTAAATAAAAGGTCATAATCACATACCTGTGAAGGGTGTACTATTTCTGTGAGAAATGCGTTACTAACAGTCACGATGTGTGAATGTGAAATGCCATAATATAATAAATATGTATATAAAACACAATAAACATAGGTGTGATAATCTATCTGGTGCTATGGGATATGTGTAATAATTTTACTATGCTGGTATATATATTAAAACCTAATAATGATATGGAAAATATATGTGCTTAAAAAATGTGAATATATAGGGTAGGAACCTACTGGTATAATAATGTAATAATATAATATGTACTAGGGAACCCTCCTCTCCGCAACCTCTCCAGCACTTGTTGCTTGAAGAAGGGTATATTTTATGGAGCCTTGATGGAGTTTAGTACCATCGGTTAAGAGTTTTATATGTATTTCTTGTATAGAAGCGAACACTGAGGCATGCTTTTTGAGTGTGAATGCTTTAATCCAAGAGTCATGATCTAACTCATTAGGTAACTCTCTATTCCAGTTAGTTAGGATACATAATTTTTCAAAAGGTTTGAGTCCTCTGCCCATATCTTTCCTATGTTTGTGGTGTGAGATGTAATGAAGTGATTACATAATTGATTGTAACTAAGCCACGATGAGAAAATTTCCTCGTGGGCTTCTGCTAACTGACCTTGTGTTTTGGTAATGTTATTTTCGGATATAAACTGCATGGTGCCTTTTTGTAGACTGTATGGTTGTTTTATACGGGAACCCATCTTGCAGTATTGAAGATCCGTATTTTCGATTATGGGTGTGAGGGGAGAATACCTGGAAGATATTTGTGTACTAGTGGCTATTGTTTTATCCCATTCAGGTAATGTTTCTGATGTCATTAGATATTTATGAAGATATTTTGGTCTGTTTGAAGGGAGGGTCCAGGTCAGTGTTCCTACGTTATTCCGCATAATGATCTGCCTATCTAGGTGGATCCAAGCCTTGTTGGTGTTGTTGTGGGACCATTCTACTACGTGTTGTAGAAAAATCGCTTTTCTATACGCCGATAAATGAGGCACTCCTAATCCTCCTTTATCCCTTGGCAAATACATGGTCCTGCGGGTATCACCGGTATCAGCAGCATTTTCTAGCATTTTCCATTTCTAGAAAAAATTGTAACTGCACATACCTCATAGCAGAGTAAACTGCACGCCATTCTCCCACTGAAGTTACCTCTCTCCTCAGACATATGTGAGAACAGCAATGGATCTTAGTTACAACCTGCTAAGATCATTGAAAACTCAGGCAGATTCTTCTTCTATTTGCTGCCTGGGATAAAATAGTACAACTCCGGTACCATTTAAAATAACAAACTTTTGATTGAAGATAAAAAACTAACTATATTTCACCACTCTCTCTTACTACCTCCATGCGTGTTGAGAGTTGCAAGAGAATGACTGGATATGGCAGTTAGGGGAGGAGTTATATAACAGCTCTGCTGTGGGTGTCCTCTTGCAACTTCCTGTTGGGAATGAGAATATCCCACAAGTAATGGATGATCCGTGGACTATATACACCTTACAAGAGAAATGGGACAATGTTGGCTAACTGTTAATAATTAATTACAATGTATTGAAAGCACTATATACCAAGTTGGGGTTATAAAATATCCATTTTATTTAATCAATATGCTCTTTGAAAATAGCATTTACAATAGAACATATAATTAAAGTTCTTGGATAGCAATATACATAATACAATGGATTAGAGCATGTCATTTTTCAACTATAATGGCCCTTTAAACAGAAACCATATAATATACAAAGTAGAGACTAAGCACATCTTATTTTAAATCTTAAAATAAAAATCTAATTTGAAGTGAATATGTATTAAAATATAGTTCTAAGAAAATAGAAAAAAAATAGTAAAGCTGATAAAGGGGAAACCTACATAACTCAAACATTTGGAACTCTTCTCTAAAACAGGTCTATGGGAATCAACAGTATCATGAGTAATGCTTATATGTGCTATGCACGTGTAGCATGTTTCTGGAACACATAAAACACAGATGGAATTTTAACAAGATATGTTTATTATTTTCAGCTGTTCATAAAAAAATAGTTTTGAGAATGTCAAAACAGATATATGATATAGCAATTAAATGAACAAATAAGGCTTCACTATTGGAAATATATACCAATGTTTCTCTTCTTTTGGGGTAGACAAAATATGCACCTGGCAAGATTCATGACTTTACATGCTTGATGTCAGAGCCGATCAAGTTTCTCATTAGCGGAATTGCTTAGGTTATCAGAAAAAGAAAGTCCTTATAATTATATGGCATGCACATCATAGTCAAAAGGTAGTGTTCAATAATCAAATAAAGAATGAATCATACAGGAATAAAAATAATTTAAATACTAATACAACTTTAAAAAGTGATGTATGAAATAATAGGAATAGAAATTCTGATGACAGAGAAGACTTCTGGGGACCCGTTTAATAAAAGCAAGGTAACTGGCTCTGCTAGTGTTTGGGGGCTTGTGCACCCATGACCCCTATTTTCATGCAACCAATTGCATGAGAGCAGGGTTCTTTAATTGTTCTAGACAAATCAGTCCTGGATGATTTAACCCCACTACCTTTTAACCTCTGGGGTTGAAAAGATACTGCTGCTTCTTAGCTTTGCAATTTAGTCTATTATCAAATTTGCTTTGTTCTTTGACATTCTTTGTTGACAAGTAAACCTACATAGGCTGATAGGAAGACACGTGCACGCTCCTGAGATCACCTAAAATTACTCTTTAACAAAGAATACTAGGAGAACTAAGCAAAATTGTTAACAGAAGTAAATTGGAACGTTCTTTAACCCTTTGAGTGCTAATGACGGCTCTGAGCCATCACAGAGTTTCTCACTCTGGTGCTAATGACGGTTCAGAGCTTCACTAGCACTCTCCCACCTTGAGGGAGATCTGGGGACTCCCACCCTGCTCCTACCCCGGCGATCGTGCCTGTAGAGAGACAGGCATCGCTGGGGCTTCCAGTTTTGCGTGGTGACATCACGCGCAATAACGTGATGATGTCACCATGCAACTTTATTTATACTTAATAATGTTAAGTATAGGGGCAGGGGGCATGCTGCTTAGAAGCCTTTATCTCAGGCATCTAAGCAGCCATTGAATCACCTAACCTTTCCAACAGTGTAAGTCTTGGGGGGTCTGAAAAAAAAAAATGTTAAAAAAATTTTGTTCAAAAAATATATATATATTTTTTTTAAAAAACTTAAAAAATCTTAGCACCCAGGTGGGAAAGTGCTTACCACTCAAAGTATTAAAATGTCATCCATTTAAGTTTAAATCCATTTAAGTTTAATTTTACTGTCCCTTTAAATTGTGATTGCAGGCTTGCATAAATGAGTCTGCACTCTATGGACTCCCAAACTGTATTTACAGCTTGATAAATGAAGCCTTGGATCTGGGAAGGAATTAAGGAATGTGAACAGAAGATGGTAAAGGAAAAAAACAAAAATTCTAACATACTGTACTTTTGAAAAAGTTTTATGACTCGGGGCACTTTAAAGGGAGGCACAAAACTCCCATTTTTTAACAAATAGTTTGATTAAGAATTTAGTGAAAACCTCTTACATTTTTGTTATTCGATCTGATCAGCATCTGATTCTTAAGTTATAGTAAAAACCGAAAATGATCCAAATGCCTTAACCATATTTCCATATACAAAATTAGATGAAGAGAAAAAAAATATACACTTAAAATGAGAAAAGGTAAGGGGGAAAAAAGTCCCTTGCAAGGCTCTATTTGACAATCAATATATTTTATAACCCACAAAGGCAATACTGAAGTATATACTGTACCTAATTGTTCCTGTAAACTTAGATTAACAGTCTTTCAAATTCCCATCAATAGTGTGAAATCCTTGATTGCCAGATCCTGGAGATCAGTTCAGATTCACACCAAGCAGATATGGATTTCTAGAACAGATTAATTATTCTTATTAGAGGGATATCGATATATTACAATAGACAAAACATTTTTTTCCAGGATGTGAATGTTTATTGGGATTAATACAAATTGACCTGTTTACACTCCTCTCTCAATTTTCTATTCACTTTTACCCTTGATATTTATACTCTTTGGCAGCTTTGGCAGAAGGAGGGCCGGGGGGGGGGGGCGCATACTTCCTCTCCTTATACCCTCTTTTATTACCATTCCTAGTAGCTACCAATGAGACTACTTTAAAGCGATACTAGACCCACATTTTTTCTTTCATGATTCAGATAGAACTTTCTAATTTAATCTTAAAGGGACACTGTACCCAAAAAATTTCTTTCGTGATTCAGCATGAAATTTTAAGCAACTTTCTAATTTACTACTATTATCAAATTTTCTTCATTCTCTTGGTATCTTTATTTGAAATGCAAGAATGTAAGTTTAGATGCCGGCCCATTTTTGGTGAACAACCTGGGTTGTCCTTGCTGATTGGTGGATAAATTCATCCACCAATAAAAAAGTGCTGGCCAGAGTACTGAAACCAAAAAAAAGCTTAGATGCCTTCTTTTTCAAATAATGATAGCAAGAGAACGAAGAAAACTTGATAATAGGAGTAAATTAGAAAGTTGCTTAAAATTGCATGCTCTTGAGGTTAAATAAAAAATATTTGAGGAGTTCCGGAGGAGGAGCCTGCGTACAGGTTGTGCAGCGCGGGCTCCTGTGTCCTGCAGGTAATCCATTGGCGGTGGTTTTCCGCGCGCTGGAGACTCCTGCAACCGGAGGAAACCTGCAATCGGCTTGTGCAGTGGATCAAGCCCAGAGGGACTCTGTTAGCGCTTGTTACCTGCGCTTTTCCAGTACATCTATCCTCTGAGCTCCACGCAGGACATCGCGTGTAGGAGCTATTCAGAGCTTAAACATCCTTAGCGGCAGTCCCCCCCTCCCATCAGAACTGCGAGAGGGGGGTAGATAGCCCGAAGTCATCTGTTTTAATAACAATCTGTGAATACCTACTGCTGCCCTCCCCCCCCACCGGTGCTGTGCGGGGGGAGAAGAGACAGCTGACCAGGCTGAAAACAGGTACTCTAAAGGGAGCACGGCATTGGCCGCCAATATCACGCAGAGCACCTTACCCTGACGGTGGTCTAACTCAGAGGGAACGGCTGTCTCTCAGGTGGTGGAGGCCCTGCTAATACTCTGATCGTCCCTGTCTGGGGAGGCGGTTAGGATACCGCTAAAGTTTGGCTACATACTGCTACTCTCCCCCCCCCCACTGATGTTGTGCGGGGGGTGAAGGAACAACTGACCAGACCGAACAAGTGTCTTGAAGGATCACAACAGTGGCTACAGATTTCATCTGGAGGCGGCAGAGGTCCAACCCAGGCGACCGGCTATACTGCAGAGCACAGGGGCCCCGGTGGTGTGCTGATTCCCCTGTTTGGAGAGGCTATTGGAGAGCGGGGCTGTCGCTGTGTTTTGTTCACCTGGGGGTTACAGATTGTCGGCACTGGGCCGGTAAATAAGGAGGCTGAGCACGGAAGCACAGATTTTTTTTTTTTTCTATACAAGGGCATTTAGGAGAAGCTTCATAGGCACCTGGGACTGTGCAACCCCAATGCTCAATGCATCCTCCAACGTATAACACTCAGAGAAATAGAGCTCACCATCGAATGGTCTATACAAGAAGAGGGGTGAGTGCAGGACTCCTGTGAGTTTGGTAAAATTGTTTTTCTTTTCTCTCATTTATATGCCACGCAAGTTATATTTTGCTTCTGAGGATACCTACTTGTTGGGAGAACTCTTTCTTAAACTTTTTTGTCTTTTTGGGCACCCCCAAGAAAAGTCTGCACTGTATAAAGTGATGCCACAAGCAAGTAACTAACTGAATTTCAGCTTCCCTCCCAGGGGTTCTGTAAGCTATGTAATTATTTGGGTCAAAGCACCCTAATATTGGCAAAACCTCTGGAGAAAGTCTAAAACTTTCTTTCTTTAATTATAAGGTACTTTCTTTATTTCCTAGGGGGATACAACAGGCAGTCCTGGCCTGACTCCATTTTTCTGCCCTGTTGCAGAGAAAAAGCTGTGAATTATTACTTGTTAAAATTACAATGGATGGTAATAACTGCATTATATTTTGTTTATACACCCTGATGTTATCTGAGATTTGATGTATTAGTAGCCTCACACTGTAGGAGGAATCTGTGACCCAGAGGGGTTTTGTTATTGTGTAAGTGTTTATTCTCTTTCCACATTGGCCTGAATTGAAGTACAAGTGAGGGTAGTTCCCCCAGGGCCTTAAAGAAGGAGAAGGAAGGCGAGCTGACACAGGTTTAAAAGTTATTTCTAAATAATTATCTTAACATATCGTAACCCAATAGGGATACTCCAGTTAAGAAGGATCATTAGGCGAAAATTTTGGTTAGCCCAATTTACATTGAACTTTTAGAGAGTTTTGTGGCTGCTGAGGCGTTACAACTTTGCATGCTACTCTGTGGGAGTAAGAACCCCTGGTCGGCCTAGATCACCTCTTTCTCACAGTCATTATTAGAAGAATTTAATTGCACTTTCACCACTTTCCCTAGACCCCGCACCTTCTTCCCCCCCCCCCCTTTTTTTTTTTTTTTTTCCTCAATCGCGCACTCACTTGAACACTTCTGGACTCCCTTTCACTTTAAGACACGTCACATTTTCCCCCTTTAGGGGGGTGAGAAGGAGGAGGAGAGGAAGAGATCCAAAATTCCTTCTTTCTCTCCTCTCTCTTTGTCTACCCCTCTATCGTCTTTTTTTTCCCCTTCACTATTTTTTTAGCTGCACTTATTTATGGATAGGTTTTTGAATTCACCAACCCATCACAAAAGCACTCCACCGGCCATGGCTTCCAGACCCAGAGATAGAAAGAATAAAGCAGCCTCTGAAACTCTAGTGGAAATGCATCCTGAACCTGGATCTGTCAGAAGGACTAGTGAGGGCACACACTCACAACCCCTAGTAAATAGCATATTGGAAGCCTTGAATCCGAAATTTGAGGCACTTAGGTTAGAAATAAAACAAGACTTAAACTCCCTATCCAATGAGCTCAAACAGTTCACGATGAGAATTGAAGAAGCGGAGCAAAGAGTCTCCGATCTTGAAGATCTCACACTAGAGCAGAATACTAAACTAAAAGCAAATACTCTTTCTATCAGTGAAACTACAAAATAAGATCGAAGACTTACAAAACCGATCAAGGAGGAACAATATTAGAATAATTGGGGTCCCTGAAACCCCAGGTTACTCAGATCTGATGAAGTTTGCGGCTGAGTCCCTCCCTAAACTATTGAACTTCCCATCAGAATTGTTACCTTTAGTTATAGAAAGAGCCCATAGGATAGGGAGGCCTTTGGCAGCAGATGATAACAAATTCAGACCCAGACCCATAATTGTGAGATATTTGAGCTATCAGGACAAGCTTAAAATCTTGCAATTATCGCGTAAAACCTCACCGGTGCTTTTAGATGGGGTTAAAATACTAATCTTCCAAGACTTTGCATATGGAACCTCTCTGAAAAGAAGAGAACTTTCTCCAATATGCGGAAGACTAATTAAAGAGGGTATATTTGCTACGGTAATATACCCGGCTAAGCTTAAAGTAGAATATCAGGGTCATACACATTTCTTTGAAACTGCTCCGGAAGCAGAGAAGTTCTATACTGAAAAAGTTGTTAAATAGGTTAACTTGATTTTTCTCACAATTTTAAGAAACGCAATTATTTTTCTGATAAGTAAAACCAGAAGGTTTAAGAGTCCTACCTATCATATAATCTGGCTTCAGGTTTTACGGAGGAGTAAAATTTCTGGGGATGGGGAATGGGGGGGATTTTATTATGGGGGTTTTTTTTCCCTCCCCCCCCCCTTTTTTTTTTTTTTTACCTTCTTTTTTTTTTTTTTTCTTTCTCTTTCTTCCCTTTGTTAAATAATGCCTAAAAAGGAAAAATTTATTTTAACATCCTGGAATGTCGGGGGTATTTCTTCTCCAATAAAACGCAAGGCAATAGTCTCACAACTGAGGAAATATAATTCTGATATAGCCTTTATTCAGGAGACTCACCTTAATATGGAAGAATCATTAAAGTTGAAAACTTCCTGGGTAAAGGAGGTATTCTTTACACCCAGTGTTGGCAGGAAAAGGGGAGTGGCCATCTTAATGGGGAAGAGGTTAACGTATGAAGTGTTATCAAAATACTCTGACCCAAATGGTAGAAGTTTGATCATGAAAATTAAATTGGCAAATCTTGTCTTTATACTTTGTAATATTTATGCTCCCAATAATTTTGACTCTAATTTTTGGGACTCTGTACAAACCAATATCTTACGTATGGGTGAAGGGATTGTCATATTAGCCGGGGATTTCAATATGGCACCACAAACACCTATTGATAGACTTAGGCAAACAAATATTACTTTTCAATCTAAGAGAGATAAATTAGAGGCCAAAATGTTTAAAACTATATCGAGCAACCTGGCTCTTAAAGACATCTGGAGGTTACAACATCCTGATGAAAGGGAATTTACCTGTAAGGCCAAGAATGTCAATTCTCTCTCAAGAATTGATTTATTTATGGTTAGTGATGAAATAGTCAAGATTGGTTCCACTACTAAAATTTTACAAATAACTATTTCAGATCATGCCCCAATCTTATTAGAGATCCCAATTTTTGGTAAAAGATACCCCTCACGACGGTTCTTCTTCCCTAAGTTTCTATCAAAAAATCTAAAGTTCAAAAATTGGTTAACAAATAAAATAAATGAATTTTTCTCCTTAAACTTGGGTTCAGTTAATAATCCGAACTTACTATGGGAAGCAGGTAAAGCTGTAATGAGGGGGGAGATCATTGCGTATATGGTTAACTTCAGAAGGAAAGCTAATCTTAGAGAAAACCAGGCATTGAAAGCCTTGACTAATTCCTATAATAGGTATATATCTCGCCCCACTACTGTAAATTGGAGACGATATTCTGCTGCCAAGAGAGAGAGAGATACTTTACTGACCCATATCTCAGCCCAAGCTGATCTAAAAATTAAAGCAAAATTCTATCACCATGGGGACAAAGCGGGCAAATTTCTGGCCAAGCTATGTAAAAACTTGCAAGGGAATCCCTCTATTGATTCACTCCTAGAACATGATTCTTTGATTATTGACCCGAAAGAAATATTGGAAATTTTTTCGACATATTATAAAGGGATTTATTCCTTTAAAGAGTCGGACATGGAGGTCTCAAGTAGCTTTTGGGAGGGTTTGGAATATTCAGTTTTAAGTGAGGATGCAGTAAATAAACTTAATGCTCCCATATCTGACCAAGAGATTCTTCAAGCTATTAAAGAGTTGCGGTTGGACAAAGCCCCTGGGCCGGATTTCTTGCCTAATGAGTTTTATAAGATATTGGCCCCGGTTATTACTCCCCATCTGAAGAACCTTTTTAACTACTTCTATGTAGAGAGAAATTCTATTCCTATATCTTTCATTGCATCTACTACGGCATTAATTTTAAAACAAGGTAAGGATCCTTTAAAAAAGGAAGCCTATCGTCCAATAGCATTACTTAATTCCGATTACAAATTGCTATCATCGATCCTAGCTAAAAGACTACAGAGTGAGATTGGGGTCCTTATCAATAAGGATCAAGCGGGGTTTTTAAATAAACGTAATCTAGCGGCCAAAGTTAGAGAACTCTTTCTGGTCCTTGACTATTTTTATAGTCCTCGGGAAATACCCTTACAAGATCAACTAGACTTAGCGGTGATAGCTCTGGACGCAGAAAAGGCGTTTGACTCAGTACATCATCAGCATATCTTGACCTCTCTCTCTCGATTTGGTTTTAAAGATAATTTTGTATTTTTCGTCAAAAATCTTTGTGAAAACTCATCCACAAAATTGATCATTAATCAATTAGAATCCAATTCAATTAAACTTCAAAGGGGAACTAGACAAGGATGCCCTTTATCGCCTCTGTTGTTTGACTTAGCTATAGAGCCACTAGCCCTTAAAATAAGAAAAGATCTTCAGGGTATAAAAATTGGCTCTATGGAACAAAAAGTCGCTCTCTATGCTGATGATGTGCTGGTCTATGTCTCCAATACTAGAGTTAATATTCCTAGGTTAATTTCGATCACAAACTCTTTTGGAACCTTCACAGGTTATAAAGTTAACGCCGCTAAATCAGAGCTAATGTGGATTAGGAAAAATCAGATCTCTATATCTGAGACACCGTTTAAGGAGGTCACTTCTCATTTTAGATACTTAGGCATTAATGTATCGGCAAACCCACGAAATTGGTATGACCTTAATATCTCTCCAATCCTACTTAAGGTAAAAGAATACATGAAGAACTGGCAAAATTTTCCGCTTTCATTAACAGGTCGTATTGCACTTTTTAAGATGGTTCTTCTCCCCAAGATTCTTTTCCCTCTGCAAAACGTACCAGTCCTGCTGAAAACCAAGGATTGGAAGAGTCTATGTGGGGCCCTTCGATATTTTATTTGGAAGTGCAAAAGACCTCGAATTTCGATCAACAGACTTTTTCTTCCTAAGAGGTTTGGTGGCATGGCTCTACCAGACCTCAGCAGTTACAGTATGGTCTTTTTGGCACGGATCATGATAGATTGGATACTAAATAAGGACTATTTTACAAATAATACTCTTGAAATTAACATAGTATACCCTTATAACCCTATAGCCTTAATCCATTGTCCAATGCATTTGATGCCAAAAGAAGTGAAACATCTTAGTTCTGTATATACGGTAATACAGGCTTGGAAAAAACTAGGTGGTAAACTAAGTATAGATCTTTCCATTCCGAAATTTCAGGGATTATGTGGCAATCCGGAGTTCCAAAGAGGTACTCAATCTCAGGTTTTTCAGAAGTGGCATAAAGCAGGTTTGATTTACCTCACACAATTCATAGATCAAGAGACCCAACTAATTAAGACTTTTGAGGGACTTAGGCAGGAATTGAAATTAAGCAACAAGGATTTTTTTGCCTACTTGCAGGCCAGACATTATCTCTCTTCACTTATTGATAAATATGGTTGGACCTGGTCCTGGGGGAAGCTAGACAGCTGGCCGATCCTTGCTAAGAGCAACCTATTCTCCATTTCAACCTGGTACGAGTTGCTGGTCAGTCAAAAGGGTGAACTTAATTTACAATTTATATCACAAAAATGGAATCTTATGTCTCAGGAGTTAGAAAGTGGGGCAGACCAAGTAGAAAAATCTATAGCCACGATAACACAAACTACTTTATCTGCTAGTTGGAGAGAATCACACATAAAGTTATTATACAGGACTTACTATACTCCACTGAAAGGATTCAAATGGCATAATCTTAATTTTAATGCCTGCCCAAAATGTTCATATCCAGCGGCGGACCTAGTCCATATGATATGGACTTGTCCCCGGTTAGCACAGTTCTGGCGGAAGATAGAATTTTGGCTTATTAGGGTATTAAGGTTACCACCTTACTCTCTCTCCTTGGCAGAAGTTGTCTTCTTTGTTGAACCCTCTTCCCCATATGAATTTAGGAAAATATTGAATATGACAATCTTGGCCGCAAGGAATTTAATCTTTAATAAATGGCGAGACACAACAGTACCGAGTATATCAGAAGTCAAAAACTACATGAAAAAACAGTGTATTATTGAACAATTGGATACAACATTAACATCTGAGAGGGAAATAACTCTTTTTTTTCAGAAATGGGCTAGATTTATTAAAAAATTTCCCCCGGATGAAATAAATAATTTAATATACCCCTTTAGACATTCTGAAATAATTTTATTGGATAGGTGGTTGAGGAGGGAGAGGCTTCCCCCCCTCCTCTCCCCTTTCCTTTCCTCCTCCCCCCCTTTTTTTCACCCCCCCCCCCTTTCCCCCCCCCCCCCCATTTCCCCATCCCCTAGACATGTTATTCGATTGACTGAAGAGTTAAAACTTTGTTAATATAACCAATAGCTTTAAACTATAGGTGCATTCTCATAACTACTGATTTGTACTGTATGCTCATAAGGTATCAATCATTCTTTTTGTACATTGTTTAAAATGAGATTTTCTTTTTATGTATACCCATTGCTGTCGGACCCGACGACTACCTGTTTGTGTTAAGAGTTAAAACTTTGTTAATATAACCAATAGCTTTAACTATAGGTGCATTCTCATAACTACTGATTTGTACTGTATGCTCATAAGGTATCAATCATTCTTTTATTTGTACATTGTTTAAAATGAGATTTTCTTTTTATGTATACCCATTGCTGTCGGACCCGACGACTACCTGTTTGTGTTGTTAATTTAACCAAAATCTGAATAAAAATTATAAATAAAAAAAAAAAAAAATTGCATGCTCTTTCTGAATTACAAAAGAAAATTTTTTTGTACAGTGTCCCTTTAATATAACACATTTTATTCGTTCTCTTGGTATCTTTATTTGAAAAAGCAGGAATGAAAGATTAGGAGCTGGCCCATTTAGCCACCAATCAGCAAGCACTGCCCAGGTGCTGAACCTAAAATGGACAGGTAAGCTTTCATTCCTGCTTTTCAAATAAAGATACCAAGAGAGCAAAGAAAAATTGTTAATTGGATTAAATTAGAAAGTTGCTTAATATTGCATGTTCTATCTTAATCATGAAAGAAAAAATGTGGGTCTAGTATCGCTTTAATTTATCTGTATTGAGCATTATAAATATTATTGTTTTATTTTAGTGTATTATATATTATGGATGGACGTGGAATGTCTCCTTTGAACATTCTGTATAAATTTGCTCTATGAAATTACTAAAGGTGAAAGTGAACCATTGGGGCTATGCTCCGTTGAGTCCAAGGAGTAAACTTGATGCTACATGAGGACGTTGATACTTCTTCACCATGATTGTTTAACTCTGGTTTTAGTTTAGTGTTACTCCATATACCTACTTTTCTTGTACTGTAATTGACAATGAACAAATAAATATTTGGTTTTTTTTAAATTAAATAAATATATAAAATGGGTCCTCAATCAGATATACTTGTGTTAAGTTTCTGATGTGATCTTTGTTTTTATTTATTCTACTGCGTTCACATTGTTGTAGTCTTTTTTTGTTGCATTGTCCAGTTTCTTATGGTTGTGATCTCATTTGAATTTAATTTACAATATTTGTTCTGTTAGTCTCCTGTTTCTTGTCTCTGTTTAATAAATTGTAGGCAGCATTCATCCAAAGCGGTTCATCACTCTGTTAGATTCTTTACTTCACTTTGTCAAAAACTGGGGTCTTGTCTAGTTTCAACACTTTCAATATTATTTTGTATTTTAGATATTTTTCAAGATTGATGCTATTGTAACAGTTAAAAAGTAATCTCTCTGATTTTGCAAACAATTTCTTTGGATTTATAAGTATAACGTTTCTGGACATCCTATCATCCTCTACAAACTTTACAAATATTTTTGTTTTGGTCCTGTGGTCAATCGCCATATTTATAGTTAGATATGGCACATAGGGGTGCGACTAATCACGGCAGTATAGCCTAGTAGTACATACTAAAGTAGATGCTGTTTAAAAGCTGAAGGAAGGAAAGTAATGGAATAGCAAGTAGGATGTTGCATCAACAGGTTCAGCAAAACCAGGAAGCGCTAATCCTTTTAGTAGATATCTAGATGGTAGTATGTAACTGATTGGGAGTAAATAGTAATAGCATACAAATATATGAATTGTTATATACAAATGTTGATATACAATAAAATACAAAAAGACGGAACATAATCCCAGATGGAGGTTATAGATGACAAACTTTAGTATAGTGCGGACATATTATTTTTAGAAAGTGGAAAAAATAGTAAAACCATGTACTTTTGATTGCAAATAATGTCCCAGTTGGTCTTTTATGGTAATATGGATGCTCAATCTTTAAAAGGACACTCAAGTCAAAATTAAACTTTCATTATTCAGATAGAGCAGCAATTTTAACCAACTTTCCAATGTACTTCCATTAAAAAAGTGCAGTCTTTTTATATTTAAACTTTTTGAGTCACCAGTTCCTACTGAGCATGTGCAAGAATTCACAGAATAAGCATATATGCATTTGTGATTGGCTGATGGCTGTCACATGGTACGTGTATGCATTTGTGATTGGCTGATGGCTATCACATGGTACAGGGGGAGTGGAAATAGACATAACATTTAAAATTGTCAGAAAAAAATCTACTATTCATTTGAAGTTCTGACTAAGTGCTTGCTATTGCATTGTCTTGTTATCTTGCATTTGCTGATTATGCAAATCTACTGTGTTGACTGGTCCTTTAAGTCTTCTGCACTATTTATTGGTCCAATGTTAATAATAAAGATGTTAAAGTTTCCCCTTGGGGTTCTACTCAGTATTTCTACCTCAATCCTCAAACTTCTATACTTTTCAAGGTATAACTGTGATGGATCTTCCCCTTGCTCTCCTTTATGCATGCCTTGTTGGTGTCAGTAGGTTCTTCCTGGTGTGTATGAAGAGGTTCTCTACGGGTGCATGCAGGGAAGGATATAAAAAAAAAAAAGGAAATGTAATGTAGGATTTTATTGAAAGTAGATATCTGCACACTAATACACTAACCACAAAGGACCTTAATATAATAAGTGATATTTTTAAAGAATTTCCCACAAATAAGTTAATTATGGTCTTAATACACTGCAACCAACTATTCCATTTTTACCAAAATGTTTTACTTATATATGTTTGATTGAGGTAGAATACTGTGAGTAGAACCCCAACAGGGGAAACGTTATGGTGTATCAACATTATGTATTAGAGTTAAAGATTAAGCATCCACATTATTATAAGAGATTGATTGGGACACTATATACTGTATCATATTAAAGGACCATTCAGTACAGTAGAATTGCATAATCAACACATGCATAATAAAAATACAATGTAATAGCACTTACTCTAAATTTAAAATAAGCAATAGGTTTTTTAAGTAACAAATAGACATGTGCACCGCTAAAAAATTCGGTTCGTTTTCGGTTCGGATCGATTCGGACTTTTAGAATTTCGTTTCGGATCGAATCTGATTCGGCAAAATTTGAATAAATTCGTTTCGGATTTATTCGGATCCGAATAAATTCGTTTCGGATTTATTCGGATTCGGCTGAATTCGGTTCTATTCCGTTCCGAAATTCGGTATGTTTTTACTACACTAACACCCATTTAGTACACTAAGTCACTAACACCCATAAACTACCTATGAACCACTAAACCGAGGCCCCCCCACATCGCAAACCCTATAATAACATTATTTAACCCCTAATCTGCCGATCGGATATCGCCGCCGCCTACATTATAGCTATTAACCCCTAATCTGCTGTCCCTAACACCGCCGACCCCTACATTATAGTTATTAACCCCTAATCTGCCTCCCCCAACGTCGCCGCAATCTAACTACAAGTATTAACCCCTAATCTGCCGACCCGATATCGCCGCCGCCTACATTATAGCTATTAACCCCTAATCTGCTGTCCCTAACACCGCCGACCCCTACATTATAGTTATTAACCCCTAATCTGCCTCCCCCCAACGTCGCCGCAATCTAACTACAAGTATTAACCCCTAATCTGCCGACCCGATATCGCCGCCGCCAACATTATAGCTATTAACCCCTAATCTGCTGTCCCTAACACCGCCGACCCCTACATTATAGTTATTAACCCCTAATCTGCCTCCCCCCAACGTCGCCGCAATCTAACTACAAGTATTAACCCCTAATCTGCCGACCGCAAATCGCCGCCACTATAATAAATGTATTAACCCCTAAACCGCCGCACTCCCGCCTCGCAAACACTATAATACATTTTATTAACCCCTAATCTGCCCTCCCTAACATCGCCGCCACCTACCTACAATTATTAACCCCTAATCTCCCGCCCCCATCGTCGCCGCTACTATAATAAGGTTATTAACCCCTAAACCTAAGTCTAACCCTAACCCTAACACCCCCTAACTTAAATATAATTTAAATAAAACGAAATAAGTTTACTATAGTTAAATAAATGAATCCTATTTAAAACTAAAGACTTACCTGTAAAATAAACCCTAAGATAGCTGCAATATAACTAATAGTTACATTGTAGCTATTTTAGCATTTATTTTTATTTTACAGGCAACTTTGTATTTATTTTAACTAGGTACAATAGTTATTAAATAGTTAATAACTATTTAATAACTACCTAGCTAAAATAAATACAAATTTACCTGTAAAATAAATCCTAACCTAAGTTACACTAACACCTAACACTACACTATCATTAAAATAACTAAATAAATGAATCATATTTAAAACAAAATACTTACCTGTAAAATAAACCCTAATATAGCTGCAATATAACTAATAGTTACATTGTAGCTATTTTAGCATTTATATTTATTTTACAGGCAACTTTGTATTTATTTTAACTAGGTACAAAAGCTATTAAATAGTTATTGACTAATTAATAGCTACCTAGTTAAAATAATTACAAAATTACCTGTAAAATAAATCCTAACCTAAGTTACAATTAAACCTAATTAACTACAAGTACCTACAATTATCTACAATTAAATAAACTAAAGTACAAAACCCCCCCACTAAATTACAAAAAAAAACAAACACTAAATTACAAAAAATAAAAAAATATTACAAGAATTTTAAACTAATTACACCTAATCTAAGCCCCCTAATAAAATAGCAAAGCCCCCCAAAATAAAAAAAATGCCCTACCCTATACTAAATTACAAAAGTTAACAGCTATATTACCTTACCAGCCCTGAACAGGGCCCTTTGCGGGGCATGCCCCAAAGAAAACAGCTCTTTTGCCTGTAAAAAAAAAAACACAATCCCCCCCCCACATTACAACCCACCACCCACATACCCCTACTCTAACCCAAACCCCCCTTAAATAAACCTAACACTACCCCCCTGAAGATCTCCCTACCTTGAGTCGTGTTCACCCAGCCGGGCCGAAGTCTTCATCCGATGGGGCAGAAGAGGACATCCAGACCGGCAGAAGTCTTCATCCAAGCGGGGCAAGAAGAGGTCTTCCATCCATCATACAAGTACCAAAATACAAACAAACACTAAATTACAAAAAATAATAAAATATTACAATAATTTTAAACTAATTACACCTAATCTAAGCCCCCTACTAGCTATTAATATAGCTTCAATATAACTAATAGTTACATTGTAGCTATTTTAGGATTTATATTTATTTTACAGGCAACTTTGTATTTATTTTAACTAGGTACAATAGCTATTAAATAGTTAATAACTATTTAATAACTACCTAGCTAAAATAAATACAAATTTACCTGTAAAATAAATCATAACCTAAGTTACAATTACACCTAACACTACACTATCATTAAATTAACTAAATAAATGAATCCTATATAAAACTAAAGACTTACCTGTAAAATAAACCCTAATATAGCTGCAATATAACTAATAGTTACATTGTAGCTATTTTAGCATTTATATTTATTGTACAGGCAACTTTGTATTTATTTTAACTAGGTACAATAGCTATTAAATAGATATTTACTGTTTAATAGCTACCTAGTTAAAATAATTACAAAATTACCTGTAAAATAAATCCTAACCTAAGTTACAATTAAACCTAACACTACACTGTCATTAAATAAATTAACTACAAGTACCTACAATTAAATACAATTAAAAAACTAAACTAAAGTACAACCCCCCCCCCCACTAAATTACAAAAAATAAAAAAATATTACAAGAATTTTAAACTAATTACACCTAATCTAAGCCCCCTAATAAAATAACAAAGCCCCCCAAAATAAAAAAAATGCCCTACCCTATACTAAATTACAAAAGTTAACAGCTCTATTACCTTACCAGCCCTGAACAGGGCCTTTTGCGGGGCATGCCCCAAAGAAAACAGCTCTTTTGCCTGTAAAAAAAAACACAACCCCCCCCCCCACATTACAACCCACCACCCACATACCCCTACTCTAACCCAAACCCCCCTTAAATAAACCTAACACTACCCCCCTGAAGATCTCCCTACCTTGAGTCGTGTTCACCCAGCCGGGCCGAAGTCTTCATCCGATGGGGCAGAAGAGGACATCCAGACTGGCAGAAGTCTTCATCCAAGCGGGGCAAGAAGAGGTCTTCCATCCATCAGAAAAGTACAAAAAAACAAACAAACACTAAATTAGCAAAAATAATAAAATATTGCAATAATTTTAAACTAATTACACCTAATCTAAGCCCCCTACTAGCTATTAATATAGCTACAATATAACTAATAGTTACATTGTAGCTATTTTAGGATTTATATTTATTTTACAGGCAACTTTGTATTTATTTTAACTAGGTACAATAGCTATTAAATAGTTAATAACTACCTAGCTAAAATAAATACAAATTTACCTGTAAAATAAACCCTAACCTAAGTTACAATTACACCTAACACTACACTGTCATTAAATTAACTAAATAAATTAATCCTATATAAAACTAAATACTTACCTGTAAAATAAACCCTAATATAGCTACAATATAACTAATAGTTACATTGTAGCTATTTTAGCATTTATATTTATTTTACAGGCAACTTTGTATTTATTTTAACTAGGTACAATAGCTATTAAATAGTTATTGACTAATTAATAGCTACCTAGTTAAAATAATTACAAAATTACCTGTAAAATAAATCCTAACCTAAGTTACTATTAAACCTAACACTACACTATCATTAAATAAATTAACTACAAGTACCTACAATTAAATACAATGAAATAAACTAAACTAAAGTACAAAAAAAACAAACACTAAATTACAAAAAATAAAAAAAATTACAAGAATTTTAAACTAATTACACCTAATCTAAGCCCCCTAATAAAATAACAAAGCCCCCCAAAATAAAAAAATGCCCTACCCTATACTAAATTACAAAAGTAATCAGCTCTATTACCTTACCAGCCCTGAACAGGGCCTTTTGCGGGGGCATGCCCCATAGAAAACAGCTCTTTTGCCTGTAAAAAAAAACACAATACCCCCCCCCCACATTACAACCCACCACCCACATACCCCTACTCTAACCCAAACCCCCCTTAAATAAACCTAACACTACCCCCCTGAAGATCTCTCTACCGTGTCTTCACCCAGCGGGCCGAAGTCTTCATCCGATCGGGCAGAAGAGGACATCCAGACCGGCAGAAGTCTTCATCCAAGCGGGGCAAGAAGAGGTCTTCCATCCATCAGAAGTCTTGATCCAGGCGGCATCTTCTCTGTTCATCCATCCGGAGCGGAGCGGCAGCATCCTGAAGACATCCCACGCAGAGCATCCTCTTCTTTCTTGATCCGACGACTAGGTGACTGTACCTTTAAGTGACGTCATCCAAGATGGCGTCCCTTGAATTCCGATTGGCTGATAGGATTCTATCAGCCAATCGGAATTAAGGTAGGAAAAATCTGATTGGCTGATTCAATCAGCCAATCAGATTCAAGTTCAATCCGATTGGCTGATCCAATCAGCCAATCAGATTGAGCTCGCATTCTATTGGCTGATCGGAACAGCCAATAGAATGCGAGGTCAATCTGATTGGCTGATTCCATCAGCCAATCGGATTGAACTTGAATCTGATTGGCTGATTAAATCAGCCAATCAGATTTTTCCTACCTTAATTCCGATTGGCTGATAGAATCCTATCAGCCAATCGGAATTCAAGGGACGCCATCTTGGATGACGTCACTTAAAGGTACAGTCACCTAGTCGTCGGATCAAGAAAGAAGAGGATGCTCTGCGTGGGATGTCTTCAGGATGCTGCCGCTCCGCTCCGGATGGATGAACAGAGAAGATGCCGCCTGGATCAAGACTTCTGATGGATGGAAGACCTCTTCTTGCCCCGCTTGGATGAAGACTTCTGCCGGTCTGGATGTCCTCTTCTGCCCGATCGGATGAAGACTTCGGCCCGCTGGGTGAAGACACGGTAGAGAGATCTTCAGGGGGGTAGTGTTAGGTTTATTTAAGGGGGGTTTGGGTTAGAGTAGGGGTATGTGGGTGGTGGGTTGTAATGTGGGGGGGGGGTATTGTGTTTTTTTTTACAGGCAAAAGAGCTGTTTTCTATGGGGCATGCCCCCGCAAAAGGCCCTGTTCAGGGCTGGTAAGGTAATAGAGCTGATTACTTTTGTAATTTAGTATAGGGTAGGGCATTTTTTTATTTTGGGGGGCTTTGTTATTTTATTAGGGGGCTTAGATTAGGTGTAATTAGTTTAAAATTCTTGTAATTTTTTTTATTTTTTGTAATTTAGTGTTTGTTTTTTTGTACTTTAGTTTAGTTTATTTCATTGTATTTAATTGTAGGTACTTGTAGTTAATTTATTTAATGATAGTGTAGAGTTAGGTTTAATAGTAACTTAGGTTAGGATTTATTTTACAGGTAATTTTGTAATTATTTTAACTAGGTAGCTATTAATTAGTCAATAACTATTTAATAGCTATTGTACCTAGTTAAAATAAATACAAAGTTGCCTGTAAAATAAATATAAATGCTAAAATAGCTACAATGTAACTATTAGTTATAATGTAGCTATATTAGGGTTTATTTTACAGGTAAGTATTTAGTTTTATATAGGATTAATTTATTTAGTTAATTTAATGACAGTGTAGTGTTAGGTGTAATTGTAACTTAGGTTAGGGTTTATTTTACAGGTAAATTTGTATTTATTTTAGCTAGGTAGTTATTAACTATTTAATAGCTATTGTACCTAGTTAAAATAAATACAAAGTTGCCTGTAAAATAAATATAAATCCTAAAATAGCTACAATGTAACTATTAGTTATATTGTAGCTATATTAATAGCTAGTAGGGGGCTTAGATTAGGTGTTTAAAATTATTGTAATATTTTATTATTTTTGCTAATTTAGTGTTTGTTTGTTTTTTTGTACTTTTCTGATGGATGGAAGACCTCTTCTTGCCCCGCTTGGATGAAGACTTCTGCCAGTCTGGATGTCCTCTTCTGCCCCATCGGATGAAGACTTCGGCCCGGCTGGGTGAACACGACTCAAGGTAGGGAGATCTTCAGGGGGGTAGTGTTAGGTTTATTTAAGGGGGGTTTGGGTTAGAGTAGGGGTATGTGGGTGGTGGGTTGTAATGTGGGGGGAGGGATTGTGTTTTTTTTTTACAGGCAAAAGAGCTGTTTTCTTTGGGGCATGCCCCGCAAAGGGCCCTGTTCAGGGCTGGTAAGGTAATAGAGCTGTTAACTTTTGTAATTTAGTATAGGTTAGGGCATTTTTTTTATTTTGGGGGGCTTTGTTATTTTATTAGGGGGCTTAGATTAGGTGTAATTAGTTTAAAATTCTTGTAATATTTTTTTATTTTTTGTAATTTAGTGGGGGGGGGGTTTGTACTTTAGTTTAGTTTTTTTAATTGCATTTAATTGTAGGTACTTGTAGTTAATTTATTTAATGATAGTGTAGTGTTAGGTTTAATTGTAACTTAGGTTAGGATTTATTTTACAGGTAATTTTGTAATTATTTTAACTAGGTAGCTATTAAATAGTCAATATCTATTTAATAGCTATTGAACCTAGTTAAAATGAATACAAAGTTGCCTGTACAATAAATATAAATGCTAAAATAGCTACAATGTAACTATTAGTTATATTGCAGCTATATTAGGGTTTATTTTACAGGTAAGTCTTTAGTTTTATATAGGATTCATTTATTTAGTTAATTTAATGATAGTGTAGTGTTAGGTGTAATTGTAACTTAGGTTATGATTTATTTTACAGGTAAATTTGTATTTATTTTAGCTAGGTAGTTATTAAATAGTTATTAACTATTTAATAACTATTGTACCTAGTTAAAATAAATACAAAGTTGCCTGTAAAATACATATAAATCCTAAAATAGCTACAATGTAACTATTAGTTATATTGAAGCTATATTAATAGCTAGTAGGGGGCTTAGATTAGGTGTAATTAGTTTAAAATTATTGTAATATTTTATTATTTTTGGTAATTTAGTGTTTGTTTGTATTTTGGTACTTGTATGATGGATGGAAGACCTCTTCTTGCCCCGCTTGGATGAAGACTTCTGCCGGTCTGGATGTCCTCTTCTGCCCCATCGGATGAAGACTTCGGCCCGGCTGGGTGAACACGACTCAAGGTAGGGAGATCTTCAGGGGGGTAGTGTTAGGTTTATTTAAGGGGGGTTTGGGTTAGAGTAGGGGTATGTGGGTGGTGGGTTGTAATGTGGGGGGGGATTGTGTTTTTTTTTACAGGCAAAAGAGCTGTTTTCTTTGGGGCATGCCCCGCAAAGGGCCCTGTTCAGGGCTGGTAAGGTAATAGAGCTGTTAACTTTTGTAATTTAGTATAGGGTAGGGCATTTTTTTTTATTTTGGGGGGCTTTGTTATTTTATTAGGGGGCTTAGATTAGGTGTAATTAGTTTAAAATTCTTGTAATATTTTTTTATTTTTTGTAATTTAGTGTTTGTTTTTTTTTGTAATTTAGTGGGGGGGTTTTGTACTTTAGTTTATTTAATTGTAGATAATTGTAGGTACTTGTAGTTAATTTATTTAATGACAGTGTAGTGTTAGGTTTAATTGTAACTTAGGTTAGGATTTATTTTACAGGTAAATTTGTATTTATTTTAACTAGGTAGCTATTAAATAGTTAATAACTATTTAATAGCTATTGTACCTAGTTAAAATAAATACAAAGTTGTCTGTAAAATAAATATAAATGCTAAAATAGCTACAATGTAACTATTAGTTATATTGCAGCTATATTAGGGTTTATTTTACAGGTAAGTATTTAGTTTTAAATAGGATTCATTTATTTAGTTAATTTAATGATAGTGTAGTGTTAGGTGTTAGTGTAACTTAGGTTAGGATTTATTTTACAGGTAAATTTGTATTTATTTTAGCTAGGTAGTTATTAAATAGTTATTAACTATTTAATAACTATTATACCTAGTTAAAATAAATACAAAGTTGCCTGTAAAATAAAAATAAATCCTAAAATAGCTACAAAGTAACTATTAGTTATATTGCAGCTATCTTAGGGTTTATTTTACAGGTAAGTATTTAGTTTTAAATAGGATTCATTTATTTAACTATAGTAAACTTATTTCGTTTTATTTAAATTATATTTAAGTTAGGGGGTGTTAGGGTTAGGGTTAGACTTAGGTTTAGGGGTTAATAACCTTATTATAGTAGCGGCGACGATGGGGGCGGGAGATTAGGGGTTAATAATTGTAGGTAGGTGGCGGCGATGTTAGGGAGGGCAGATTAGGGGTTAATAAAATGTATTATAGTGTTTGCGAGGCGGGAGTGCGGCGGTTTAGGGGTTAATACATTTATTATAGTGGCGGCGATTTGCGGTCGGCAGATTAGGGGTTAATACTTGTAGTTAGATTGCGGCGACGTTGGGGGAGGCAGATTAGGGGTTAATAACTATAATGTAGGGGTCGGCGGTGTTAGGGACACCAGATTAGGGGTTAATAGCTATAATGTAGGTGGCGGCGATATTCGGTCGGCAAATTAGGGGTTAATAAAATAATGCAGGTGTCAGCGATAGCGGGGGCGGCAGATTAGGGGTTAATAAGTGTTAGATTAGGGGTGTTTAGAGACTCGGGGTACATGTTAGGGTGTTAGGTGCAGACTTAGTGTTTCCCCATAGGAAACAATGGGGCTGCGGTGTTAGTTTTTTTTCAGCCGAAACTCCCATTGTTTCCTATGGGGAAATGCCGAATCTTAACGAGCTAATTCGGATTTATTCGGAGATACGGCAGCTATTTCGGATTCATTCGGTAGATTCGGAAGTATTTTAATTCGGAAATCCGAATCGATCCGAATCTCCGAATTTACCGAATTTACCGAATTTCCAAATTAATCCGAAACGAACCTCACATGTCTAGTAACAAAGCATTAAAGAAAATATTTTTCGAGACCAAATATTTTCTTTACTGCTTTGCTACTTTGTTGTTACTTTACTTTCATTAAAGAAAATATGTGATCTTGGAAAAAGGTCCCTGTGTGGCCCGAAATGTTGACCTTGATGAAAAAAAGAAACTGAAATAAAATGAAATAATTGTATAAAAAGTCCAGAGAAAGACTCTTCTTCTCTACATGAATCTATTTGTTTTTATGAGAGCACCCATGCAATTGAACAAACAGTGAGTGCTTGGATCATCCAATCTCCGTTATTTATATATATATATATATATATATATATGATAACAAACTCCAGCTCAGCCCTCCGGTCGCCAACAGCCTGAGTGCAAGGATGCAGATGAATACAAGAATAAAGGCTGCACTCACAGGTCTTTTTAAATCACAAGTATAAATACTTTATTGGGAAACGTTTTCGGGGACTTGTCCCCTTCGTCAGCGTGCAAATATGACACAAAACACAACTTTTATAGTGTTAGCAATACAAACAAACCTTTTACCCCAAACAGCGCCAATTTTCCGTGAGTGGAACGCATCCTGCGTTCCACTCTGTAGCCGAAACCGGAAGTTTAGTTTCGTCACTTCCGGTCTTAGCCCGAATGTGAATAATTTTTAACGAACACTTATAACAAATGTATTCCTAGTGCCAAATATTCACAGCATATAAGAAGTGTAACATGCAACTATGTTATGGCCAAACTGATGCCACTACATAGACAAATATTGGGTTCAACTAATATATTTGTCTATGTATTGGCATCAGTTTGGCCATAACATACTTGCATGTTATGCTTCTTATATGCTGTGAATATTTGGCACTAGGAATACATTTGTTATAAGTGTTCGTTAAAAATTATTCACATTTGGGAAGACTGGAAGTGACGAAACTAAACTTCCAGTTTCGGCTACACAGTGGAACATAGGATGCGTTCCACTCACGGAAAATTGGCGCTGTTTGGGGTAAAAGGTTTGTTTGTATTGCTAACACTATAAAAGTTGTGTTTTGTGTCATATTTGCATGCTGACGAAGGGGACAAGATCTCCGAAAACGTTTCACAATAAAATATTTATACTTGTGATTTAAAAAGACCTGTGAGTGCAGCCTTTATTCTTGTATATATAATATGTTCGTTATTGTTTAAGTATATTATCATAATTCAATAGCATTTTTAATATGAACTTGTAAAAACAACTTTGCATAAGAAGGTAATTAAAGGGACAGTCTACACCAGAATTTGTATTGTTTTAAAAGATAGATAATCCCTTTATTACCCATTCTCCAGTTTTGCATAACCAACACAGTTATATTAATATACTTTTAACCTCTGTGATTATCTTGTATCTAATCCTCTGCAAACTGCCCCTTTATTTCAGTTATTTTGACAGACTTGCAGTTTAGCCAATCAGTGCCTGCTCCCAGATAACTTCACGTGCATGAGCACAGTGTTATCTATATGAAATACATGAACTAACACCCTCTAGTGATGAAAAACTGTTAAAATGCATTCTGAAAAGAGGTGGCCTTCAAGGTCTAAGAAATTAGCATATGAACCTCCTAGGTTAAGCTTTCAACTAAGAATACCAAGAGAACAAAGCAAAATTGGTGATAAAAGTAAATTGGAAAATTGTTTAAAATTACATGCCCTATCTGAATCATGAAAGTTTATTTTGGACTAGACTGTCCCTTTAATGGAGCCGATTTATTTATTATCACTTTAAAAGAAAAAAATTATATGTAGACCATTACAAAACCGTATATGTAGAACAACAAATTTAAGCTCTGGTTGAGCCAACTTATCCAAATTTTATTGGATAAATCCAAATAAATTGCACTATTGCTTGCATATAACTATGGGTTTGATTAAAATCTATTGTCTGATAGTTTTTTGGCCATCTATAGACATTTTTCGAGTTATAGTTCCATTTACTGGTTTACTATTGTTTTTCAGACCCAAAAATGTGTTATTGGCTGATTGAAAAAAGCCCCATATTTAAAATAAGACAGTCCTGTTCTGCATGATTACAGTTAATTGGGGACTTTTCAACAGATTTTGCAAGTATCGCGTATGAAAGTTAAAGGTATTAGATAAAATGCAAAACTAGCCTTTGTGAGTATCCCAAGACAATTTGTAATTAAAGGGACAGTCTACACTAGAATTGTTATAGTTTAAAAAGATAGATAATGCCTTTACTACCTATTCCCCAGTTTTGCACAACCAACATTGATATATTAATATACTTTATAACCTTTAAACCTCTAAAAGTTCTGCCTGTTTCTAAGCCACTAAATACAGCCTCTTATCACATGCTTTTTTATTTGCTTTTTACAACAGGGGAGTATGCCATATAAATATTATTGTGCTAACGCCCGTGGTTTTTGGCAGACACTGCACTAACTGGATAAAAGGCAAGTCAATAGATGATAAATAAAAAGTCATGTGATCATTGGGTTGTCAGAAAAGGCTTAGATACAAGGTAATCACAGAGGTAAAAAGTATATTAATATAACTGTGTTGGTTATGCAAAACTGGGGAAGGGTAATAAATGGATTATCTATCTTTTTTAATGTCCCTTTAAGTAATTATTATACACATGTGCAATATACACTGAAATAGCCAATGACACAATTTTGGATGTACATATATTGCCTAGGTTCATTAAACATATCTTCATCTTTATTGTATAGTACGTTGTTAAAGGGCAGTCTGGAAATTTACAGATGTAAATATATTTAATAGTCATATATATGTGATACAGCAAACGAGATCTGCAGGGAACTAGAGAAAACAGAAATCGCAAAAGTAACATCTAGAAAATACTTTTAGCAATCACGTTCTTTAAAATATATTTGTTTTTTATTTCATATTTACATTTTCATGATATTAAAGGGACATAAACCCAAACATTTTCTTTCTTGATTTAGGTAGAACATAAAATTTTAAACAACTTTCCAGTTTACTTCTATTAGCAAATTTTCTTCATTCTCTTGGAATCATTTGTTGAAGGAGCAGCAATGCACTAGTGGTTTCTAACTAAACACATGGGTGAGCCAATGACAATCGGTGTATATATATATGCAGCCACCAATCAACAGCTAGAAACTAGATTCTTTGCTGCTCCTGAGCTTTCCTAGATAAACCTTTCAGCAAAGGATAACAAGAGAAGGAAGCAAAGTAAATAATGGAAGTAAATTGGAAAGTTGTTTAAAATTGTATGCTCTGTCTAAATCATGAATGTCTAATTATGACTTTACTGTCCCTTTAAGTTAAAATATATTTGTCCTTTTAAATGTATTTCTTTCATGTAATTAGCAAGAGTCCATGAGCTAGTGACGTATGGGATATACATTCCTACCAGGAGGGGCAAAGTTTCCCAAACCTCAAAATGCCTACAAATACACCCCTCACCACACCCACAAATCAGTTTTACAAACTTTGCCTCCTATGGATGTGGTGAAGTAAGTTTGTGCTAGATTCTACGTTGATATGCGCTCCGCAGCAGGTTGGAGCCCGGTTTTCCTCTCAGCGTGCAGTGAATGTCAGAGGGATGTGAGGAGAGTATTGCCTGTTTGAATTCAATGATCTCCTTCTACGGGGTCTATTTCATAGGTTCTCTGTTATCGGTCGTAGAGATTCATCTCTTACCTCCCTTTTCAGATCGACGATATACTCTTATATATATATACCATTTCCTCTGCTGGTTTGGCTTTCTACAAACATGTAGATGAGTGTCCTGGGGTAAGTAAGTAAGCTTATTTTCTGTGACACTCTAAGCTATGGTTGGGCACTTTTTTATAAAGTTCTAAATATATGTATTCAAACATTTATTTGCCTTGACTCAGGATGTTCAACATTCCTTATTTTCAGACAGTCAGTTTCATATTTGGGATAATGCATTTGAATCAATAATTTTTCTTACCTTAAAAATTTGACTTTTTTTCCCTGTGGGCTGTTAGGCTCGCGGGGGCTGAAAATGCTTCATTTTATTGCGTCATTTTTGGCGCGGACTTTTTTGGCGCAAAAAATATTTTCTGTTTCCGGCGTCATACGTGTCGCCGGAAGTTGCGTCATTTTTGACGTTCTTTTGCGCCAAAAATGTCGGCGTTCCGGACGTGGCGTCATTTTTGGTGCCAAAAGCATTTAGGCGCCAAATAATGTGGGCGTCTTATTTGGCGCTAAAAAAATATGGGCGTCGCTTTTGTCTCCACATTATTTAAGTCTCATTTTTCTTTGCTTCTGGTTGCTAGAAGCTTGTTCCTTGGCATTTTTTTCCCATTCCTGAAACTGTCATTTAAGGAATTTGATCAATTTTGCTTTATATGTTGTTTTTTCTCTTACATATTGCAAGATGTCTCACGTTGCATCTGAGTCAGAAGATACTTCAGGAAAATCGCTGTCTGGTGCTGGAACTACCAAAGCTGAGTGTATCTGCTGTAAACTTTTGGTAGCTGTTCCTCCAGCTGTTGTTTGTATTAATTGTCATGACAAACTTGTTAATGCAGATAATATTTCCTTTAGTAATGTACCATTACCTGTTGCAGTTCCATCAACATCTAATGTTCAGAGTGTTCCTGATAACATAAGAGATTTTGTTTCTGAATCCATCAAGAAGGCTATGTCTGTTATTCCTCCTTCTAGTAAACATAAAAAATCTTTTAAAACTTCTCGTTATACTGATGAATTTTTAAATGAACATCATTATTCTGATTCTAATGACTCTTCTGGTTCAGAGGATTCTGTCTCAGAGGTTGATGCTGATAAATCTTCATATTTATTTAAAATGGAATTTATTCGTTCTTTACTTAAAGAAGTACTAATTGCTTTAGAAATTGAGGATTCTGGTCCTCTTGATACTAAATCTAAACGTTTAGATAAGGTCTTTAAATCTCCTGTGGTTATTCCAGAAGTTTTTCCTGTTCCTGGTGCTATTTCTGAAGTAATTTCCAGAGAATGGAATAATTTGGTTAATTCATTTACTCCTTCTAAACGTTTTAAGCAATTATATCCTGTGCCGTCTGACAGATTAGAATTTTGGGACAAAATCCCTAAAGTTGATGGGGCTATTTCTACCCTTGCTAAACGTACTACTATTCCTACGTCAGATGGTACTTCGTTTAAGGATCCTTTAGATAGGAAAATTGAATCCTTTCTAAGAAAAGCTTATCTGTGTTCAGGTAATCTTCTTAGACCTGCTATATCATTGGCTGATGTTGCTGCAGCTTCAACTTTTTGGTTGGAAACTTTAGCGCAACAAGTAACAGATCATGATTCTCATAATATTATTATTCTTCTTCAACATGCTAATAATTTTATCTGTGATGCCATTTTTGATATTATCAGAGTTGATGTCAGGTTTATGTCTCTAGCTATTTTAGCTAGAAGAGCTTTATGGCTTAAAACTTGGAATGCTGATATGTCTTCTAAATCGACTCTACTTTCCATTTCTTTCCAGGGTAACAAATTATTTGGTTCTATGTTGGATTCTATTATCTCAACTGTTACTGGTGGGAAAGGAACTTTTTTACCACAGGATAAAAAATCTAAGGGTAAAAACAGGGCTAATAATCGTTTTCGTTCCTTTCGTTTCAACAAAGAACAAAAGCCTGATCCTTCATCCTCAGGAGCAGTTTCAGTTTGGAAACCATCTCCAGTCTGGAATAAATCCAAGCCTTCTAGAAAAGCAAAGCCAGCTTCTAAGTCCACATGAAGGTGCGGCCCTCATTCCAGCTCAGCTGGTAGGGGGCAGGTTACGTTTTTTCAAAGAAATTTGGATTAATTCTGTTCACAATCTTTGGATTCAGAACATTGTTTCAGAAGGGTACAGAATTGGTTTCAAGATAAGACCTCCTGCAAAGAGATTTTTTCTTTCCCGTGTCCCAGTAAATCCAGTGAAAGCTCAAGCATTTCTGAAATGTGTTTCAGATCTAGAGTTGGCTGGAGTAATTATGCCAGTTCCAGTTCTGGAACAGGGGCTGGGGTTTTATTCGAATCTCTTCATTGTACCAAAGAAGGAGAATTCCTTCAGACCAGTTCTGGATCTAAAAATATTGAATCGTTATGTAAGGATACCAACGTTCAAAATGGTAACTGTAAGGACTATCTTGCCTTTTGTTCAGCAAGGGCATTATATGTCCACAATAGATTTACAGGATGCATATCTGCATATTCCGATTCATCCAGATCATTATCAGTTCCTGAGATTCTCTTTCCTGGACAAGCATTACCAGTTTGTGGCTCTGCCGTTTGGCCTAGCTACAGCTCCAAGAATTTTTACAAAGGTTCTCGGTGCCCTTCTGTCTGTAATCAGAGAACAGGGTATTGTGGTATTTCCTTATTTGGACGATATCTTGGTACTTGCTCAGTCTTCGCATTTAGCAGAATCTCATACGAATCGACTTGTGTTGTTTCTTCAAGATCATGGTTGGAGGATCAATTCACTAAAAAGTTCATTGATTCCTCAGACAAGGGTAACCTTTCTGGGTTTCCAGATAGATTCAGTGTCCATGACTCTGTCTTTGACAGACAAGAGACGTCTAAAATTGATTTCAGCTTGTCGAAACCTTCAGTCACAATCATTCCCTTCGGTAGCCTTATGCATGGAAATTCTAGGTCTTATGACTGCTGCATCGGACGCGATCCCCTTTGCTCGTTTTCACATGCGACCTCTTCAGCTCTGTATGCTGAATCAATGGTGCAGGGATTACACAAAGATATCTCAATTAATATCTTTAAAACCGATTGTACGACACTCTCTAACGTGGTGGACAGATCACCATCGTTTAATTCAGGGGGCTTCTTTTGTTCTTCCGACCTGGACTGTAATTTCAACAGATGCAAGTCTTACAGGTTGGGGAGCTGTGTGGGGATCTCTGACGGCACAAGGAGTTTGGGAATCTCAGGAGGTGAGATTACCGATCAATATTTTGGAACTCCGTGCAATTTTCAGAGCTCTTCAGTCTTGGCCTCTTCTGAAGAGAGAATCGTTCATTTGTTTTCAGACAGACAATGTCACAACTGTGGCATACATCAATCATCAAGGAGGGACTCACAGTCCTCTGGCTATGAAAGAAGTATCTCGAATTCTGGTTTGGGCGGAATCCAGCTCCTGTCTAATCTCTGCGGTTCATATCCCAGGTATAGACAATTGGGAAGCGGATTATCTCAGTCGCCAAACGTTGCATCCGGGCGAATGGTCTCTTCACCCAGAGGTATTTCTTCAGATTGTTCAAATGTGGGAACTTCCAGAAATAGATCTGATGGCGTCTCATCTAAACAAGAAACTTCCCAGGTATCTGTCCAGATCCCGGGATCCTCAGGCGGAGGCAGTGGATGCATTATCACTTCCTTGGAAGTATCATCCTGCCTATATCTTTCCGCCTCTAGTTCTTCTTCCAAGAGTAATCTCCAAGATTCTGAAGGAATGCTCGTTTGTTCTGCTGGTAGCTCCGGCATGGCCTCACAGGTTTTGGTATGCGGATCTTGTCCGGATGGCCTCTTGCCATCCGTGGACTCTTCCGTTAAGACCAGACCTTCTGTCGCAAGGTCCTTTTTTCCATCAGGATCTCAAATCCTTAAATTTAAAGGTATGGAGATTGAACGCTTGATTCTTGGTCAAAGAGGTTTCTCTGACTCTGTGATTAATACTATGTTACAGGCTCGTAAATCTGTATCTAGAGAGATATATTATAGAGTCTGGAAGACTTATATTTCTTGGTGTCTTTCTCATCATTTTTCTTGGCATTCTTTTAGAATTCCGAGAATTTTGCAGTTTCTTCAGGATGGTTTAGATAAAGGTTTGTCCGCAAGTTCTTTGAAAGGACAAATTTCTGCTCTTTCTGTTCTTTTTCACAGAAAGATTGCTAATCTTCCTGATATTCATTGTTTTGTACAAGCTTTGGTTCGTATAAAACCTGTCATTAAGTCAATTTCTCCTCCTTGGAGTTTGAATTTGGTTCTGGGGGCTCTTCAAGCTCCTCCTTTTGAACCCATGCATTCATTGGACATTAAATTACTTTCTTGGAAAGTTTTGTTCCTTTTGGCGATCTCTTCTGCCAGAAGAGTCTCTGAATTATCTGCTCTTTCTTGTGAGTCTCATTTTCTGATTTTTCATCAGGATAAGGCGGTGTTGCGAACTTCTTTTGAATTTTTACCTAAGGTTGTGAATGCCAACAACATTAGTAGAGAAATTGTGGTTCCTTCATTATGTCCTAATCCTAAGAATTCTAAGGAGAAATCGTTGCATTCTTTGGATGTTAGAGCTTTGAAATATTATGTTGAAGCTACTAAGTCTTTCCGAAAGACTTCTAGTCTATTTGTTATCTTTTCCGGTTCTAGAAAAGGCCAGAAAGCTTCTGCCATTTCTTTGGCATCTTGGTTGAAATCTTTAATTCGTCATGCCTACGTCGAGTCGGGTAAAACTCCGCCTCAGAGGATTACAGCTCATTCTACTAGGTCAGTTTCTACTTCCTGGGCGTTTAGGAATGAAGCTTCGGTTGATCAGATTTGCAAAGCAGCAACTTGGTCCTCTTTGCATACTTTTACTAAATTCTACCATTTTGATGTATTTTCTTCTTCTGAAGCAGTTTTTGGTAGAAAAGTTCTTCAGGCAGCGGTTTCAGTTTGAATCTTCTGTTTATGTTTTTCATTAAACTTTATTTTGGGTGTGGATTATTTTCAGCAGGAATTGGCTGTCTTTATTTTATCCCTCCCTCTCTAGTGACTCTTGCGTGGAAAGATCCACATCTTGGGTAGTCATTATCCCATACGTCACTAGCTCATGGACTCTTGCTAATTACATGAAAGAAAACATAATTTATGTAAGAACTTACCTGATAAATTCATTTCTTTCATATTAGCAAGAGTCGATGAGGCCCACCCTTTTTTGTGGTGGTTATGATTTTTTTGTATAAAGCACAATTATTCCAATTCCTTATTTTATATGCTTTCGCACTTTTTTCTTATCACCCCACTTCTTGGCTATTCGTTAAACTGATTTGTGGGTGTGGTGAGGGGTGTATTTGTAGGCATTTTGAGGTTTGGGAAACATTGCACCTCCTGGTAGGAATGTATATCCCATACGTCACTAGCTCATGGACTCTTGCTAATATGAAAGAAATGAATTTATCAGGTAAGTTCTTACATAAATTATGTTTTTCTTCCAGCAATGTCTGGCGTTCCTTCATGTTTGTTGATGATCAAGATCTTTTGCATAGGTTTTTGTTATTTTAACACAGTTTACAGTAATTTAAATGTAATAAGATTGGTAATTTCTTTTATTTTTTTTTATTATTATTAATTTTATTTTTTAAATATGCTGCTAAAGACTATTTTTTTTTGAGTGGGGAAATTAAGAAAAAATACACCTTTTTAAAGACCAACCACGTATAGTACAGTCAGGTTGTAAACTTATTGGCAAGGTTTTAGCGGCTATATTCTTTCAATGAGGTAACCTTATAACTATGATTTACAGTGTATGAATTTTTAAAATCCCTTTTTAAAAGATGATATAAGTTGCGGCCACTTTCTCCAAAGAGAAAATAATTTCCTGCTATTTTCTTCTTGAACATAAAGACAAAACTCCTTTCAAATCGGGAAACTTTTTCTTCTCAATGATGACTGTTATTGCTGTAGACAAAAAAAATAATCAATTATATTAAGCAAACATGCCCATATTACCCACCATGCACATATTCAAATGGCATTAAAGGGACATTATACACTAGATTTTTCTTTGCATAAATGTTTTGTAGATGATCCATTTATATAGCCCATCTGGGTGTGTTTTTGTAAAAAATTATAGTTTTGCTTATTTTTAAATAACATTGTGCTGATTTTCAGACTCCTAACCAAGCCCCAAAGTTTTAGATGTATACTAATGTGTACATACTTCAGATTGCTTCTGTTTGTATAATGTGTCTTTTCATATGCAGGGGATGGGGGGGGGGGGGGGTTCTGCTATCAGCCCCTTTCAGTGGGTGTCCCAGGCTTACCTCAATTTAACAGTGTTTTTAAAAGGTTTTACACTGGATTTTTATATCAATATCTGTTCAAATTATTCTTTATAGTAGTGTCTATTACATGCAATTAAATGAAAATTGGTGTATACTGCCCCTTTAACCCCTTGAGTGCTAACGACGGCTCTAAGCCGTCGCAGAGTTTCCCTTTCATGTGCTAACGACAGCTCAGAGCCATCATTAGCACTCCCCCACCTTTGTGTAGTTCTGAGGACCTCCATCCATTTCCACCCCCGCGATCTGGTGTATAGTGACAGCCATCGTCGGGGCTTCATGTTTTGCACAGTGACGTCACACGCAATGACGCAATGATGTCACTGTGCAACTTTATTTAAAATTGACAATTGTCAGTTATTGGGAGATAGGGGCATGCTGCTTAGATGCCTGTATCTCAGGCATCTAAGCAGCTACAGACCCCCAAGACCATTGGAAAGGCAATCTTCTATCCTCTCCAATTATATAAGTCTTGGGGGTGTACAGTAAAAAATAAAAAAGTAAAAAACAAATATTAAAAAAAAGTGAAAACAAAATATGTAGGGGTCTCTAAAGGCATATAAATAAAGATCAAAATTGCCTAGAGACACCCAAAATACATGTTCTAAAAATAAACTTGTTTACTTTTGAAAAATAAATATTGGTTTAAGTATTATAGCTAAATGATCACTGTGGTAACCAGCGTTACCGCAGTGATCACCTAGCTGAGAAATGTTGCATTCTCTTTTACAATACGGACCGATATTATATTTGTAATCCCATGATCACCTGGATAATGTGGTTGAAAATTAACAAATAGTAGAGGAATGCTATTTAAAAAAAATATATATATTTTTATAATCAGTCTTTAACGTACGAGGAAGATAGTAAAACACCATCTTTACGCAGCTCGCTCCATCTTTCAAAACTTCTGTATTTTTTTTTTTGCAAAGAAGCTTATTTTTTGCAATAAAAATTATATATTTTCTAGCAACAATTGCTTTAAAAATATCTATTTATTTTGTAAAGAGAATTTAAAAAAAAAATAAAAAAAATAGTCTTTCAACTTTACCGGGTTATGTCTACATTCAGACAGCTGTAGCCACCTGGAAAATTAAGATACATTACATTAACCCCATAATGACCACAGCACTTTTCCATTTTCTGTCCGTTTGGGACCAAGGCTATTTTTACATTTTTGCGGTGTTTGTGTTTTAGCTGTAATTTTCCTCTTACTCATTTACTGTACCCACACATAATATATACCGTTTTTCTCGCCATTAAATGAACTTTGTAAAGATACCATTATTTTAATCATATCTTATAATTTACTATAAAAAGAATTATAAAATATGAGGAAAAGGGGGGCGGGACTAACCGCCGAGGGAGATGGCCGCACTTCTATAGAGCTCCCGACTCTAAGTCTGCAAAAGGGACATATCTGTCTATTTGGACATATACATTTCAGGTCCAGTCATATGGGTTGATCCAAGAACGAGTCTGAGGGTATATGCATGCCTTTATTTTTATGTGTGACCGGTACAGAGGAAAAGACACGCAGCGGACAAGACATCAGATAAGTTGAAAATGGCGGATCACTATAGTGAAGCGGCAGTAACAGAATTCTAACTCTGAGTGAGTGGGCAGCTGAAGTGATTGTGCTACCTGCAGAGAGAGCTGACCTAAAGCTCTCTATACTTTTCTCAGAAAATGGGGGACCTACTCTTATGCCAGGTACAGGCTTTATTTGCAGAATACGACCGGCAAATGCACAGCCGATTCGATCGATTGATGGCCCTGGCGGGAAGCCAGAATGCTAAAGAGGATGACTAGTCACATATGGCTGGGAAGAAGGGCTGCTCTCTGCAGCATGCCGAACTGCAGTCGTCCCAGTGTAACGAGGTTCCGCTCATTCAGCAGGTGAGGCTAGCAGGCGTGTGCCCATCAGCAACTGAATCTGGGGACACTGTACCAGCTGTTGAGATAGACACAACTCAGGACGACCCCTCTCAGAGAGATCTACTACACTTTTACGCTGCCCAGGAACATGGGACTGGAGCAGCAGGAGGGATAGCACTGTCGCAGGTTGGTGTTTATATAGACATAGAGAACTCTGTACTCATTCAGGCCGTCATTTTGACCCTCACTGGAGACAATTCTGGCGTGAGATCATACTGGCTAATACAACAGGAGGTCCTGAGAGTAAGGACGTCTCCTGCTGCGATTTTTCTACAGAACAAGCTGGGACTATACAGATTCTTCAGAGCCGGTATCGGCTAGATTTATTCTCCTTGCTGGGGGGCTATGGACTAGGTATACTCTTTATAACATGACTGGCACTAAACATCCACAGTCTGCAATTAGCTGGATCCGTTTGTCTACGATTATAAGAGACATGCCAATATGCACTTTTGCTTATTATATGCCCCCATGCATATGTGTAATGATCTTAAAGTTCTTAATCAAATAACTGTATCAAGGATAACGATACTTATTGTTAAAATAAATATAACATAATCCTTATCACAAAATATAGTTTTGTGCCACTATGCAACCTTGCTTATAGGTAATTCCTAGGTTACAAGGTGACTTAATATAGCCAGGCTATAATCAGCTGTGTTTCGGTGTAGCTAAAAACACAGGGTGATTACAGGTGGCAAGGATCAAAAGAATAATAAGCTAATACCTCACCAAGCTTGCTTGAAAAGATGGAAGTCCCAGTTTGGTGTAATCGGTACCAACCGCAACTCCGGCGTCTATGTCTGAGTGAGAGACGCTGCTGACAGGAGCGAGCGGTAGCTGATGACGTCACCGCAGCTCCGAGCGTCTCAGTAACTGAGCTTGTGAGGATCGCCAAGCAGGAACAGACTGCGGTGGTAATTTAGCGTAGCGGAGGTTAGTAAAGGGAATGTGGAAAAAAGACAAATGTCCTCAGGCTAGTTGTTTGTTGTTGTAGGGTTGCTAATACAACTTCAATAATCCAGCAACTAGCTGAGTGGGCTGTGGACCTTTATAGGGAGGAGCTGGAGTCTGCTTAAAGGCACAGTGTGAGGAAAACGAAATTCCTTACACAGCCCCCCCCCCCCCCAGGAAACCACAGCGAGGTTTCAAGGACGAGGTCTGTCAGGAAGCCGTCGATGGAACTGAGAGATCAACCTGGGAGTGGAAAGATTGGAGACAGGCTCCCACGAATCTTCTTCTTGACCAAATCCCTTCCAGCGGACTAGGTAGAACAACTGCCCACGAATAAGTCGAGAGTCTATGATACTGTGTACCTGGAACTCTTCCTGAGCATCCAAAGCCTGGTTACCAGGGAGATGAGTTAGAGGTGGTACATTTGAAAGACATGGTTTCACCAAGGATATATGGAAAGTAGGATGTACCTTCATTGTAGAAGGAAGATCCAAAGTAACAGTAAGAGGATTTGAGATCGAAGAAATGACGAATGGACCAATAAAAGTATGACCAAGCTTCTTGCATGGATATTGCAATTTCAAGTTCTTTGTGGATAACCAAACTCGTTGACCTACAGTGTAGTTAGGTGCAGGTCGTCGTCTCAAGTTGTAGTATTTACTTTGTGTAGCTTGGCAATCCAGAATGTGTGTTTTCACAGCTGAAAAAACTTGAGAGATGTCATTTATAGTGTCATTCACCAGTGGGCAGGGAGTATCTATTTTAGGTAAAAGGTCAGAGCGGGGATGTAAGCCGTAATTAATAAAGAAAGGAGTGAATCCAGTTGATGAATTCACATGATTGTTATGAGCAAATTCTGCTAAATGGAGATAAGCTGCCCATGTATGTTGTTCCTGGGAACAATAACAGCGTAAGTATTGTCCAATGCTTTGGTTCACTCTCTCAGTTTGTCCATTGGACTGTGGGTGGAAGGAAGTAGTTAGGCATTGTGTTATATGGAGTGATCTACAAAGATGCCTCCAGAACCTGGATGTAAACTGTGTTCCACGATCGCTTACAATAGACTTGGGAATCCCATGCAATCGTACGATCTCCTTGAGGAACAAGTCAGAAGTAACTTTAGAGGTAGGTAAGGCGGTTGTGGGGATAAAATGGGCCATCTTGGAGAAGAGGTCCATTACAACCAGTATGGTATTGAATCCATTGGATCTAGGGAGATCCACTATAAAGTCCATGGAAATCTTCTCCCAAGGTTTATCAGGCACTGTTAAGGGTTGCCAGAACCCGAAGGGTCGCTGTTTTGCATGTTTGGAAGTTGCACAGGTGATACATTCGGATAAATGGTTACGAACAGATTGTCTTAGACCTGGCCACCAATAGGATCGGAGAAGTAGTTCTGTGGTCTTTTCTACTCCCATATGTCCTGCTAGGGGTGAGTCATGGACCTGTTGCAGTATAGTTCGGCATAGATTAAAAGGTATATACAACTTATTGTCTTTATAGTACAGGCCATCAGAATGTAGGGTGAGTTCATCTAGAGGAATCTCAGTATTAGCAATTTGTTCTGGATTTGATGCAACCAATCCAATGAAACATTCTCGAGGGATGACTGTAGACGGTGGATTTTCCAGGTGTCGGTTGACAGGCAATCGAGAGAGGGCATCTGCTTTTCCGTTCTTATCCCCTGGTCTGTAAGAGATGTTAAATCGGAACCTTGAGAAGTAAAGGCTCCATCGCAGCTGCCTAGAAGATAAAGTCTTATTGGTTTGAAGATACTGCAAGTTTTTGTGGTCAGAAAATATGACTATAGGATGTACAGCGCCTTCTAGCAGATGACGCCAGTGGTCAAACGAACTTTTAATCGCTAATAGCTCCTTTTCTCCTACAGGGTAATTCCTCTCAGCCGGTTGTAGGACTCTGGAGTAGTAAGCGACTGGATGGAGAGGTTCCTTACAAGAGGGTCTTTGGGATAAGATAGCCCCTATGGCATATTCCGAAGCGTCGACTTCCAGGACAAACTGGTGGTTTAGGTCTGGGTATCTCAGTATAGGTTCGGAGGAGAATTTATGTTTTAGGAAGTCGAAGGCTTCTTGTGCTTGAAGATTCCATGAGAAGTCAGTGTGCAATTTTGTCAAATCTGTAAGAGGTTTACTGATAGCAGCGAATCCAGGGATAAACTTCCTATAGAAGTTAGAGAATCCAAGGAAGCGCTGTACATCTTTCCTGGAGGAGGGAGTGGGCCAGTCAAGTATGGCACGTACTTTTGTGCTATCCATAGATATACCCTGTTCCGTGATATTGTAACCCAAAAATGTTATGTTTTTTGCTTCAAATATGCATTTTTCAGGTTTTGCATAAAGTTTATTGAGCCTTAACCGGAGCAGAACTTCCTTGACATGATGTCTGTGTTGGGTCAAATCAGAGGAGTAGATCAAGATGTCATCTAAATAAACAATGACGTAAACATCCAGTATATCCCTGAAGATGTCATTTATAAAACATTGAAATGTAGCTGGGGCGTTACACAGACCGAATGGCATTACTGTGTATTCATAAAGACCATATCTAGTCCTGAATGCAGTAAGCCATTCATCCCCAGCTCTTATTCTGAAAAGATTGTAAGCTCCTCTGAGATCCAACTTAGTGAAAAACGAGGAACCACGTAATCTTTCTATTAATTCTGGGATTAATGGAAGTGGATATCTGTTTTTCCTAGTGCGTTTGTTCAACTCTCTGTAATCTATTATAGGCCTTAGTGTGCCATCTTTATTGGTCACAAAAAACATGCCTGCCCCAGCAGGGGAAGTACTAGGTCTAATGAACCCCTTTTTAAGATTGTCGTCAATGTAAACCTTTAAATGCTCTAGTTCAGGTTTAGAGAGTGGGTAAAGGTGTCCAAAAGGTATGGATACCCCCGGTAGCAGATCTATGGGGCAATCGTATGCCCTATGAGGAGGAAGAGATTCTGCTTCGGTCTTGTTGAATACATCTCGGAATTCTTGGTATTCTAAGGGTATGAGATGTTCAGTACTAGTTACAGAGAGGAAAATGGAGTTGTTAGGCAACTGTTCACTTCCTTCTTTTTTAGGGAATGATAAGGTTAAGTGTGTCCAATCTATGTTCGGTTTGTGGGACCTGAGCCACTGTATGCCAAGAATTACCCTGAACATAGGGGAGGAGATAACATCTAATGATATCATATGAGAGATATGATTGTCTATGTGTATAGTCAGGGGTAGTGTCTGATGTATGAGAGGCCCACTCGATAGGATACTACCATCAATGACTTTGACAGAGACTGGTGTTTGCTTTGAAATCATAGGAATTTTATTTTTTAACACAAATTTCATGTCAATGAAGTTTCCGCAGGATCCGGTATCAATTAGAGCCGTCGTCTGGATCGTGTACGACTCCCACTGTAAAATGACAGGAACTGTGAGATATGAGGTAGTAACAAGCTTAGAAAAAAAACTAAGTTGAAGTTGTGTATTCTTACCTAGTTTTTGTTTAGCCAGTTGGGGGCAGTCCTTTACCTCATGTTTGGGTGATGCACAGTATAGACATAGGTTTAAAGTCTTTCTTCTCGTTTTCTCCTGTGTGGATAATGGGCCTTTTATGAACCCTATCTCCATGGGTTGTGGGAGGTCCTTGGTAGTTGCAGTAGGTAATACTGACAGTCTCTTTACAACACCCAATCTCTCACTACGTCTCTCTCGGAGACGCCTGTCTATAGATATAGCGACTGTAAAGAATTCTTCTAGAGTCTCAGGTATGCCTATGTGTGATATTTCGTCTTTGAGGTCTTCACTTAAACCGAGACGAAATTGATTTTTGAGAGATATCTCATTCCACATAGCGTCTCTTGCAAAAATTTTAAATTGAGTGATATAAGTTTCAACAGGGTTTTTGGCCTGTTTTAGAGCACGCAGACTATTTTCTGATGATATCTGCTTAAAAGGATCATCGTAAAGAGTTGACATCTCAGTAAAAAAAGCATCCAGAGAACCCAGGATAGGGTCTTCTTTTTCAAAGAAGGCATCTGCCCATGCCCTTGGCTCTCCTCTAAGGTAGGAGATTACAGTTAATACTCTGGTTCTTTCTGTAGCATAAGTCTTTGGTTTAAGTTGAAACATGAGTAAGCAGGAATTCCTGAATTCCCTAAACTGTGCCCTATTACCAGAGAACCGTTCAGGAGTCGACACAGCAGGTTCAGGTGCATGATCTGTTGCAGCTGGTTTGGCAGCTAATGTCTCTCTGAGACAGGCTTTCAAAGCCTGATTCTCTACTTGCAATTCACGGAAGGAGTTGGATAAAAGATCAACTCTATCTGTTAAACTTTTTAAATGGTCTGCCATAGCGGTGGGCTCCATTCCCAATTGACAGAATAACAGGACCTGGTTACAACAACTTTATGCTCTGTACCAAGTTTAGTACGCCCTGTATTTTCTGGCTGGATTATTATGTAATGATCTTAAAGTTCTTAATCAAATAACTGTATCAAGGATAACGATACTTATTGTTAAAATAAATATAACATAATCCTTATCACAAAATATAGTTTTGTGCCACTATGCAACCTTGCTTATAGGTAATTCCTAGGTTACAAGGTGACTTAATATAGCCAGGCTATAATCAGCTGTGTTTCAGTGTAGCTAAAAACACAGGGTGATTACAGGTGGCAAGGATCAAAAGAATAATAAGCTAATACCTCGCCAAGCTTGCTTGAAAAGATGGAAGTCCCAGTTTGGTGTAATCGGTACCGACCGCAACTCCGGCGTCTATGTCTTAGTGAGAGACGCTGCTGACAGGAGCGGGCGGTAGCTGATGACGTCACCGCAGCTCCGAGCGTCTCAGTAACTGAGCTTGTGAGGATCGCCAAGCAGGAACAGACTGCAGTGGTAATTTAGCGTAGCGGAGGTTAGTAAAGGGAATGTGGAAAAAAGACAAATGTCCTCAGGCTAGTTGTTTGTTGTTGTAGGGTTGCTAATACAACTTCAATAATCCAGCAACTAGCTGAGTGGGCTGTGGACCTTTATAGGGAGGAGGTGGAGTCTGCTTAAAGGCACAGTGTGAGGAAAACGAAATTCCTTACAATATGTTAAATTAAAAACTGTCACAAGCATAGATCTAGGTTGTCCAATTATGGAATTAAATAACTAGAGCAATGTAATGTTGTGAACTGCAGATATTTCTTGGTGTTTTATGTATTTCTATTTCCTAGCTTGGGGTGAGTTTTTTGGGACTAATTTAAATATAGCATACGTACATACCGATGTGAAATGTCCTGTAACTTGCCTTACATACTGTACAGTTCACTATGCTAGCCTTAATGTTATTATCCTACACTGTGTATTATAACGATATGTTGACCTGCCTAAAGCTGCATAACTAGTATTTGCTGGGTTAGGACCAAGGCTTGAGCTATGAGCAGTAAGGGGTTAGTGTCTAGGGCTGGGTAATGTAGTGAGGTGAGATTTAGATATTTATTAGTGTTTCATTTACCTCAATGCGCATTGTTATTCCACACTGCATAATATATTTACCTATTCCTTATTTGCTCTGCACATGGGCTTAGTGTTACAAATGACTTTAGTTGCACAAATAGTTTTTTATCTTTACTGTAAGTGTCTCAAGTGATAGATCTGTATAACGATGTGTATAACACCCCCAATGTGCTCCCTCGTGAGCTCAGTGGGGGCCTATGTCACTGTTATAAATGTTGCCTACAGCAATCTATTATACTTTAAGAATCTCTATTTAACTATCTGTATTCTAGATCAGAAGTAGTGAACTAGAGACCAGCAGTTCTAACCTACTAGCAGTATGCTAGTTGCTAGCCTAGGACATATGATATTAATATTTAGATAAGTCCATCCTAGCACAGACCTAGGATAGATATACGAACATAGCCTATGAGTCTCATGTTTAGCTACCTAACTTAGGGGATATTCTTTACATGTACCCCAGTATGCCGGGGCACAATGCTCAGGGTATTGGTTGTTTTTGCACAGTTGTGATAAAGTATATATATATATTCTTCTGAGCAGTTTTATAACACCCACTGATGTGAGATCTTATGTTATTGTGGTCGTCACTAGGTACAAAGTCTTTATCCCTGGTATTGCCTAAGGCCCATTTCAGCTACAATAGTTGTGCCTATGATGTAGGTAAATGTATATAGAAAACAATATCTTTAATCTACTACTCACTACTCCGCCCCCCCTCCCCCTCTTATGCAGTAAGGGATGTGCACTTTCCTCTCCTCCGCATTCACACTCTGACAGAGTTATGTAGTCTCTGTCCTACCCCTAGGACCTCTGCTTAAGATTGTACCTATATACGTGTAAGAATGGCGCTGCGGATCTTAGTATTGAAAAGTATACTTCATTACTGTTCTGGGTTCTAAAGTTTGCGAAATGTCCATCCCTGTAATTTTTGTTACATATCAGCCCATGTATATATTTAATTTCTGTGATTGAATCCTTGTTGAGATGCTTAGATGCTGGAGGATATAAGGTAGCCAACGCAAGTGTTTCTTGAGTTCTTCATAGACTTAGATCCTGCTGGCCTGATTGCTAATTAACAAGGGGAAAATAATACTGTTGTGTTTATGTATATATATACTCTCCTCTACATATAGCTTTCTAGTTGTTGTAACTCTATATATTTCATTCATATCACTGTGTTATACTATTAACTGGCTAATACTCTTTTGAAGAAGGACATTTTTAAATTTAATTGCCCTCCCTATAGTTTAGTTAATCTCTGGGCCCACGTGTGGTCCTTGTGACATAAGAGGGTGACTGGTTGGAACAGGCCCAAAAGTGGCCTATCTTTTGTTTAAAAAAAATATTAAAAAAAAATCCCCAGCTTAGTAGTGCATCTAGACCCAAAAGAGGTCTCTGTTGTAATGGATAATTGGGGACAAAAATAAGGGTAGTGGTGGGTTTGCTCTTACAATAATGTACCACGGTCTATATAACCAGCAATTTGATCTGTTTATTGTGAATTTCTTGTCATTTGAGCAAACTGTTTGTATGTTTTTGTTTCCCTCAATAAAAAGAAAATATTAAAAAAAAAAAAATATGAGGAAAAAATGGAAAAAAACACACTTTTTCTAACTTTGACCCCCAAAATCTGTTACACATCTATAACCACCAAAAAACAACCATGCTAAATAGTTTCTAAATTTTGTCCTAAGTTTAGAAATACCCAATGTTTACATGTTCTTTGCTTTTTTTTGCAAGTTATAGGGCAATAAATACAAGTAGCACTTTGCTATTTCCAAACCACTTTCTTTCAAAATTAGCGCTAGTTACATTGGGACACTGATATCTTTCAGGAATCCCTGAATATCCCTTGACATGTATATATTTTTAGAAGACATCCCAAAGTATTGATCTAGGCCCATTTTGGTATATTTCATGCCACCATTTCACCGCCAAATGCGATCAAATAAAAAAAAATTGTTCACTTTTTGACAATTTTTTTCACAAACTTTAGGTTTCTCACTGAAATTATTTACAAACAGCTTGTGCAATTATGGCACAAATGGTTGTAAATGCTTCTCTGGGATCCCCTTTGTTCAGAAATAGCAGACATATATGGTTTTGGTGTTGCTTTTTGGTAATTAGAAGGCCGCTAAATGCCGCTGCGCATCACTCGCGTATTATGTCTAGCAGTGAAGGGGTTAATTAGGTAGCTTGTAGGGACCTTTGCAGGGTTAATTTTAGCTTTTGTGTAGAGATCAGCCTCCCACCTGACACATCACACCCCCTGATCCCTCTTAAATAGCTCCCTTCCCTCCCCCACCCCACAATTGTCCCCGCCATCTTAAGTACTGGCAGAAAGTCTGCCAGTACTAAAATATTATTTTTTAAGCATATTTACATATGCTGCTGTGTAGGATCCCCCCCAAACAGCTCTCTAACCCTTCCCCTCTGCCTTATTGGGGGCCATCTTGGGTACTGGCAGCTGTCTGCCAGTTAGGGTTGCCACCTCAGCCATGTTTTCCTGGACACTTATGAGTTATACATTTTGCTGGGTGTGCAGGTAGGAACATGAATTTCAACCCTAGACAGCACACAAATAGTGACACTGAACAGCACTATTCATGTTCCTACTTGCACACCCTGCAGCATGTATAACTCATAAGTGTCCAGGAAAACATGGCCGAAGTGGCAATCCTACTGCCAGTACCCAGTTTGCAAAAAAAAAATGTTTTTTATTTTTTTTTCCGTTTTTTTTTTTCTGTAGTGTAGCTTCCCCACCCCCTGACTAATCATTTTTTTCAACTTGCCTCCCCCCCCCCCTTTTTCCCACTTTTCATTAATTTTTTTTGTAGTGTAGCGGTTCCCACCCGCTCCCTCCCCGTGCCCCCGCCCCCCATGTGTGCCCCCGGCTACCCCTGCCCACAATCCCACCCCCTCCACATCACAGGGCCCATCGATGGCCGCCACCACGTTGGCTCCCACCCACCAACGATACCGGCCATCGATGTCCGGTGCAGAGAGGCATCACTGCAATAACCGGAAAGTGGCTCGAAGCGATCAGGATTGCTTCCACCACTTTCCCAGACCGACGACGTACAGGGTACGTCCTCGGTCGTTAAGGGTATTTTTTTTTAGGACGTACCCTGCACGTCGTCGGTCATTAAGGGATTAAATAAAGTACACATTTTTGTAAAGTACACCCTTTGGCGCATCAAATGGGGGGGGGGGGGGCTACATGTATTGCTAGCACAAAAATAGACAATGTAATAATAAGTGGAATATGGCTCTTTGCAAAAAATATATTTTTTATGCATAGCCCCATATTCTATTAATTGTTGCACACCTCAATTATGTGCTAGAGATGCATGTAGCCCCTTATTTGATGCGCCAAAGGGTGTACATTCTACAAATGTGTGCTTTTATGTACCATATTTTAATTTTCCAAGTGGCTAGAACTGTTTAATTGCAGACATGGCAATCTTAAAATCGTCTAAAAATAAAATAAAAATAGCCTTTCAACTTTTAAAGGTTATGTCTGCAATCAGACAGTTGTAGAAACCTGGGAAACGAAGAAACATTAAATAAAGTACAATTTTTTGGAAATTATACCCCTTGGCACATCAAATGAGGCTACAAGTATTGCTATTCAAAAATAGGCAATGTAATAATAAGTGGAATATGGCTCATTGCTTAGAATTTTTTTTAAGCAAAGCAACTTATTCCATTAATTGCTGTGCACCCCACATTCATGCTAGAAATACTTGTAGCCCCTCATTTGATGCACCAAGGGGTGTACCTTCTGCAAATGTCTGCTTTGTGTACCCCATTTTAATTTCTTAGGTGGCTAGAACTGTTTAACTGCTGAAAACAGTACAGTAAATTCTAAGATGTTGTTTTTGATAATTTATTAAATTGACATGCCTGCACTAAAACAGTGGGAAAAAAAATGAAATGTTCTTAATTTCTGCTTATTTCAGACAGGTTACCTACTACAAATATTTATTCACACAGGTTTTGATGATAGAGCTTAAAAAAATAAAATGACATACTATTACCGGTATTTACTGAGTCAGGAGTAAAAAATACACTTTTTTCACATTTTACATGCTATTTTTAAAACCAGATGATACATTCACATATAATAATGGTATATTTTGAATCTGCTGGGTCTGCTGAACAAAACAATATATAGTTTGTATAGTTTATTCGCAAAAACTTTACTTCTAAAAGTGTTTAAATGTGACTTGCCACAAAAAGCTCAAAACCAACTTAGCACACACGTGGGAAATGGCTTAGCAGCCAAAGGGTTTTTAACCCCTTAATGACAACTGACGTACCAGGTACGTCATGCATTAACTAACAGTTAATGACAATGGACGTACCTGGTACGTCAGTTGTCTAAGAGAGTGCTGGAAGCGATCGCAATCGCTTCCAGCAGCTCTCAGGGTATTGCAGTGATGCCTCCATATGGAGGCATCCTGCAATACCATTTAGAAGACTCCGATGCAGAGAGAGCCACTCTGTGGCCCTCTCTGCACCGGTAGCGATGGTGCCGGTTCGTTGGTGGGTGGGAGCGTAACAGGGAGGCGGGTGGGCGGCCCATCACTACCCGGCATCCGGTTCCTAGAAGTGCAATGTGCACGCCGGGTGCCGGGAGCGTGCGCGATCGCGATCGCGCATTAGCTGGCACTGACACTGACACCAATGAAGAGGGAAGAGGGGGGGGAAAATATTTTTAAAAAAAATAATATAAAAGGATCTGGGAGGGGGAGGGGGATAGGGGTATTGTGGGGGGCTGCTACACTACAGAAAAAATAAAAAAAGGAAAAGAACAAAAAACACTTGTTTTTGGGGCAAATTGGGTACTGGCAGACAGCTGCCAGTACCCAAGATGGCCGCAATTAGATAGGGGAGAGGGTTAGAGAGCTGGGGGGGGGGATCATGGAGGTTGGGGCTAAGGCAGGAGTCCATCACAGCTAAAATATTTTATTTTTTTTATAAAAAAAAACAAAAAACTCCTTTTATTTAGTACTGGCAGACTTTCTGCCAGTACTTAAGATGGCGGGGACATTTGTGGGGTGGGGGAGGGAAGAGAGCTGTTTGGGAGGGATCAGGGGGTGGGATGTGTCAGGTGGGAGGCTGATCTCTACCCTAAAGCTAAAATTAACCCTGCAAGCTCCCTACAACCTACCTAATTAACCCCTTCACTGCTGGGCATAATTTACGTGTGGTGCGCAGCAGCATTTAGCGGCCTTCTAATTACCAAAAATCAGTGCCAAAGCCATATAAGTCTGCTATTTCTGAACAAAGGGGATCCCAAAGAAGCTTTTACAACAATTTGTGCCATAATAGCACAAGCTGTTTGTAAATAATTTCAGTGAGAAACCTAAAATTGTGAAAAATGTAAAGTTTTTTTTTTTTATTTGCTCGCATTTGGCGGTGAAATGGTGGCATAAAATATACCAAAATGTGCCTAGATCAATACTTTGGGTTGTCTTCTAACAAAAAATATATACATGTCAAGGGATATTCAGGTATTCCTGACAGATATCAGGGTTCCAATGTAACTAGCACTAATTTTGAAAAAAAGTGGTTTGGAAATAGCGAAGTGCTACTTGTATTTATGGCCCTATAACTTGCAAAAAAAGCTAAGAACATGTAAACATTGGGTATTTCTAAACTCAGGACAAAATTTAGAAACTATTTAGCATGGGTGTTTTTTGGTGATTGTAGATGTGTAACAGATTTTGGGGGTCAAAGTTAGAAAAAGTGTGTTTTTTTTCCATTTTTTCCTCATATTTTATTATTTTTTTTGTAGTAAATTATAAGACATGATGAAAATAATGGTATCTTTAGAAAGTCCATTTAATGGCGAGAAAAACGGTATATAATATGTGTGGGTACAGTAAATGAGTAAGAGGAAAATTACAGCTAAACACAAACACAGCAGAAATGTAAAAATAGCCATTGTCATTAAGGGTAAGAAAATTGAAAAATGGTCCGGTCATTAAGGGGTTAATATGGACAAACTTATCAATCTAAACAACCCAAATTTAATTTGTTCAGCTGACAAATAGCCTTTGTATTTGTCATTTTCGTTTGGATTATTCATTAAAAAAAGCATGACTTTAGCAAATTAAAACACATTTTTGTGAGGTTTTCAGTTTGCATCTGAAGCATTTTGTTGGCAGAAGTAGATTTGCATAATCAACAAATGCATGATAACAAGACAATGCAATAGCACTTAGTCTGAACTTCAAATGAGTAGTAGATTTTTTTTCTGACAATTTTAAAAGTTATGTCTTTTTCCACTCCCCCTGTACCATGTGACAGCCATCAGCCAGTCACAAATGCATACACGTACCATGTGACAGCCATCAGCAATTCACAAATGCATACACACTTATTCTTGCACATGCTCAGTAGAAGCTGGTGACTCAAATAATTTAAATATAAAAAGACTGTGCACAGTTAGTTAATGAAGTAAATTCAAAAGTTGTTTAAAATAGAATGCTCTATCTGAATAATGAAAGTTTAATTTTGATTGAGTGTCCATTTAGAAGACCCCCTGACAAAATCAAAATCTGAAAACTCAATATCAAGAGCAAAAAGCGGAAAGGTGTTGCATCACCAATGCATGAAGCCTAGGGATGGTGCCCCATTCGCCCTGCTCAATGGGCTGCCTGGGTGGGTCAATGACAGAGGCATATGTGTGTAACCAGCAAGCTCCCAATGCTGCACCTGAGCCTACATAGGTATGCTTTTCACAAAAATATATCAAGAGAATAAGGTATCTTTGATAATGGAAGTAAACTCAAAAGTCTCTTAAAATTGCATGCTTCATCTGAGCCATGGAAGTTTAATTTGGAATTTCATGTCCCTTTAAGTAATTTTGGAAGATGTAAACAATTTTGTTCATGAAATTAAGTATTCCATTATGACTAATCAAACTTACGTTTGACAAAGTAAAGTAACAAACAACATAGTTTTGATTGCTTAAAGGGATACTGAACCCAAATTTTCTCTTTCATGATTCAGATAGAGCATGCAATTTTAAGCAACTTTCTAATTTACTCCTATTATCAATTTTTGTTCGTTCTCTTGCTATCTTTATTTGAAAAAGAAGGCATCTAAGCTAAGGAGCCAGCAAATGTTTGTTCAGAACCATGGACAGCACTTGTTTACTGGTGCTGTCCAATCAGCAAGGACAACTCAGGTTGTTCACCAAAAATGGTCCGGCATCTAAACTTACACTCTTGCTTTTCAAATAAACATACCAAGAGAATGAAGAAAATGTTATAATAGGAGTCAATTAGAAAGTTGCTTAAAATTGTGTGCTCCGTCTTAATCACAAAAGAAAAAAATGTGGGTTCAGTGTCCCTTTAAAATGGGTTCTTTCATAGAAAGGAAATAAAATATGAAAGTGTTTTCAATGGATTGTAAACATTTTTTGTTTCAATGTTTTAACAGAAACAATGTGCATAACTAAGTAATTTATGTTGTTTTTTAATTTGTAAGCACTTAGTCATCTTTTTTTCTCTTGCAATTCCCTCAAGCTGAATGATCAGGGTAATTATGAGACAAGTTCTGCTTTGTAGTTTGTTTTTGTTTTTAAACATTTTGCTAATGTTTTATCCACCCAAAATAGCCTGTACCAAAAAGTTGTAAGATGTGTCATGCAAAAGGCATGATTTTTTTCGATTAGCTTTTAAGGGTTTAATACAACGTCATGTGAATTCAGGATATAACCAAACGGTGTAGCCTTTTGATCAGCCTTTTCACAAGGAGCCTTATCACAATCTGGCTTCAAAGTTAAAACATTTGGGTCCCCCTGTCTCTAGATTTCACACAGCCCAATTGTTTTTATGGTCTAACACAGCTGGGGGTCAGAGTTAGTTGTGATTCTCCCAGTCAGCTCCTGCTGGAAGTCATTGCCTGATGAAATGGCTCGCCTTTGAGATGAGAAACGCGTTGTATGTTTTTGAACAGATCAGCTGAACCCTGAAGTTTTATTAAAGTTTTTAGTACTTTTATCAAGTTGCAGTGTACTGTTTGTGGAAAGTGGCTGCTGGAATTCTCCTGATTGCCTGTGGCTGGATATTGGAGACTCTTAAGTCTAAGGAGATATTCCCCTGGAGGTTTTTGCCGGGAGCATCAGCCAGCTAGTGGCTGCAACATCCATCCTGCCTATTTGCACTATTCATCTATATAGTGCCATCTCACTTGTGAGAGCACCCATTTGGGATTTTTTATTTGTTTTATAATTCAGACTATACCACAAGGCGCCGTTTTGTTTTAATTAGTAGAACTCCATATTTAGCAATATAAATTATGCCCAGAAAACATCTTTAGTATCCATGTAGACATTAGGTGGTGACAAAATCAGGGATCAAATAAGCTTAACCAAGCCTGGGTAATGATAAGTGCCAAGAGGAATTACCAGCCACTTAAACTGGAATGTTTGGTGTCTATTGGTTTGTATTAAAGTCATGAAAAATTCTATGCCATTTTTTTTCATGTAGTGGGCACACTGGGATGTTGGTCTGTTCCCCCCTAGGCCTAATGTCTCAAATTCAACAGACTAAAGATACTGTTAACTGGGCAGTGTCCAATTACCCCTGGGGGTGTGGGGGGATAGTCATGTGACCTAGACTGTCTAAAAATAATGTGTGATTGTAACACAGGCAGAATTCATAACACTTTTTACATAAGTGAATATAACAATTGAAAGGATTATTGGGAGTTTCCACAGATATCATTTTAAATAGTAAGTTTAGGATTTCTATTTATTTTGATTCTTTTTATTTTTTTTATAATTAATAATCATTTTGTAATAATCCCTTCACACCCACACTCTCCTATGTAGCAAGCTGGTAGCAGGTTTAGATATTTGTGATAATTAATTTGTGGGGTGGTGTAGGTAGGATTTGGAGGCTAATTTGGGTGGCTCGTAGGCCCTGGTAATGAATTGGTATACTGTAGTTGGAGACTACAAGTAGTTGTGTGTGTGGCATTTAACCCGGACTGGAGTAAATAGACTGTTAGTTAACCCTGTGTTGTATACCTAATGGTAACCTCTTGTCTCCTTAGAGTCTCATGGACATAGGTGGTACTGGTATAGTGGTGACACCCCTGTCTGTGACAGCTAATTTATGTTTGATATATCAACATATCATCCCATCTATTAGATAAGTGTGTGCTATAAACTGTCTTTTGTTTGTTTTTGCTTGGCCGTGGATTAAATGTTTCTTGACATAGATTTTCATTCATCCTTGATGCAAATGTTAAATAGAAAATGCTATGATGTATTCCTCTTTTTATCTTTTTTTTAAAGAGATATGAAACCCAAAACATTTTATTTTTTGACTCAGAGTATACAATTTTAAACAACTTTCTAATTTATTTTTATTATCAGCTTTTTATTCTCGTTCTCTTGGTATCTTTAAATTTTTTATTATTTTTATTGAAACAAAGTCAGCACAAATATATAAAAACAAACACCTAGATTAAGAGTTTTGCTTTACGGTTTTAATGCTGAAAATATGGCAATTTCAGTGTAAAAACAGTAACGCAGCCATTACGAGTCGTGTCGGTATAGCTATACCGCAAGCTTTGTAGCCTGTAACGCAACGTCAATCCTGCACTCAAAAAAATGACGTTTTTAATTAAATTCTTTTGGCTATTCAAATCAGCCAATAGAATTTCAGTAGCTCTCACCCTTTTGGCTGATTTGAACAGCCAATAGGATTTCAGTAGCTCTCATCCTATTGGCTGATTTGAATTTCAAGAATCAAATCAGCCAATAGGAATGCAAGGGACGCCGTTTTGAAAAGGCTCACTTGCATTGAAGATCCAGTATACGGCGGTGACTGTATGAAGAGGGTGCTCCGCGCCGGATGTCTTCAAGGATGGATCCGCTTTGCACCGCTGGGATGAAGATAGAAGACGCCGCCTGGATAAAGACTTCACGCCGCCTGGATGAAGACTTCTCACCGCCTGGATAAAGACTTCTCGCCGCCTGCATGAAGACTTCTCGTTGCCTGGATGAGGATGGATGTTCGAACTTCAGAAACTGTGAGTGGATCTTCGGGGGTTACTGTTTGGGTGTTTTTTTTTTTTTTTTAGATTAGGGTTTTGGGCTTTAGGTAAAAGAACTGAATGCCCTTTTCAGGGCAATGTAAAAGAGCTGAATGGGTAGCTTAGGTTTTTGTTAGAGTTAGGTTTTTTATTTTGGGGGGTTGGTTGGGTGGTAGGTTTTACTGTTGGGGGGTCTTTGTATTATTTTCCATGTAAAAGAGCTGATTTCTTTAGGGCAATGCCCTACAAAAGACCCTTTTAAGGGCTATTGGTAGTTTATTGTAGGCTAGTTTTTTTTTTAGTTTTTTTTTGGGGGGGGGGCTTATTTGTATAGGGCTATTGGATTAGGTGTAATTAGGTGATAATTTTGTTTGTTATTTTTTGTAATTTAGTATTTTTTATTTTTTTATTTTAGACTTAAATTTTTTTAGTAGTGTTAGGTTTTTTAATGTGTAACTTAGTTTTTTTAATTGGTAGTTATTTAAATTTTAGTATAACAGTTTAGTATAATAGTTATGTTAGGTTAATTGTTAGTTTAAGCTTAGTTTTTTTTTAAATTTCACAGGTAAGTTTTTATTTATTTTAAGATAGGGATATTGTAATTTTAATATAAAGTTAGGGGGTTGTTAGTTTCAGGGGTTAATAGTTTAATTTAGTTTTTTGCGATGTGATATGAGAGGCCAGAGGTTTAGGGGTTAATACATTTATTATAGTGGCAGCGTTGTCGGGGAGCTGTGGAATAGGGGTTTATAACTTATTAGTGGCGGCGATGTCAGGAGCGGCAGATTAGGGGTTAATAACTTTATTTCGGTGTCCGTGATGTCAGGGACGGCAGATTAGGGGTGTTTGGGGTTTTGTTGCGTTCGTTTCGCACCCTCTATAGCGCAAAGCTCATAATCTAGGCGAATGTGAGTAACATTTTGAAAAATTACAGCTTGTATATTACAGGACTGCTGGTTGTTATAAAGGTAAAAAGACACATAGCACATGAGCAGTGATTCAAGAGTCCATCTTCAATCAGAGAGATAAAAGACCAGCAAGTCTGTAATTGTCTAGAGCAGTGGTTCCCAACCTTTTTTCTCTTCCGTACCCCTTGATTAGGCTTTTCATTTATGAGTACCCCATCTCTTCATTACCCCCACCCATCCCTCAAATTAAAGGAAGTACTTTTTTTATAGGGGAGGTAAGCTATACCTGAATGGCATATGACTGTACGTGTATCACCAGGATTAAAGCTCAGATCTCATTCTCAGGAGGAGCCCTGCTGTGTGGCTGGCGCCCCTGGCAGTGCCTGGTTGCCCCTTCACACAGCCCTGGGGGGAGAGTCAAAGTGTAATGATCATAAAAATAAATATTTAAATTTGTGAGATCGATATTAACCACCCAGCCACTATGGACGTTTTTAGTTGGAAGTGAAGCAATCTGAATCAAGCAAGCACTAGCAGCAGTACTTTACTTACAAGCACTGACTATAACTTATTTGGGGATGCAGACCTCCACGGCTCTACCACACCTGTCCACGCAGCTATGCTGCTGCAGTGCTGCTTCTAACTGCACACTTGCAGTCAAAAGTTTGCGCACAGCATGGGGGTGGGTGGAGCAAGAGGCTAAGCTGTCTGGTGACACAGGGTGATCATTAATATGTGGACCAGAGTCATCCACACCCGGTCCACATATTTCAGGTGCAGGGGCTCCCATCTGCCTATATGCCAGGCCAGGACTTCACATGTCACTTTCCAGCTGAGCGCTCCTTCCTTCCACAGTTCCACAATGGTTATTAGTTGATGACCCATTGAGAGTGCCCCCCCCGACCCTTCCCCCGCATCTTCCGCCATAACCAACAATATTTTCGCGTACCCCCAACCGGTCCACCAAGTACCCCCAGGGGTACGCGTACCACAGGTTGGGAACCGCTGGTCTAGAGTGTAATAAATCGGTTAAATATTGTAAAACAGGATTGACAAATATTGCTTTAACATCGTGAGAGAACGAACCTCAAGTTTGCGCAAGAAAGTCGAGTGTGGAGAACAGAAGAGCTAGTATGGAAGATGTGTGTTAAACGAGAGTGTTTTTATAAAGAGTAATACTCGAAACATTGTGATGAGCTATGAGGAAGTGTATAATGTGTGTATTCATTTGATAATCGGGTAGAGCATGTTAACGTCTAAGAAATTGACTCTGAGCCCGAAGTATTCTCAATAAATTTCATATATCAATTTTTTTTATTTTTATCCACATATTCTTTGAAAATGAAGTAAATGTTATAGTAATCCTCTAAATTTTTGTTTTGAGTGTAGTGATATTTCTCAAGTTGGAGGAAGTTTGATACTCTATCCATCCAAGAAGAAATGAGAGGCAGGTTATGCTTTCTCCAATTCAATGATATCATTTTCTTACCATGATGAAGAGCAATTTTAGGCATAATTTGCATTTAAAGGGACACTAAACCCAAAATTTTTCTTTCATGTTTCAGGGAGAGAATACAATTTTAAACAACATTGCAATTTACTTCTTTTATCTAATTTGCTTCATTGTTTAGACATCCTTTGTTGAAGAAATAGCAATGCACATGGGTGAGCCAATCACATGAGGCATCTATGTGCAGCCTTCAATCAGCAGCTACTGAGCCTATCTGAATATGCTTTTCAGCAAAGAATATCCAGAGAATGAAGCAAATTAGATAATAGAAGTAAATTAGAAAGTTGTTTAAAATTGCATGCTCTTTATAAATCATGAAAGAAAAAAATTGGGTTTCATGTCTCTTTAATTTTGGGAAATCCAATACAGCTCCTGTGCAGGCAGCGTCTGATTGATTAGTTTCAAGGCAATCTTAGGTTCTGTTATTGCAAGTTCTACGCGTTTCGGCTGTTCAAGGACACTAATTGATAATTTAGGTTTGGGTATATAAGGTGACACGGACTGAACAGAAAAGTACTACTTGAGAAAGGCTGTCTTTGAACAGCTGAAATGCGTAGCACTTGCAATAAAAGAACCTAAGATTGCCTTGAAACTAATCAATCAGTCGCTGCCGGCACAGGAGCTGTATTGGATCTCGGCACACCTCAAAAAGTTTGTAAGGTTAATGCGTGTATACGTTGAAGCTAGGCGGCTTTGACGGTACCCGCGAAAAAAAACCCAAAGGCAGAGGAATACAGGGGATTGTTTGGCTCAAGGACGTGCTGGAAAGAGCGTAGCTGATGTGACAAAGAAGGCAGCAAAAAACGGAACGGCTTTTACCGGTAACTACCTAAAAAGCAACTACAAACATTGTGTCACATAAACGTTGCAGTGAAGCAACAATTGACTCTGTTTTATGAATTGATCAACCAAGTCCTGGGAATTAATTTTATGGACATCTGGCCAGTTTACTTTTAAGAAGTTATATATCTTAGTATGCGATATTTCTAGCGTATGTTTTATTGTATGTTTTTATGAAATAGTAAAGTGGATATTATCATTTTGCGGCTCTCTGTTTTGTATATCCTGTGTGTTAGGGTCAATTTTAAACACAGTGTAGCATTATTTTTGCATATTTTAGAATCACAGTGGCATTAACCTTTTAGACAAAGATATCCTTTTTTTGGGGATCTCTTTTAGGCGCACCCAATAGATTTGTATTAAAAGTTTCTCTGTTTTAGCTAATATTGAGGACTTTATTGGTATTTTTTGGGTGTTTAGGTAGTGCTCTGTATATACATGACGTACTGAAATACTTTCTTTTGATTTTGTACGTGTGCCCACTGACAAAGAAATGATCAGTCTATAATTTTAATGGTAGGTTTATTTGAACAGTGAGAGACAGAATAATAACAAAAAAAATCAGAACACATTAAAAAAATTGATTTGCATTTTTATGAGTGAAATAGGTATTTGATCCCCTATCAAACAGCAAGATTTCTGGCTCCCAGGTGTCTTTTATACAGGTAACAATCTGAGATAAGGAAAACTCTCTTAAAGGGAATGTTCCTAATCTTAGCTTGCTACCCAAAAGCTGTCCAAGGATGTCTGGAACAAGATTGTAGACCTATACAAGGCTGGAAAGGGATACAAGACCATCGCCAAGCAGCTTGGTGAGAAGGTGACAACAGTTGGTGCGATTATTCGCAAATGGAAGAAACACAAAATAACTGTCAATCTCCCTCGGTCTGGGGCTCCATGCAAGATCTTTCACCTTGTGGAGTTTCAATGATCATGAGAATGGTGAGGAATCAGCCCAGGAGGATCTTGTCAATGATCTCAAGGCAGCTGGGACCATAGTCCCCAAGAAAACAATTGGTAACATACTATGCCGTGAAGGACCAAAATCCTGCAGCGCCCGCAAGGTCCCCCTGCTTAAGAAAGCACATGTACAGGCCCGTCTGAAGCTTGCCAATGAACATCTTAATGATTCAGAGGAGAATTGGGTGAAAGTGTTGTGGTTAGATGAGACCAAAATCGAGCTCTTTGGCATCAACTCAACTCGCCATGTTTGGAGGAGGAGGAGGAGGAATGCTGCCTATGACCACAAGAACACCATCCCCACCATAAAACATGGAGGTGGAAACATTATGCTTTGGGGGTGCTATTCTGTTAAGGGGGCAGGACAACTTCACCACTTTAAAGGGACGATGGATGGGGCCATGTACTGTCAAATCTTGGGTGAGAACCTCCTTCCCTCAGCCAGGGCATTGCAAATGGGTCGTGGATGAGTATTCCAGCATGACAATGACCCAAAACACACGGCCAAGGCAACAAAGGAGTGGCTCAATAAAAAGCACATTAAGGTCCTGGAGTGGCCTAGCCAGTCTCCAGACCTTAATCCCATAGAAAATCTGTGGAGGGAGCTGAAGGTTTGAGTTGCCAATTTCAATTATTATTTTTTGTAAGCTTAGTGTTTTTTATTTTTCATAATTTAATGTTTATTATTTTTTGTAATTTTAAATTTTTTAATTTTTCTCGTAGTGTTAGGTTTTTAAATTTGTAATTTAGATTTTTTAATTAGTAGTTTTTTTTATTTTATTAGAATAGTTTTGTTAGGTTAATTTATAGTTTAATATTAGGTTTATTTTTTATTTCACAGGTAAGTTTTTATTTATTTAAATATAGTTATATTGTAATTTTTATTTAAAGTTAGGGGGTGTTAGGTTTAGAGGTTAATAGTTTAATTTAATGTTTTGCGATGTGGGGGGCCAGTGGTTTACAGGTTAATAGGTTTATTTAATTGCAGAGATGTGGGAGGACAAAGGGTAAAGGGGTTAATAGGTTTATTTAGTGGCGGCGATGTTGGGGAGCGGCAGAATAGGGGTTAATAACTTTTATTAGTGTCAGCGATGTGGGGAGCGGCAGATTAGGGGTTAATAACTTTATTTAGGTGTTGCGATGTCGGGTTGGCAGATTAGGGGTGTTTAGACTTGGGGTTTATGTTAGGGTGTTAGGTTTAAACATAACTTTTTTTTCCCCATAGACATCAATGGGGCTTCATTATGGAGATTTTTCATTCCGTGATTGCAAATGTTATTTTTTTTTTTCTAACACTCTCTCCCCATTGATGTCTATGGGGGAAAGCGCGCACGAGCACGTCAAAGCAGCCCTTGGATTTTTCTGCGGTATGGAGCTTAATGCCACCATATCACACAGCACAAGAAAGCTTTTCAGTAACTCGTAATGGCAGCGCTATGGAGAGGGAAATAATGCAACTTTTTTGGCGTTAGTTTCGCACCCTGTTTAGCGCAAAACTCATAATCTAAGTGAAATTCAAAAATGCCTGAGACATGCATAAGCCTATCCTAAGAAAAAAATAACTTGTAATACGGGTAGACTTGACAGGCCTTTTTGGTTCTTATCTACCGTCAAATTCTATGTTTCTATGTGTCTAAAGAGGCACTGTACTATAAAATGTGTTTCCCCTTAATGTGTTAGAAAGGGCTTAATATACCTACTGCAGAGTATTAAATGCATGAGAAATATGTGCTTTTGCTAGTTAAAACCATCACCTGTCTTGATATTGTTAACATAACTTTAAAAACTAAAAAAAAAAACTGTTGTTCTCAAGAACATGCCCATAAAGGGCTAGATTACAAGTGGAGCACTAAATTATTGCACGCCTGAAAAAGGGCAAATGTTCCCGTTTGTGAGCACGCGATACTAAGCCATTACAAGTGGCTAGTTAATGCTACCACAAGTTCATGGTAGCAATTAGCGCTTAGGAATTAACTGGAGATCAGATCTCTGGTTAATTTGATAAATCTGCCCCAAAATACTGTCTAGTGTGGTGTAATCAAAATAAAGATGACAGCATCTTTATTTTTTTATAAAATTACTGCACTAGGCAGTATTTTGGGGTGAAAGTTGGTGGGAGTGGGGTGTTAGAAAACAAATGGCACAGCAAATACATATATATTTATATTTGCTGTCATTGCTGCGCAACTTTGCTGGTGCGGAAGTTCTGATACCGTTGTGAAGTTAAAATATACTACATAGCAACCCAGCTGTGAATATTTTCTTCAAGAACATATTTTGTTAAGAAAATTGATTGACAAGTTATTTCTTCATATTACTTTATTTTCCATTAAAGATGCAATACCGAATGGCTAGTTGTACAATTAAAGGGACGGGAAACCCCAACATTTTCTTTTATGATTTGGATAGAAAATACAATTTTAAACAACTTTCCACTTTATTTCTATTATCAAATTTGCTTCATTCTTGTGTTATCCTTTGCTGAAGGAACAGCATTGCACTACTGGCATCTAGCTGAACATATGTAGTTAGCCAATTACAAGAGACAAATGTGTGCAGGCACCAATCAGCGGCTATCTCCCACTAGTGTAAGATATTATTTTTCAACAAGGGATACCAAGAGATTGAAGAACATTTGAAAATAGAAGTGAATTTGAAAGTGTCTTAAAATTAGATGCTATTTCTGAATCATGCAAGTTTAATTTTGACTTTCTTATCCCTTTAATCTGTACAAACTTTCTGAAGTATACTAACTGATGATTTGCAACAATGTAAAAAAATGTGTGAGATCTGATGTTGTTACGATCTAAGCTAATTTACAAAAATGATCACATAGAACTTTATGCAATAGCAATTATCTTCTTATAACCCACATCTTATTTTTGTGAATGCTATTTGTAAATGTGTCTTGAAGCTTAGTATATGGTTAGAACAGGAAGGTATAATTTAAAGACATGAAGTAACCTTTATTAATGGCTAGTGAAAATGTCAGCTTTTTAATATATGGCTTTTAATTTAAGACTTTTAAATAGATTTTAAAGCTTAAAGGGACAGTCTAGGCCAAAATAAACTTTCATGATTCAGATAGGGCATGTAATTTTAAACAATTTTCCAATTTACTTTTATCACCAATTTTGCTTTGTTCTCTTGGTATTCTTAGTTGAAAGCTTAACCTAGGAGGTTCATATGCTAATTTCTTAGACCTTGAAGGCCACCTCTTTTCAGAAAGCATTTTAACAGTTTTTCACCACTAGATGGTGTTAGTTCTTGTGTTTCATATAGATAACACTGTGCTCGGGCACGTGAAGTTATCTGGGAGGAGGCACTGATTGGCTAAAGAGCAAGTCTGTCAAAAGAACTGAAATAAAGGGACAGTTTGCAGAGGCTTAGATACAAGATAATCACAGAGGTTAAAAGTATATTAATATAATTGTGTTGGTTATGCAAAACTGGGGAATGGGTAATAAAGGGATTATCTATCTTTTAAAACAATAAAAATTCTGGTGTAGACTGTCCCTTTAATACTTTAAAATTATTGTGCATTATTATATTTAATAGCATTGTTTAAATATCTCTAGGCCCTGTACTTAGAAAATTGATATATAGTGATATTTATGATTCTTAAAATTGTGGGTGTAAAAAAATGACATCACCAGATTTGATGCCTGGTGATTCACAGTTGCATAGCTGTCATAATATATATAATACATATTTTAAACTCATTTATAAACAGGAAGCTTGTTTGCCAAGGGTAGTGGCAGTTGTCTATTAATGTCTTGTCTGTATGTGTTGAGGATTGTTGAAATATTTCTACGTAAAAAGGAAGGTGCAGTTATGAGTCAAAATGAAACCTGTTATCTGCAAACTCTAAAGTAAATTCTAAAATATTCTATGCAATTGGGGATTCTAACCTTATCATATGGTGGACTGCATTATATTTTTGCACTCAGATCAGTGAACACTTTTCACAAATTCTTTCTACTGAAATAATATAGATAGCTATCTACTGTATCTATATATCTATTATCTAACAGTTTATTATTGCACTATGATTTTCACAGAGTGAATAAAGCATGTGGTGAAAGCAGTATACTCACAAGCAGTGCAGCACTAGCGATATGTTTGAAATCGGCTGCTGGTATCTCTCAGGCTCACTGCTTGCCAACAAAAAAGATTCGTAAATGTGAGGCTTTAAACAGTATTAAAGGGACAGTCAACACCAGAATTGTTGTTGTTTAAAAAGAAAGATAATCCCTATATTACCCATTCCCCAGTTTTGCTTAACCAACACAGTTATTATGATACATGTTTTACCTCCATAATTACCTTGTAACTAAGCTTCTGCTGACTGCCCCCTTATTTCAGTTCTTTTGACAGACTTGCATTTTAGCAAATCAGTGCTCACTCCTAGGTCACTTCACGTGCATGAGCTCAATGTTATCTATATGAAACACATGAACTAATGCCCTCTAGTGGTCAAAATGCATTCAGATTAGAGGCAGTCTTCAAGGTCTAAGAAATTAGCATATGAACCTCCTAGGTTTAGCTTTCAACTAAGAATACCAAGTGAACAAAGCAAAATTGGTGATAAAAGTAAATTGGGAAGTTGTTTAAAATTACATTCCCTATTTAAATCATGAAAGTTTTTTTGGACTTGACTGTCCCTTTATGGATAAAAAAAACATTTATTAAAAACTTAAAAATGCACAGAGCAAATATACATTCATTGCTCTTAGAACAGAATCGCTACATGTTTCTAAGCCACTCTGGCATGTTCTGCTCCTATCCCACATCTACTTAACAACAAAGTTACAACCAATCAAATGGGGTCAAACAAACACACCCCTTAACCCTGTCCATTCTTGACCATATGGCCATCTAACAAACCCTGTGGGGGATATTTATCAAAGCATCAACTGAAAATACGCTTGAATCCCGCATCGTAATTGTCGCAAGATTGATCCGCTGTATTTATCAAAGTGTTAAGATCTTCAAATGTTGAAATTTGTGACGTAATATACACTCCCACAATCTCAATCCGACGCAGATCGATGCTTGCGTCATTACAGATGTTTCGAATTCACATTTGACTCTTTTTGACCCTTTTCCCAATTTATCAAATATTTAACAGGTACACTTGCGTCTTTTCCGACGCAGCGTACCAAATTTGACGCAACACTTTTCGCACCAATTAGGACATAAACTCCTAAACAACCCACACACTAGTGAATTTTTCAACCACTTTTGATTGGAATATGCATAATCACATGATTTATGACATCAGCCAATCTGAGTCAAATATACATTTTAAACTATCACTAACGAATCAAATTGCTCGATACTTGTGTCATTGATCACTCATCAGAAGTTGTAAGTGCCATTTGTTCCATTGTTTATTATACTTTGAAAGTATGTATAAGTGAAATTAGTATTAAAGATAAACATTAATGCTGACATTAGGACACACAGTGTAATATTTTAGACAATTATTTTAAAATTTGAATTGATGTTTGAGTTAATAGAATCTTAAGCTGATAGCTCAAAGGGATAGTCCACCTAACATTAAACTGTCATGAATCAGATACCGCAGAAATAAAAATCACCTATTTACTGTAATACTATTTTCAGTTTATTTCTTCCTTCTCTTGAATTTCTTTTTCAGTAAGACATCTTAAGTCATCTTATATGCCAGCCCATTTTATAACACCTGTGTAGGGGCTGTTTTTAAAACTAGATTGCAATCAGGAGGGGTTACACAGGTACAGAGAGAAAACTGTCCCAGCTCTTAAAATATTAATTGATTGCAAATAAACACATATGATACCCTGATTACATGTTATATTCACAATTATTCCTGCTCAGAATAATAATAAATTTACACTATATACATATAATGGTATAAATAAACACAGAGATATGAAAGACAACATTGTTTAGAACAAAAAAGGAATTTAGCGACATGTAAATATGTTTGCAAAAGATTTCTGACATAACACACACACATATATATACAAGTATGTACAAATTCTAGCATTAATAATTATTTATAAACAAAAATATGAGATGAAAGCATATCATGACTTCTAGAAATACAAATACACATTAATTTATGTGAAAGTATAATATAACAAATAAATATAAAAATAACTTTCTATGAGATATTGTTTGTTGAGGCATAAATTTAGCTATTTCTTGGACATTAACAGGTGAAAAATAAAAAAGATTAGCTTTAGAGAAATGTGCTTGTTCATGGATAGTAATGAAATGGTAGTAGTTGGATATCAAAAAGCGCCTAACTAAAGGCTATGGGAAATGGCTCTAGAAGACGGATGTTCCTAGCTGTCTATAAATGATGATCCTACTTATATAGGTGACCAGTGCAGAATTATTAGTTCAAAGTGGTTATTCTACATATATAAGTGACCAGTGCAAAGTGGTTATATTAGACAAATTTAGCTAGTTTATTTGACAAATACAATGTTAAATTAAAATTTTTAAACAATATAGTTAAACATGGATCCATGTATTAAAAGCATTTGATAGAAGTCTATTTATAAATGACAATCAATAATTGTATTAAAATCACAATAAGTTAACAAAAATTCTGATTAGATTACAGGAATTGAGTGTGTGATATCACCAACCGGTTAGAGTCGTGAGTTTGATTAAAAAGTTCATAGTCTTTGATTTTTTCCTCTTTTTGGAGTGAAAACAATGTGAAAAAAATAATAATAAATGTGATGAAAAAATAATAATGTGATGAAAAAATCTGTCCAAATAGTTGAAAAATTTTAAATTCAAAAATTCAAAAAGTCTATAAAAAAATATATTATTTTTTTTTTAAAGATTAATATCCAAAAGTGTCTTTGTGCTTTAATTTCCAAAAAACATTTTTGTGGCTGTGAAATGTCCAAAAATTTGAAGAGATGAATAATAAAAAATGAAAGTTAAGATGGTGAAAAGATTGTGTTCAAATATATCCAATAAATTGTATCCAATTAAATCGTATCCAATAAATTATTTTGTGTTCACTGTGTTATAAAGTAAATAGTGACTGATGGAAATCCTCCCTCTGGGAATCTCCTTAGTAGGTGATTGTTGTTTGTGTTTTATTCATGGGGTATTCGGTCTGTGATATAGACTCAATCCTTATATAAAACCTGCAAACAACAGAAATGACATAGTGCAATAATGCTACAAATGTAATAAAAATATTAAAATGTTGTTCACCAGTTGCTGTCAACGCGTTTCGGCCTCTTAGGCCTTTCTCAAGACTATATTTTGGGTCAGTTATGGTGGCTATTTAAGGCATACTAAGCCAATCAAAAGACCGTAATTTTCACGCCAAAAACGCTGTATTAGCGTGAACCGGAAGTCTTTATTGTACCTTTCTTATTTTGTATGTCCCTAATATTGATGTTTTACAATCTACTCCCATATTTTCTCTAGCAGTATATTCTCAGATTTGTATCCTTGTTTCGATCTTTAAATTTATCAATGTGTTTATTGCGCTGTACAACTGACAGTATCGGTTTCTATGCCGATATTTCCGGTATCTGTTTGGCGGTATAATAGCATGTGTTGTAAGGCTTAGGCTAGCTACTAATTCAAATATGAATGAAAGTAATATTGCATTTACTCTGTTGTCTTACATTGGTTTTGGGGTCGACATTGGAACATCATTTTCGTGAAACTTGTAAACACATAAAAATGGCAAGCTTGTAATAATGCAATAATTTAAATATTAAAATTCTAAACATTACGACGCTAAAAATCTCATTATTAATAGTAAAAATTAACAGTAAAAAATTAATAAAAAAATGGTTTGCATTCATATTTAAAAACATTACAAATGGTAAATAGTATTGTTGCTTTCAGTTAATCAGATATATCCGCATCTTTCTATTCTGGTCCACTTTTAGAGTAATATTGAATGTACATGGAAACAAAAAGGCTATTTTAAAATATTCCTAAAAATGCTATAAAAATAATATAAAAATAACTAATAGAATTAATTTAAATTCATTAATATGTAAAAATTGTTAGAAATTGATTAAAATTAACACTCATTAGGAATGGTGCGAGAAATTGAATGGAATTATTATAATTAAATTAAATCTGGTAATCATGGTTCTCCTATGTTGGGTTTCTGGGAGGTTTTCTAAATGCAGTTTTCTACTACTAACCCCATATGTTATGTTTAGTAATAAATAAATAACTCTGTGAGCTAGTATGAAAATACATGCTATTCGGTTAGATGTCATTCTAAACAGGCTTAAATCTAGAGGTATTTATTTTAAATTTAGTAGATGTGAGAGATCCTCCCTATTATTCAAACCTCTAGGATGTAAACTATCACTATTAAAAATCCATTTGGATTCAACAGTTAGTAGACTCCTCTCATAATTTCCTCCTCTCCAGTTAGGTGTCACTTTTTGTATCCCTATATAGTGAAAATCTTTCTTGTTTCCCTGATGGTAATTAGTGAAGTGTCTGTAAAGTGCAGTTTCAGTGCTTTTATGTTTGACCTTCAGTAGGTGTTCTCTAATTCTATCTTTGAGGACTCTGGATGTTTGTCCAGAGTCCTAAAAGCACTGAAACTGCACTTTACAGACACTTCACTAATTACCATCAGGGAAACAAGAAAGATTTTCACTATATAGGGATTCAAAAAGTGACACCCAACTGGAGAGGAGGAAATTATGAGAGGAGTCTACTAACTGTTGAATCCAAATGGATTTTTAATATTTTTAATATTAATAGTTTACATCCTAGAGGCTTGAATAATAGGGAGGATCTCTCACATCTACTAAATTTAAAATAAATACCTCTAGATTTAAGCCTGTTTAGAATGACATCTAACCGAATAGCATGTATTTTCATACTAGCTCACAGAGTTATTTATTTATTACTAAACATAACATATGGGGTTAGTAGTAGAAAACTGCATTTAGAAAACCTCCCAGAAACCCAACATAGGAGAACCATGATTACCAGATTTAATTTAATTATAATAATTCCATTCAGTTTCTCGCACCATTCCTAATGAGTGTTAATTTTAATCAATTTCTAACAATTTTTACATATTAATGAATTTAAATTAATTCTATTAGTTATTTTTATATTATTTTTATAGCATTTTTAGGAATATTTTAAAATAGCCTTTTTGTTTGCATGTACATTCAATATTCCTCTAAAAGTGGACCAGAATAGAAAGATGCGGATATATCTGATTAACTGAAAGCAACAATACTATTTATAATCCATTTGTAATGTTTTTAAATATGAATGCAAACCATTTTTTAATTAATTTTTTACTGTTAATTTTTTACTGTTAATTTTTACTATTAATAATGAGATTTTTAGCGTCTTAATGTTTAGAATTTTAATATTTAAATTATTGCATTATTACAAGCTTGCCATTTTTATGTGTTTACAAGTTTCACGAAAATGATGTTCCAATGTCGACCCCAAAACCAATGTAAGACAACAGAGTAAATGCAATATTACTTTCATTCATATTTGAATTAGTAGCTAGCCTAAGCCTTGCAACACATGCTATTATACCGCCAAACAGATACCGGAAATATCGGCATAGAAACCGATACTGTCAGTAAACCACCGGAAGTGACGCAATACGTTATGACGTCACTTCCGTTTCCTCCGCCTAACAATAACATCCGGTCTATCGACTGGTACAGCGGAATAAACACATTGATAAATTTAAAGATCGAAACAAGGATACAAATCTGAGAATATACTGCTAGAGAAAATATGGGAGTAGATTGTAACACATCAATATTAGGGACATACAAAATAAGAAAGGTACAATAAAGACTTCCGGTTCACGCTAATACAGCGTTTTTGGCGTGAAAATTACGGTCTTTTGATTGGCTTAGTATGCCTTAAATAGCCACCTTAACTCACCCAAAATATAGTCTTGAGAAAAGCCTAAGAGGCCGAAACGCGTTGACAGCAACTGGTGAGCAACATTTTAATATTTTTATTACATTTGTAGCATTATTGCACTATGTCATTTCTGTTGTTTGCAGGTTTTATATAAGGATTGAGTCTATATCACAGACCGAATACCCCATGAATAAAACACAAACAACAATCACCTACTAAGGAGATTCCCAGAGGGAGGATTTCCATCAGTCACTATTTACTTTATAACACAGTGAACACAAAATAATTTATTGGATACGATTTCATTGGATACAATTTATTGGATATATTTGAACACAATCTTTTCACCATCTTAACTTTCATTTTTTATTATTCATCTCTTCAAATTTTTGGACATTTCACAGCCACAAAAAATGTTTTTTGGAAATTAAAGCACAAAGACACTTTTGGATATTAATCTTTAAAAAAAAATTATATATTTTTTATAGACTTTTTGAATTTTTGAATTTTTCAACTATTTGGACAGATTTTTTCATCACATTATTATTTTTTCATCACATTTATTATTATTTTTTTCACATTGTTTTCACTCCAAAAAGAGGAAAAAATCAAAGACTAGGAACTTTTTAATCAAACTCACGACTCTAACCGGTTGGTGATATCACACACTCAATTCCTGTAATCTAATCAGAATTTTTGTTAACTTATTGTGATTTTAATACAATTATTGATTGTCATTTATAAATAGACTTCTATCAAATGCTTTTAATACATGGATCCATGTTTAACTATATTGTTTAAAAATTTTAATTTAACATTGTATTTGTCAAATAAACTAGCTAAATTTGTCTAATATAACCACTTTGCACTGGTCACTTATATATGTAGAATAACCACTTTGAACTAATAATTCTGCACTGGTCACTTATATAAGTAGAATCATCATTTATAGACAGCTAGGAACATCCGTCTTCTAGAGCCATTTCCCATAGCCTTTAGTTAGGCGCTTTTTGATATCCAACTACTACTATACATTACTTTCAGGGGCAGCTAGGTACCCCATTATCTTAAAGCTTCTTTGGGAACAGTATGAGCGCTGTGAGATAACATCTAAAACAATAGTAATGAAATGGTATAAATAAAGTTGGGAAAAAACAGAATAACCACGACATCGATGACTGTTAGTTAACAGTCCGATGCTCATCGCGTCGTACTTGATGCACGTGGTTTTGATGTTTTTTTTTTATAAATAAGGGCATCATATGTGGATCCGTGGCAGGGATGTCTGGCGAGCGTATTGATGCTGGCGAATGCACCAAGATTGACGGTTTGATAAATATCCCCCTATGTATGAATTCCGCCCTCTATATATATATATTTAATACTTCACAATTAAAAACAACATTTTCTATGCATTTAAAAACATTTAAATAATAATGTTAGTCACCTATAAAAATAACTTACAATGGTTACAGGTTGTACACATCGTAGCCTATATAGTAACATTAGACATATGTTGATACAATTAGTATACCATGGTTAAAGATTGTTCATAAGGGAAATTGTATGAAAAACAATGCGCTAGATAAGATCTGAGCTACACATAAAAAACAGGCAATCCCTAAGCCTGAAAATGATCGAATGTGCAAAAAGATATAGGTATATATGTGTGCGCCAAATTTGTGTGAAACACAAATGGCAATAGATCTTTTTTAAAATTGGCTTCTATTTAGTTATCTATTTTAAATCTATTTTAAATCGATAATTTTTCTTATTTATAGAGTAAATGGTCCATAAAGTGCTGATAATATGAAAATCACAATAAATATATAAAAAAATATAAAAAAGGACTATTATTGTACTAAAATGTTGAATAATCAATAAATTTTATTTGTTTAAAACATCGATTATTAATTCAGAAAAAAATATATAAAATACACAAAAAAATTTATACAGAAGCAGTGTAATACTGTTATTTCTCCCTATTGGTACCAATCTAAGAGCTAAATAAATAAATAAATAGTGGTGTTTCTTTTAAAAATGTATAAGTGATTTAGCAGCCTAATAATATTCTAAGAGACTAACTAAAAGTAATCTAAAATAAAATTTTCTAAAAACCTTAAAAAAGTAACTTTGAAAAAGTAACTTTGAATAATTTCTCCTGAGAAATGTTAGCAGTTAATATGCTTACAATCTGACTTAAGCATATATCCAGATCATATATCCAGATCTCCTTTTTGTTTAAATAGGATTGTCCTGTCTTATTTCAAAGTCTGTGTAGGTAGTATGGACAATAGGTCAGCATATGATGATAGTAGAAGAGGGTTATTACTCCAAAACCCCAGTGTCCGTATGAAAGATCTTTAGCAAAAATAGCCTTTCAATCTAATCCTTTAAGAGTCGTACCTTTGTTCAAAAGGAGAGAGAAAGTACCTCTTTAAACACCGCTGCCAATGCTCGTCAGTTTAGGGGTAGCGCCAAAACCACAAAGTTCCGTGTCGGACCTTGAACACGCCCACAAGTGCGGGAAGTGACGTTGGCAAATCGTATCCCTGTTTGAAATCTGACTATCCGTGGCAGCGTCTTAGCAACGTCCTCAGCAGTGTCCTCGGCAATATCCTCAGTGTATCATCCGTGTATTGGTAACGCGTTTCAGCTCCTTGGAGCCTTTGTCAAACCATACCGGATGATACTGATGGGGTCTTTTTATACAAAAATGTCCATAATGATTTCGGTTGTCAATTGATACATTTATGCAAATTTAATATAAGTATCAATTGCTTTTTGATTCTATACAATGTTAAAAACTTTATTGCACTTTAGTGGTGTGTTTCAATGGTTAAAAATTCCTAGTTACGATGTTCAAAGGCTTATAGAACTTAAAAAGTTTTAAAATGATAAAAGTACATAGTTTTAAATGAATTAATAATTGATTATCATAAGAGAAAATTTATGTATAAGTAGTGAAAGGCATATTATCAGTTCATAATGGACATATAGACAAAAGTGTCCTAATCAAAAATGTTTCATACAGACTGTTTAGTATAAAAGGGTTATAAAGGAATTAGGCAATCATGGCATATGAACCTTTTAGAAGAAACAAATTTAATAGGATGTGAATAAACTGTTATATTAAAAATATTTTTATATAAAAATGCATTTTTATAAAAAGTTTCAAAAGAGGTTTATAAGGGGGTTTATAAATGTGTCATTTTTTAAAAAAGGTATTTTATCATTTAAAAAAACTTCCTAATTCAATTTCTAGATTAAGGCCCTGAGGGTATAATGTGTCAAGATTAAAAATCCATTTACTCTCTAATTGCAACAACTTATTATGTGCATCACCTCCTCTTGTTAGTTTGGGCAAAAAAAAAAACAAGATAAAATACTAGGACCTCTAATCAATGAAAGACCCCATTTTATTTATAGAAGAGCAAATAACTTAAAAAATAAGCTAGCACCCACCACTATAAAGAAAAAACGAAATAATGATAGGGACCTAAAAGGTAATGAAATAAAAGGTTTTTTCCCCTGTTTTATCTGCAAATCATGCAGACATTCACAAAAAAGAAAAACAATTGTTTCTAATATAAATAAACAGGAATTTAAAATCCACGATTGTATTAGATGTACGGATAGCAATACGGTATATGTAATCCAGTGTAAATGTGGTCAGCAATACGTAGGAGAGTCAGAAAGACCCCTACGGGAAAGAATCAGAGAACACATCTTATCTATCGAAAACATGGATAAAGAAAGAAATAAGGACCTACCGGTCCCAAAACATTTCAAACAATGTAATGGAGGTAACCTAAAATGGTTCCAATATATGGGGGTAGCCAAATTGCCCAAACTAACAAGAGGAGGTGATGCACATAATAAGTTGTTGCAATTAGAGAGTAAATGGATTTTTAATCTTGACACATTATACCCTCAGGGCCTTAATCTAGAAATTGAATTAGGAAGTTTTTTTAAATGATAAAATACCTTTTTTAAAAAATGACACATTTATAAACCCCCTTATAAACCTCTTTTGAAACTTTTTATAAAAATGCATTTTTATATAAAAATATTTTTAATATAACAGTTTATTCACATCCTATTAAATTTGTTTCTTCTAAAAGGTTCATATGCCATGATTGCCTAATTCCTTTATAACCCTTTTATACTAAACAGTCTGTATGAAACATTTTTGATTAGGACACTTTTGTCTATATGTCCATTATGAACTGATAATATGCCTTTCACTACTTATACATAAATTTTCTCTTATGATAATCAATGATTAATTCATTTAAAACTATGTACTTTTATCATTTTAAAACTTTTTAAGTTCTATAAGCCTTTGAACATCGTAACTAGGAATTTTTAACCATTGAAACACACCACTAAAGTGCAATAAAGTTTTTAACATTGTATAGAATCAAAAAGCAATTGATACTTATATTAAATTTGCATAAATGTATCAATTGACAACCGAAATCATTATGGACATTTTTGTATAAAAAGACCCCATCAGTATCATCCGGTATGGTTTGACAAAGGCTCCAAGGAGCTGAAACGCGTTACCAATACACGGATGATACACTGAGGATATTGCCGAGGACACTGCTGAGGACGTTGCTAAGACGCTGCCACGGATAGTCAGATTTCAAACAGGGATACGATTTGCCAACGTCACTTCCCGCACTTGTGGGCGTGTTCAAGGTCCGACACGGAACTTTGTGGTTTTGGCGCTACCCCTAAACTGACGAGCATTGGCAGCGGTGTTTAAAGAGGTACTTTCTCTCTCCTTTTGAACAAAGGTACGACTCTTAAAGGATTAGATTGAAAGGCTATTTTTGCTAAAGATCTTTCATACGGACACTGGGGTTTTGGAGTAATAACCCTCTTCTACTATCATCATATGCTGACCTATTGTCCATACTACCTACACAGACTTTGAAATAAGACAGGACAATCCTATTTAAACAAAAAGGAGATCTGGATATATGATCTGGATATATGCTTAAGTCAGATTGTAAGCATATTAACTGCTAACATTTCTCAGGAGAAATTATTCAAAGTTACTTTTTCAAAGTTACTTTTTTAAGGTTTTTAGAAAATTTTATTTTAGATTACTTTTAGTTAGTCTCTTAGAATATTATTAGGCTGCTAAATCACTTATACATTTTTAAAAGAAACACCACTATTTATTTATTTATTTAGCTCTTAGATTGGTACCAATAGGGAGAAATAACAGTATTACACTGCTTCTGTATAAATTTTTTTGTGTATTTTATATATTTTTTTCTGAATTAATAATCGATGTTTTAAACAAATAAAATTTATTGATTATTCAACATTTTAGTACAATAATAGTCCTTTTTTATATTTTTTTATATATTTATTGTGATTTTCATATTATCAGCACTTTATGGACCATTTACTCTATAAATAAGAAAAATTATCGATTTAAAATAGATTTAAAATAGATAACTAAATAGAAGCCAATTTTAAAAAAGATCTATTGCCATTTGTGTTTCACACAAATTTGGCGCACACATATATACCTATATCTTTTTGCACATAAAGATTGTTCATACCACGCCTAAACCATCATCAGTGTGCACAGATAGACACACAACTAGGCCATTGTGATTGAGCTTACAACCGCATACTGAGATCAGTTAGTATTTTTTTTTATTTAATCTTTTATTGAGGTTTTGTGAAGGTTAAAACATACACGGCCAGAAGCTATGCGGTGCTAACGAGCAGTTTTTACTCACCGCTCACTTACCTACATCGCTGGTATTATGGGTTTATACAAACCCGGCGATAAAAGGCAAGAAGTGAGCGTTGAGCAAAATTGTGCTCCTTACCGCACTCCAATACCAGCGCTGCTTAAGACAGCGGTGAGCTGGTCGTACGTGCTTGTGCACGATTTCCCCATAGGAATCAACGGGGAGAGTCGGCTGAGAAAAAGTCTAACAACTGCAATAAAGCAGCGTAAAACTCAGTAACGCAGCCCCATTGATTCCTATGGGGAAATAAAAGTTATGTTTACACCTAACACCCTAACATGAACCCCGAGTCTAAACACCCCTAATCTTACACTTATTAACCCCTAATCTGCCGCCCCCAACATCGTTGCCACCTACATTATATTTTTTAACCCCTAATCTACCGCTCCGGACATCGCTGCCACTATAATAAACATATTAACCCCTAAACCGCCTCGCAAACATTAGTTAAATATTATTAACCCCTAATCTGCCGCCCCCAACGTCGCCGCCACTTTACTAAATGTATTAACCCCTAAACCTAAGTCTAACCCTAACACCCCCTAACTTAAATATATCCACAGAAGGAGGCAGCACCTTGCAATATAAAAATGTATTAATTTCCACATACTGGAACAAAGTATGTGGAAATAAAGACATTTTTATATTGCAAGGTGCTGCCTCCTTCTGTGGATTTGTTGAGCTTAAGGGATTACAGCACCCTTCTTGGCCTGCACCTGACAGTGGAGCTGAGCTACAAAGTGTTTTAGTACTAACTTAAATATAATTACAATAAATCTAAATAAAAATTAATATTATTACCTAAATAATTCCTATTTAAAGGGACAGTCAACACTTACTTTAACATGTTTTTATATTGAAAATAACAAAACGGAGGTCCGCCTACACTATACCCCTCCTGCCTTGCCGCCTTGCTTCTGTCCTAATCAGCGGCGCTAACTACTCTAATACCCGGTAAATATGGATGCCAGACTCCCCCCACCATTACGTAGCTGCCTTCTTCTTCAACTGATAAGCAAATCAGAATCCAGTCCTCGGACTGAAATTGCACGCGCTTGCAATTTCTGTCCGATGCCTGGATTCTGATTTGCTTATAAGTTGAAGAAGAAGGCAGCTACGTAATGGTGGGGGGAGTCCGGCATCCATATTTACTGGGTATTAGAGTAGTTAGCGCCGCTGATTAGGACAGAAGCAAGGCAGGAGGGGTATAGTGTAGGCGGACCTCCGTTTTGTTATTTTCAATATAAAAACATGTTAAAGTAAGTGTTGACTGTCCCTTTAAAACTAAATACTTACCTGTAAAATAAACCCTAAGATAGCTACAATATAACTAATAGTTACATTGTAACTAGCTTAGGGTTTATTTTTATTTTACAGGCAAGTTTGTATTTATTTTAACTAGGTAGAATAGTTATTAAATATTTAATAGCTACCTAGCTAAAATAAATTCAAAAGTACCTGTAAAATAAAACCTAACCTAAGTTACACTAACACCTAACACTACACTACAATTAAATAAATTAAATAAATTAAAAACAATTAAATTAATTAAATACAATTGGCTAAAGTACAAAAAAACATACTAAATTACAGAAAATAAAAAACAAATTACAGATCTTTAAACTTTGTTGTGTGGGTGGTGGGTTTTACTGTTGGGGGGGTTTGTATTTTATTTTTACAGGTAAAAGAGCTGATTTTTTTGGGGGCAATGCTCCGCAAAAGGCCCTTTTAAGGGGCTATTGATAGTTTTGTTTAGGCTAGGGTTTTTTTTATTTTGGGGGTACATTTTTTATTTTGATAGGGCTATTAGATTAGGTGTAATTAGTTTAAAGATCTGTAATTTGTTTTTTATTTTCTGTAATTTAGTGTTTGTTTGTTTTTGTACTTTAGCTAATTGTATTTAATGTATTTAATTGTATTTACTTTAGTTAATTTATTTAATTGTAGTGTTAGGTGTTAGTGTAACTTAGGTTAGGTTTTATTTTACAGGTACTTTTGTATTTATTTTAGCTAGGTAGTTATTAAATAGTTAATAACTATTTAATAACTATTCTACCTAGTTAAAATAAATACAAACTTGCCTGTAAAATAAAAATAAACCCTAAGCTAGCTACAATGTAACTATTAGTTATATTGTAGCTAGCTTAGGGTTTATTTTACAGGTATTTATTTTTAAATAGGAATTATTTAGGTAATAATATTAATTTTTATTTAGATTTATTGTAATTATATTTAAGTTAGGGGGTTTTAGGGTTAGGGTAGACTTAGGTTTAGGGGTTAATACATTTAGAATAGTGGCGGCGACGTTGGGGGCGGCAGATTAGGGGTTAATAAGTGTAGGTAGGTTGCGGCGACATTGGGGGCGGCAGATTAGGGGTTAATAAAAATAATGTAGGTGTCGACGATATTGGGGGCAGCAGATTAGGGGTTAATAAGTATAATGTAGGTGGCGGCGATGTCTGGAGCGGCAGATTAGGGGTTAATAAGTATAATGTAGGTGGCGGTGATGTTAGGGACGGCAGATTAGGGGTTAATAAGTATAATGCAGGTGGCGGCGATGTTAGGGATGGCAGATTAGGGGTTAATAATATTTAACTAGTGTTTGCGAGGCGGGAGTGTGGCAGTTTAGGAGTTAAAAAGTGTAGGTAGGTTGCAGCGACATTGGGGGCGGCAGATTAGGGGTTAATAAAAATAATGTAGGTGTCGGCGATGTTGGGGGCAGCAGATTAGGGGTTAATAAGTATAATGTAGGTGGCGGCGATGTTAGGGACGGCAGCTTAGGGGTTAATAATATTTAACTAGTGTTTGCGATGCGGGAGGGCCTCGGTTTAGGGATTAATATGTAGTTTATGGGTGTTGGTGTACTTTTTTTTTTATTTTGAGGTTCAAAGTAAGGCATACATGAAACATAAAACAAAGCATATTAATAACATATAAGCTTCGTATGGTACAAATCCAGAGATACAAAGTATGTTTCAGAAGAATACTCTAGGAAAATAGTATACAAATAAAATGCCTAATACTCTTGAGCGCCTCCCAGATGATATAAGAGGCTACTCTTGGACCTCAGACATGGGTATATAACAAAAATTATATGGAAGACTATTGTTAACAATGGAGACCACTTTTGGATCTCCAGACAGGAACCTCATTTTCCAATTTTAAAAGATCAGTCTTAGTTCTCAAATAGCAATATGGTATGATAAATAATAAGAAGGTATGAATGGATTACACAACAATAAAATAACATGGTATGGGCGCCCTCACTTACAGAAGCCTATGTTGTAGATGATTATACTGTTAGGGACTCATTTGTATTTTGCTCCCTGCTCCCTGCTTGGTAAGGGAAAGCAGATATATAAGCTTATAGGGCATGAAAAGATACTTTAGGAAGCTCCTGAAATAAACCAGACCATAGTATAGTTAAGTTTTAGCTTCACAAATAAACAATACGGTATGATAGATACTAAGGAGGTATAAATTAGAATATATAATTATAACAGAGTGGACACACTCACTTATAGATGCCTAAACTGCAAACTGCAAATGACAATACTGTTAGGGGCTCATATGTATTTTGCGCTATACTGTTAGGGAAAAGCAGATATATAAGCTTATGGGACATGAAAGGCTATGCTGGAAAGCTCCTGACATAGACCAGGCCAGAGTATAGTTAGGTTTTGGCCTCTCAGTTAGGAGTGGAGGTATGGATATGACAGGGGTCTAGACATTTTGCAAGGTAGATGAGTACAGCTCTTATTAGTTAACACAAAATCATACAAATAAATGCATTCAAAGCATAAGGAGTCAGCAGTAGGTATTCAACGCCAATAGTATATGGGAATATTCATACTAGTATTAGAGTACATAAACTGGGCTTAAACAGACATGAACTCCCTAGATTTATACTTAAAATGTAATAACCCTATAAGGTAATAAAGGCCTATAGTAATGCGGGAAACTGGGAACATAGGGCTGGCTGTTAGAGCGTGAACTATAGTTTCTGCCTCGGCCGCTGGCAAAAACATAGCAACAAGTTTTCATGGAACATTAACATAACATCAGCTCTATAAGGGAGACATATAAGTGACTATCATTAGTTGGGCTTAGTGGTCATAACTTCTATAGGCATTCAATCTACTGGTAGCATATATACTGTTAACTATATTAACTGAATGACTAACTAAAACTAAAAATACTTAACCCAGGCTATGAGGGTATATTAACTATACTTAACAAGTATATTATGGTAACCCCCACAAGCAGCACAATCATCGCATTCAACTATCACAGCCTGGCTATGAGGAGAAAGAGAAAATAAAAAAAAAGAAAATAGATTAACCAAACTCCTAGTAAAAGTTGCTGATATCACTCTGTCCACAACATTAAAGTAATCTGGATACACAATATCAGTCCAGGGATGGGGCAGCATTTACCCGACTTCAGATTTCTCTTGAGAGATGCGATATTTGGGGAAAGTGCAGCAGGCTGGGGCCCCACAATATGGACCAACTGATCGCCCCTGCCCTGTCACTTCAGTCCTTTGCATTGGTACTAGGAATAAAGTCCCCACAAAGTGACATCCCAGCTGTAGAGGGTCGAGTCCTAATGAGGGTAACCGTTGTGTCAATGCGACCCCAATGTCCTCAAAAGAGACTCCGGCGAAGATACTTGTAGGGATAGACGACATGGCCTCACTTGGTAGCATGGAGGGGAAGGAGCCCGCAGATGTAGAGTTTTTTGCACTTGTTAACGGCACACAATGTCCCGTTACAATGTCCACATGTCCGACCACTGCTCCGCCACACCATGTCTCCGGCTCCTCCAGTCCAGCCTCAACAGCTATCATAGGTGTAATGCAGGCGGGTGGTGGGCACCCGGGCCCCAAAGCGCCCCACTCCTCCTGCAGAGAGCAGATGGTTCCGTAGTGGCAGGCTGTTCCATAACACAATCGCAGCAGCCATCAAGTTCTACATGTGGTGTCGCATCAAAAGCAATTAGGTATGTTTTTAGTAGGCGACTCAGATCTTCAAGGATAACTTTAACTTTGGAGGCCTCCATGGTGAGCTTTTGAGGGTGACGTTAAGCAAATAGAGTTGTGTAATCTTAAGTAATCTTAAGTGTAGAAAAGCTTGCGGTACATCAGACTTTAAATGTATTCAACACGGATTGAATACTGCGTAACGACGAGGCCAGAAGCGCCTCGCCGGGGGGGGGGGGTATATTAGAGGCCTCAGCCCTAGAAGTTGCTCCGGGCACTGATACCAACAGCTGTTTCGGTAGTATTGATCTCATCAGATGCTGGCTCTTTAGTAGATCGTAGATCTGTTCCTATAGCTGGGAGATGAGTCATTTAAGGGGTGATATCTCATAATAGCAGTTGAAAAGCTGGAGCAGTAAGCAGTTGTGCGACTAGTCATGGCCGCTGCCCGGAAGATCCCCCGTTAGTTTACTTTTTAGCACTTTAGTTATGAGTTTTATGTTACGGCGTTGTACCATAAAACTCTTAACTACTGACTTTAGAATGCGTTACGGATCTTGGAGGTAGAGGGTGTACCACTCACTTTTTGGCCTCCCAGGACAGACTCGTAATACCGGCGGTATGGAAGTCACATAGAAAAAAAGACTTTACGAAGTTTACGTAAGTCGTTTTGCGGTAAGGCCAAATGCAAGAATGTAAGTTTAGATGCCGGCCCCTTTTTGGTGAACAACCTGGGTTGTCCTTGCTGATTGGTGGATAAATTCATCCACCAATAAAAAATTGCTGTACATAGTACTGAACCAAAAAAAAAAGCTTAGATGCCTTCCTTTTCAAATAAAGATAGCAAGATAACGAAGAAAAATTGATAATAGGAGTAAATTAGAAAGTTGCTTTAAATTGCATGCTCTATCTGAATAACACAATAAAAAAATTGGGTTCAGTGTCCCTTTAAGTCCAGGGTCAACGCAGCCGTCTACCAGGAGATTTTGGAGCACTTCATACTTCCTTCCACAGACTAGCTCTATGGGGATGCTGACTTCATTTTCCAGCAGGACTTGGCACCTGCCCACACTGCCAAAAGCACCAAAACCTGGTTCAATGACCGTTGGATTACTGTGCTTGATTAGCCAGCAAACTCACCTGACCTGAACCCCATAGAGAATCTATGGGGCATTGCCAAGAGAAAGATGAGAGACATGAGACCAAACAATGCAGAAGAGCTGAAGGCCACTATTGAAGCATCCTGGTCTTCCATAACACCTCAGCAGTGCCACAGGCTGATAGCTTCCATGCCATGCCGCATTGAAGCAGTAATTGCTGCAAAAGGAGCCCAAACCAAGTACTGAGTACATACAGTATGCATGCTTATACTTTTCAGAGGTCCGATATTGTTCTATGTACAATCCTTGTTTTATTGATTGCATGTAATATTCTAATTTTCTGAGATTGTGGATTTGGGGTTTTCATGAGCTGTAAGCCATAATCATCACAATTATGACAAATCACGGCTTGAACTATCTTGCTTTGCATGTAATGAGTCTATCTCATATATTAGTTTCACCTTTTAAGTTGCATTAGTGAAATAAATTAACTTTTGCACGATATTCTAATTTTTCGAGTTTCACCTGTGTATATATATATATATATATATATATAAAGATGTCTAGGAAATACTCTATAACAAAGACAGCATTTTCTCATATGCATTTAAAAGCGATTGGCAACTGGTAATACATGAAAGGTATGTGTTAGACAATATGAATAAATAGAAAACAGCAATAATATTATGAGAACAGCATTGCATAAAAATATAACTATAAACGAAACCTATCTCATATATAAGAGGTATATAAGATGAGTTGAAAAAGGATGGAGGAGCACCCTTTGTATAATAATCAGTCAGTTTATGGAGTAATATGAGCCCTTATAATAGACTCAATATTTCAGAATTGAGGAATGAAATAAGTGCATGCGTAGTGGGTCTGGCGTGTTGTGGTTGTTCGACTGTAATAACGTGTTTTCCGGTGATATTTCTCAGGGCTCATGAAGAATCTAAACCTCCAGGACTCTTGGAGCACTGAGGATGAATATCTGACCCTCCATGGAGGGTTAGTGAGCCTCAGACAACACAAGGAAGGACGGCTGTTTTATCTTAGTTTATATAAGGAGATCATGCACAGGTGTTCATAACTGTAAACTTTATTAAGAAAGCTATACACACACACTATGCAAGAGGCATTTCCTGACTCTACCATTGTGTACATAACAACAGGTTGATATGGTTCATACCAACTGATAATCTCAATATCACACATTTCCCTTTTTCTTTTCTTTTTAAACAACAGAAAACTTAAAGTACTTTTTTTTTTTAACTGTAGTCTATGTGAAAAAACTTCAGTCCCTTTTAACATTGTTCAATTAGACGATTAGGTTTTTTGATATATCGACCTGACCTTGTTTGCATTGCATCACTGGCAGGCAAGTCAGTCGAGCTTTGCAAAGTTTCTCTGGCATCTTCATTCTCCAACTGCAATGGAGTGTTCAATGTATCCTCACAGGTTTCCTTCACTGCCGAATTGTTGTGAACTGATGGAATAGCCATCAAATGTCTACGATTCCTACGTAAACATTGCCCATCATTGGTTTGAACTACATACGATCTTGGAGAATATTGCTGGATAACTGTCCCTTCAGTATTCCAGCTGTTTGAACCTTGTACTCGCACAGGAGTTTGTACCTGAAGATTCTCCAAAGGCTTTGCAGCTCGGTCATAGTATTCATTCCTTTTTTCTCTGAGTTTCAATTTGGTTTTCTATTACATGTTTTTGTGGGAACCTTTTCCAAGGTTTCACAACTGGTACTCGTGTGACCAGCTGTCTGCCAAACAATAATTCTGCCGGTGACTTCCCACATTTTAAAGGAGTAGCTCTATAGCTAAGAAGAGCCAGACATGGATCCTGGTCTGCATCTGTTGCTTTACGAAGTATGTTTTTCACTATTTTTACTCCAGCTTCTGCTAATCCATTTGCTTGTGGATATCCCGGGCTGGATGTTCGATGTTCAAATTCATAGGTACTGGCAAAAACCCTAAACTCTCTACAATTGAATTGAGGACCATTGTCTGATATTATTACTCTTGGAATGCCATGTCTCGCCAAAATTGCTTTTACTTTTTTGATCACTGTACATGCTGACTCATCTTCCAATAATGCTATCTCTGGGTAATTAGAGAAGTAATCCATTACTAAGATATAATGCTGATTTTTGAAAACAAACAAGTCCATTCCTAACTTTTCCCAGGGTGCCAACGGGAAGTCCGTATCCAGTATAGTCTCTTTAGGTAACTGAGGTCTGAATTTTTGGCAAGTCCGGCATTGAGTGATCATTTTCTCAATGTTTTCATTCATATTTGGCCAGTACAAAATGTCTCTAGCTCGTCTTTTTGTCTTTTCTATACCTGAATGACCTTCATGTAGTCTTTTCAGTATTTGACTTTGCAAACTCGCTGGTACAATTATCTTTTGTCCTTTCAAAAGTACCCCTTTTATCAAAGAAATTTCAGAAATGTATGGTCTATACAGTGATGGTATTAGTGTCTTAGATTTGCCACTAGAAACTGCTTTCTTCACTTGACTTAAAAGAGCATCTGTTTCTGTAGCCTGTTCTATTGCTGCCCACATTGCATGACTAAACGGGGCTGTCTTCAAGATCAGATTGACGTGAACAGTCACCTCTTTCTGCAACTGTAAGTCCTCATTGTTAAATGGTAAGTAAGCTTGTGACAGAGCATCCGCTACCACCAACTCCTTGCCAGGTATAAAATCCAAGGTGAAGTCATACCTTTGAAGTCTCAGCAACAAACGTTAAATTCTTGGAGGTGCATCTATCAAGCCCTTTTGGTAGATGTGAATCAAAGGTTTGTGATCAGTTTCTGCTGAAAATACTCTTCCATACAAATAAACATGAAATTTTTCACATCCGTAAACTAGTCCCAGTGTTTCCTTTTCAATTTGAGCATATGATTTTTCAGTATCTGTCAATGCCCTAGATGCATAAGCCACAGGCATCCATCCCGAGCCTTGATTTTGAAATAGAACTGCTCCCAATCCATTTTGTGAAGCATCAGTTGACAACTTTGTTTTTGCTGTTGGATCAAAGAATTGCAGAGTTGGTGCAGTAGTAAGCATGTCCTTCAAAAACTTCCATTCTTTCTGGTGATTCTCTGACCATTCCCAGGCATAGTTTTTTCTGAGTAGTTGTCGCATTAGTACAGTTTTGTCTGGTAAATTAGGTATGAACTTGCCAAGGTAATTCACCATTCCTAGTAAGCGTTGTATATCTTGCTTATTTTCTGGCTGTGGCATTTCTGTAATTGCCTTAATCTTTTTCATGTCTGGTAAAACACCACCTCCTGTGAGTTGTTCTCCCAAATATTGAATTGAAGTTTTTCTGAATTGACACTTTGTCTTATTGAACTTCAAATTATTCTCCTTAGCAACATCTAAGACCATCTTTAGCCTTTCATCATGTTCTTGCTTGGTTTTACCCCTGATCAGAATATCATCAATGAATACGGTTGTGCCTGGTATTCGTTCAAGAAGTTGCTGCATGGTACTATGAAACACTTCTGGTGCTGAACACAAGCCGAAGGGCAATCGTTTGTAACAGTACCTCCCATAAGGAGTATTAAAAATGCAGAGTTTCATGCTTTCCTCCTCCAGTGGAATTTGCCAAAATCCTGAGGATGCATCCAGTTTACTGAATACAGTTGCTCCACTTAGCTCCCCAAGCAATTCTGGTTTTGTTGGTAAATGGAAGTGTTCTCTTAAGATGCTTTTATTCAGTTCCTTGGGATCAATACAGATTCTGAGACCCCCATCCTGTTTTTCCACCAACACCATAGAATGAACCCATTCAGTAGGTGTCTTGATTTTCTTTATAATACCTTTATCCTCCATCCTGGCAAGTTCCCGTTTAAGACGATCCCTTAGAGCAACTGGAACATTTCGCATGGCATGCACTACTGGACAAGAACCTTCTTTTAGTTGTATTTTATGTTGCATTGGAAGACATCCTATTCCTTCAAATACTGCAGCATAGTCTGTTAATAAATGTTCTATGCCCTCTTCTTTATTAGTTCCATCAATGGCATTTACCCTTTTAATCAGTCCTAAAGTTTCACACATTTGAAGACCCAGTAGAGCTGGTTTGTTTCCTGGAACTACCAGAATGTTCATTTTATGCATTTGATTTCCATATTCCAGGAACACACTGCACTTGCCAAGCACTGGGATAAAATCCCCATTATATGTCTTTAGTTTAACTGAGCTTTTCAGAAGTTCTGGTTTGTTCTTCAATTGGTGATACTTGCTCTCAGGCATCAAATTAGCTTGTGCACCTGTATCTACTTTGTAAGCAATATTAGTGCCATTTGTAATAGCTTCAATGACCCACTCCTTATCTGTAGCTTTGGTTAAGTCAAGTATTCCAATAAAGAATTCTTCTGATTCCTCACTTTCTGACTGGTCAACAATGTGAACCGTTTTTTTAGCTTTACACATCTTTTGAAAGTGATTCCTTTTTCCACATTTTCTGCAGATTTGCCCATAAGCCTGACATTGTCTTATGCCATGCTGCTTTCCACATCTGGTACATAGCCAGTCTGATTCAGGCTGAGAATTTGCTGTTTGTGTGATAAAACTTTTTCCTTTCATTTTATTTTCATAATGTGGATGCACTTTGTTTTTCCCCACTGTAACTGACATTACTGATGTTGCTGCTGTACTGTGGCAGAGTGTGCGCACTTGTTCCTGTGCTGCCTCTGAACTTTGACAAATTTCTACTGCCTTTTCCAGTGTTAAATCTTTCTCTCTGAGCAAGCGTTCTTTAACCCATATTTCTCCAACATAGGTGTGTCCGGTCCACGGCGTCATCCTTACTTGTGGGATATTCTCTTCCCCAACAGGAAATGGCAAAGAGCCCAGCAAAGCTGGTCACATGATCCCTCCTAGGCTCCGCCTACCCCAGTCATTCTCTTTGCCGTTGTACAGGCAACATCTCCACGGAGATGGCTTAGAGTTTTTTAGTGTTTAACTGTAGTTTTTATTATTCAATCAAGAGTTTGTTATTTTGAAATAGTGCTGGTATGTACTATTTACTCAGAAACAGAAAAGAGATGAAGATTTCTGTTTGTATGAGGAAAATGATTTTAGCAACCGTAACTAAAATCCATGGCTGTTCCACACAGGACTGTTGAGAGCAATTAACTTCAGTTGGGGGAACAGTGTGCAGTCTCTTGCTGCTTGAGGTATGACACATTCTAACAAGACGATGTAATGCTGGAAGCTGTCATTTTCCCTATGGGATCCGGTAAGCCATGTTTATTACGATTGTAAATAAGGGCTTCACAAGGGCTTATTAAGACTGTAGACTTTTCTGGGCTAAATCGATTCGTTATTAACACATATTTAGCCTTGAGGAATCATTTTATCTGGGTATTTTGATATAATAATATCGGCAGGCACTGTATTAGACACCTTATTTCTTAGGGGCTTTCCCAAAACATAAACAGAGCCTCATTTTCGCGCCGGTGTGGCGCACTTGTTTTTGAGAGGCATGGCATGCAGTCGCATGTGAGAGGAGCTCTGATACTTAGAAAAGACTTTCTGAAGGCGTCATTTGGTATCGTATTCCCCTTTGGGTTTGGTTGGGTCTCAGCAAAGCAGATACCAGGGACTGTAAAGGGGTTAAAGTTTTAAAACGGCTCCGGTTCCGTTATTTTAAGGGTTAAAGCTTCCAAATTTGGTGTGCAATACTTTTAAGGCTTTAAGACACTGTGGTGAAAATTTGGTGAATTTTGAACAATTCCTTCATATTTTTTCGCAATTGCAGTAATAAAGTGTGTTCAGTTTAAAATTTAAAGTGACAGTAACGGTTTTATTTTAAAACGTTTTTTGTACTTTATTATCAAGTTTATGCCTGTTTAACATGTCTGAACTACCAGATAGACTGTGTTCTGAATGTGGGGAAGCCAGAATTCCTATTCATTTAAATAAATGTGATTTATGTGATAATGACAATGATGCCCAAGATGATTCCTCAAGTGAGGGGAGTAAGCATGGTACTGCATCATTCCCTCCTTCGTCTACACGAGTCTTGCCCACTCAGGAGGCCCCTAGTACATCTAGCGCGCCAATTCTCCTTACTATGCAACAATTAACGGCTGTAATGGATAATTCTGTCAAAAACATTTTAGCCAAAATGAACCCTTGTCAGCGTAAGCGTGGCTGCTCTGTTTTAGTTACTGAAGAGCATGACGACGCTGATATTAATATCTCTGAAGGGCCCCTAACCCAATCTGAGGGGGCCAGGGAGGTTTTGTCTGAGGGAGAAATTACTGATTCTGGGAACATTTCTCAACAGGCTGAACCTGATGTGATTGCATTTAAATTTAAGTTGGAACATCTCCGCATTTTGCTTAAGGAGGTATTATCCACTCTGGATGATTGTGAAAAGTTGGTCATCCCAGAGAAACTATTTAAAATGGACAAGTTCCTAGAGGTGCCGGGGCTCCCAGAAGCTTTTCCTATACCCAAGCGGGTGGCGGACATTGTTAATAAAGAATGGGAAAGGCCCGGTATTCCTTTCGCCCCTCCCCCCATATTTAAAAAATTGTTTCCTATGGTCGACCCCAGAAAGGACTTATGGCAGACAGTCCCCAAGGTCGAGGGAGCGGTTTCTACTTTAAACAAACGCACCACTATACCCATAGAGGATAGTTGTACTTTCAAAGATCCTATGGATAAAAAATTAGAAGGTTTGCTTAAAAAGATGTTTGTTCAGCAGGGTTACCTTCTACAACCAATTTCATGCATTGTCCCTGTCACTACAGCCGCATGTTTCTGGTTTGATGAACTGATAAAGGCGCTCGATAGTGATTCTCCTCCTTATGAGGAGATTATGGACAGAATCAATGCTCTCAAATTGGCTAATTCTTTCACCCTAGACGCCACTTTGCAATTGGCTAGGTTAGCGGCTAAGAATTCTGGGTTTGCTATTGTGGCGCGCAGAGCGCTTTGGTTGAAATCTTGGTCGGCTGATGCGTCTTCCAAGAACAAGCTACTAAACATTCCTTTCAAGGGGAAAACGCTGTTTGGCCCTGACTTGAAAGAGATTATCTCTGATATCACTGGGGGTAGAGGGCCACGCCCTTCCTCAGGATCGGCCTTTCAAGGCAAAAAATAGACCTAATTTTCGTCCCTTTCGTAAAAACGGACCAGCCCAAAGTGCTACGTCCTCTAAGCAAGAGGGTAATACTTCTCAAGCCAAGCCAGCTTGGAGACCAATGCAAGGCTGGAACAAGGGAAAGCAGGCCAAGAAACCTGCCACTGCTACCAAGACAGCATGAAATATTGGCCCCCGATCCGGGACCGGATCTGGTGGGGGGCAGGCTCTCTCTCTTCGCTCAGGCTTGGGCAAGAGATGTTCTGGATCCTTGGGCGCTAGAAATAGTCTCCCAGGGTTATCTTCTGGAATTCAAGGGACTTCCCCCAAGGGGGAGGTTCCACAGGTCTCAGTTGTCTTCAGACCACATAAAGAGACAGGCGTTCTTACATTGTGTAGAAGACCTGTTAAAAATGGGAGTGATTCATCCTGTTCCATTAAGGGAACAAGGGATGGGGTTCTACTCCAATCTGTTCATAGTTCCCAAAAAAGAGGGAACGTTCAGACCAATCTTAGATCTCAAGATCTTAAACAAGTTTCTCAAGGTTCCATCGTTCAAGATGGAAACCATTCGAACTATTCTTCCTTCCATCCAGGAAGGTCAATTCATGACCACGGTGGATTTAAAGGATGCGTATCTACATATTCCTATCCACAAGGAACATCATCGGTTCCTAAGGTTCGCATTCCTGACAAACATTACCAGTTCGTGGCGCTTCCTTTCGGATTAGCCACTGCTCCAAGGATTTTCACAAAGGTACTAGGGTCCCTTCTAGCGGTGCTAAGACCAAGGGGCATTGCAGTAGTACCTTACCTGGACGACATTCTGATTCAAGCGTCGTCCCTTCCTCAAGCAAAGGCTCACACGGACATCGTCCTGGCCTTTCTCAGATCTCACGGCTGGAAAGTGAACGTGGAAAAGAGTTCTCTATCCCCGTCAACAAGGGTTCCCTTCTTGGGAACAATTATAGACTCCTTAGAAATGAGGATTTTTCTCACAGAGGCCAGAAAAACAAAACTTCTAGACTCTTGTCGGATACTTCATTCCGTTCCTCTTCCTTCCATAGCTCAGTGCATGGAAGTGATCGGGTTGATGGTAGCGGCAATGGACATAGTTCCTTTTGCGCGCATTCATCTAAGACCATTACAACTGTGCATGCTCAGTCAGTGGAATGGGGACTATACAGACTTGTCTCCGAAGATACAAGTAAATCAGAGGACCAGAGACTCACTCCGTTGGTGGCTGTCCCTGGACAACCTGTCACAAGGGATGACATTCCGCAGACCGGAGTGGGTCATTGTCACGACCGACGCCAGTCTGATGGGCTGGGGCGCGGTCTGGGGATCCCTGAAAGCTCAGGGTCTTTGGTCTCGGGAAGAATCTCTTCTACCGATAAATATTCTGGAACTGAGAGCGATATTCAATGCTCTCAAGGCTTGGCCTCAGCTAGCGAGGACCAAGTTCATACGGTTTCAATCAGACAACATGACGACTGTTGCGTACATCAACCATCAGGGGGGAACAAGGAGTTCCCTAGCGATGGAAGAAGTGACCAAAATCATTCTATGGGCGGAGTCTCACTCCTGCCACCTGTCTGCTATCCACATCCCAGGAGTGGAAAATTGGGAAGCGGATTTTCTGAGTCGTCAGACATTGCATCCGGGGGAGTGGGAACTCCATCCGGAAATCTTTGCCCAAGTCACTCAGCTGTGGGGCATTCCAGACATGGATCTAATGGCCTCTCGTCAGAACTTCAAGGTTCCTTGCTACGGGTCCAGATCCAGGGATCCCAAGGCGGCTCTAGTGGATGCACTAGTAGCACCTTGGACCTTCAAACTAGCTTATGTGTTCCCGCCGTTTCCTCTCATCCCCAGGCTGGTAGCCAGGATCAATCAGGAGAGGGCGTCGGTGATCTTGATAGCTCCTGCGTGGCCACGCAGGACTTGGTATGCAGATCTGGTGAATATGTCATCGGCTCCACCTTGGAAGCTACCTTTGAGACGAGACCTTCTTGTTCAGGGTCCGTTCGAACATCCGAATCTGGTTTCACTCCAGCTGACTGCTTGGAGATTGAACGCTTGATTTTATCGAAGCGAGGATTCTCAGATTCTGTTATCGATACTCTTGTTCAGGCCAGAAAGCCTGTAACTAGAAAGATTTACCACAAGATTTGGAAAAAATATATCTGTTGGTGTGAATCTAAAGGATTCCCTTGGGACAAGGTTAAGATTCCTAGGATTCTATCCTTCCTTCAAGAAGGATTGGAAAAAGGATTATCTGCAAGTTCCCTGAAGGGACAGATTTCCGCCTTGTCGGTGTTACTTCACAAAAAGCTGGCAGCCGTGCCAGATGTTCAAGCCTTTGTTCAGGCTCTGGTTAGAATCAAGCCTGTTTACAAACCTTTGACTCCTCCTTGGAGTCTCAATTTAGTTCTTTCAGTTCTTCAGGGGGTTCCGTTTGAACCCTTGCATTCCGTTGATATTAAATTATTATCTTGGAAAGTTTTGTTTTTGGTGGCAATTTCTTCTGCTAGAAGAGTTTCAGAATTATCTGCTCTGCAGTGTTCTCCTCCTTATCTGGTGTTCCATGCAGATAAGGTGGTTTTGCGTACTAAACCTGGTTTTCTTCCGAAAGTTGTTTCTAACAAAAACATTAACCAGGAGATTATCGTACCTTCTCTGTGTCCGAAACCAGCTTCAAAGAAGGAACGTTTGTTGCACAATTTGGATGTTGTTCGCGCTCTAAAATTCTATTTAGATGCTACAAAGGATTTTAGACAAACATCTTCCTTGTTTGTTGTTTATTCCGGTAAAAGGAGAGGTCAAAAAGCAACTTCTACCTCTCTCTCTTTTTGGATTAAAAGCATCATCAGATTGGCTTACGAGACTGCCGGACGGCAGCCTCCCGAAAGAATCACAGCTCATTCCACTAGGGCTGTGGCTTCCACATGGGCCTTCAAGAACGAGGCTTCTGTTGATCAGATATGTAGGGCAGCGACTTGGTCTTCACTGCACACTTTTACCAAATTTTACAAGTTTGATACTTTTGCTTCTTCTGAGGCTATTTTTGGGAGAAAGGTTTTGCAAGCCGTGGTGCCTTCCATTTAGGTGACCTGATTTGCTCCCTCCCTTCATCCGTGTCCTAAAGCTTTGGTATTGGTTCCCACAAGTAAGGATGACGCCGTGGACCGGACACACCTATGTTGGAGAAAACAGAATTTATGTTTACCTGATAAATTACTTTCTCCAACGGTGTGTCCGGTCCACGGCCCGCCCTGGTTTTTTTAATCAGGTCTGATATTTTATTTTCTTTAACTACAGTCACCACGGTACCATATGGTTTCTCCTATGCAAATATTCCTCCTTAACGTCGGTCGAATGACTGGGGTAGGCGGAGCCTAGGAGGGATCATGTGACCAGCTTTGCTGGGCTCTTTGCCATTTCCTGTTGGGGAAGAGAATATCCCACAAGTAAGGATGACGCCGTGGACCGGACACACCGTTGGAGAAAGTAATTTATCAGGTAAACATAAATTCTGTTATTTCTGCTGCCCATGACTAACTGGTCTCTGATTAATGAGTTACACATTGCTCCTTAATTACATGATCTACTCTTCAGTTTTAAGTCTGTTACATACTCCTCAATAGTCTCTGTTTCATTCTGCATTCTACATCTGAAAAGATACCTTTCATAGGTTTCATTGCGTCTAGGTACACAGTACTGTTCAAATTTGTCTAGAACAACCTGATAAACATCCCTTTCTTCATCTGTAAATGTGAAGGTGTTGTATACATCTATTGCTGCTGATCCTGCTACAGTCAGAAAAAGTGCAATCTTTTGTTCATCATCTTGCTCCTGAGCTCCTATAGCTCTAACATATAGCTGGAATCTTTGCTTAAACCTCTGCCATGCATCTTCCATATTACCAGTCATTTTCAATGCTGGTGGAGGATTTAACTTTTCCATCTTAATGTTCTGAATTATGCAGTATTAATATAAAAGTCTGTAGTGCTGTTAGAATCAGTCAGTTGTACAAGTTATGATGCACTTACTCAGTTCATGAGAAGAAGCTGTAGTCACTCTGCCAGAGCCTTGACTCTCATACTTTCAGTTTGCTGCAAAGATTTCTAATGTATTCCTCAGAGTCCTTGCTTGTCAGTTCAGATGGAAGCAGGGAACTCCTTATTCTGACACCATGTTTTATCTTAGTTTATATAAGGAGATCAAGCACAGGTCTTCATAACTGTAAACTTTATTAAGAAAGCTATACACACACACACTATGCAAGAGGCACTTCCTGACTCTACCACTGTGCACATAACAACAGGTTGATATGGTTCATACCAACTGATAATCTCAATATCACACAGACGGCCACATCCTCTCCCAGAACGGTTGGGTCAATACTGTGTCATGCTCTTCCAGTGAGCCCGGTTTAGGCCACCAAGTGCCTCATGCTGCCCCTTAAGGCGAGGTTCCATAGACTATCTTGTGCACCAGATATCTTTATCAGGGGTCCCTAGTCTGTACTTTGTAGCATAAGAGAAGTAGGTATCATTGCCTGTGTGTTTACATCCGTAGTTGGTAGTGGGCCTATATGTTTAGTTAGGGACTTGCATAGTCCCATCAGATCGTCGTACACACTATTCATACAATGTTCAAAAGTTTCTAACTGGGTTCTTATGATTATGTGGAGCTCCTCCAAAGTAGTAGGGAAAGAAAAGTGAAGCAGTCCTTATGAGACTGTAAGACCCCGAGTATCAGGTGGGGAGCTGAGGGTCCTCAAGTAGAATGCCACCCAAGGCCTCAGCGGTCTGGTTAAGGGCTCAAAGAGCCAATATATGCTTAACAAATAGAACATCCGGTTGGTCCACCATCAGGTATACATGTCTCATGAATAATTGTTCTGAGAGAAATGTTCAAAGTCTGATAAAATCAACAAGTAAGTAAAGTTTGATCAGGAGCTGCTGAAAGTGCGTCTGAATGCCATCTCTGCCCGAACACGGCCTCAATTCGTATTTGTACAATATTACAAAACCATGAGAGGTAATTTAAGCTGATAATTGCTGAGAGTCATCCGCAAAGGCTGAGCCATTTGTCGTACTAAACGACCAATGCGTTTACCTAATAGTTGAACATCCAAATCTAATAGATTTGCTAGCCTCAATCTCATCTACCATACTGACATTCTGATAGGATAGTGTTTCACAATTGATTGAAATTTGTCAGAAATGATGTTACCTTCCTCCATGTAGAAATCCGAGCGCAGTGCAACTGCATAATGTACTATTTCTAATAATATAGTATATATATAGTTAGTGACTATATATAATATAGTCACTAACTTAATAAAGACTACCTACTATATTGTGTATAAGTGAAAACCCTATGCATATCCTATATGTGATAGTTGATGCCAATAATCCAAATCACCTATCAATAATATTACTTAAATATAATCCAAACCTATAAATAAATCAATTACTGCTAAAAAATAATCTGTGCATTATCCAATAAACACACTAAACTGTGTAATGTAATAATATCTTATATTCTGCTATGTAAAAAAATTGCAAATGTGTACAATATATTAATGTGATCAATAACAATGCAAAAAATGTATTTTGAGAGTTGTCTCAAAAAATATACAGTGACATTTTGTTTTTGACATAACTCTCATAATAAAGATGTTGCATATTTATTGAAAGGGTGGTGCTGACACTCATATTTTTTATGCACTTGTATAGGGGTTTTGCAGATGCTTCCAAAGTGACTTGCATACCTTTTATTTATCAAGATACGAAGCAATGAACTACCTGCATTTGCTCATTGTCTTATATTCAATAAAATCCATTTGGAAAAGTAACTTGCGGAGAAAACGTGACACAACTCGAAAATTGCAAAATGAATAAAGATTTGTAGCCATCCCTCATCACATTGTAATCAATGTAGTCTCATCTATCTATAATAACTATTCACCTATTCATGCTTTCAAAACCTTGAAGAACAAATAAAAAAAAAACGCCTCTAAAATAGCTCCCTTTAATATATACAAAAAGAAAACTTGAAAACAGTTAAAGTGATGGTAAATCCAAGCGTTTAACAAATGCTAGGATTTACCATCACTAAAAGTTTCTGTCATCAAATACTAAAAAACGGGTGCTCACCCTTTCTGTGCTGAAGTATATAGCTAAAATCAGGGACTCCGGCCGCCCACGGCACAACACTCTTCTTCAGTGAGGTGACGTTTCCGGCCTCTAAACCTACAGCCGTGTGTGTAAACTGACATCCTAGCATGGCTAGAAGTGGAAACGTCACCTCATTGGTAAAGGAGCGCTGTACCATGGGCGGCCGGAAGTGCTGATTTTAGCGATATACTTCAGCACAGAAAGGGTGAGTTTATCCCCCGTTTTTTAGCAATTGATGACAGAAACTTGAGTTTATTTTTAGTGATGGTAAATCCTAGCATTTGTTAAACGCTTGAATTAACCATCACTTTAAATAAAAAAATTTAATACTTCACAGGGGCAGTAGAGACTTTATGAATGCCACTAGCTTGGCCAAAGCAGGCCTGGAGTGAGCATAGGGCATACAGGTAATTTGCCCAATGGGACAAGGCTGGTTGACTTAGCCCTGCCCAGTAACTAGCATTATTATTGGTGCATTTGACAGTTCAGGGCCAGTCCAGCCCCTTGCCCCATTACTGTAAGCTGGCTCAGTGCCAGGTCCTGCCCACAGCATTACACTAAAATGATTCTCCTCACAATGGCTGGCTCTATAGGTTGCTAAATAGCTCCATTTAGAGCTTTCACTTCTATTGAGACACCTTAAAACAGCCTCACACCTGGGTAGGTAAGGAGTATGCATGAATTATTGCGGTCTTCATGTGTCTTGTCCCTTATTACATTTTGTTTATATGCAAACTGTAATTTTTTTTTTTTTTTTTTTTTTTTTTTTTATTGAGGCTGTAAAATGAACAAAACAGGCAAACACTATCACAATTCCAGAAAAGACAGTAACATCCAAATCACTGAGTTGCATAGTCCCATCAGATCGTCGTACACACTATTCATACAATGTTCAAAAGTTTCTAACTGGGTTCTTATGATTATGTGGAGCTCCTCCAAAGTAGTAGGGGAAAGAAAAGTGAAGCAGTCCTTATGAGACTGTAAGACCCCGAGTATCAGGTGGGGTGCTGAGGGTCCTCAAGTAGAATGCCACCCAAGGCCTCAGCGGTCTGGTTAAGGGCTCAAAGAGCCAATATATGCTTAACAAATAGAACATCCGGTTGGTCCACCATCAGGTATACATGTCTCATGAATAATTGTTCTGAGAGAAATGTTCAAAGTCTGATAAAATCAACAAGTAAGTAAAGTTTGATCAGGAGCTGCTGAAAGTGCGTCTGAATGCCATCTCTGCCCGAACACGGCCTCAATTCGTATTTGTACAATATTACAAAACCATGAGAGGTAATTTAAGCTGATAATTGCTGAGAGTCATCCGCAAAGGCTGAGCCATTTGTCGTACTAAACGACCAATGCGTTTACCTAATAGTTGAACATCCAAATCTAATAGATTTGCTAGCCTCAATCTCATCTACCATACTGACATTCTGATAGGATAGTGTTTCACAATTGATTGAAATTTGTCAGAAATGATGTTACCTTCCTCCATGTAGAAATCCGAGCGCAGTGCAACTGCATAATGTACTATTTCTAATAATATAGTATATATATAGTTAGTGACTATATATAATATAGTCACTAACTTAATAAAGACTACCTACTATATTGTGTATAAGTGAAAACCCTATGCATATCCTATATGTGATAGTTGATGCCAATAATCCAAATCACCTATCAATAATATTACTTAAATATAATCCAAACCTATAAATAAATCAATTACTGCTAAAAAATAATCTGTGCATTATCCAATAAACACACTAAACTGTGTAATGTAATAATATCTAATATTCTGCTATGTAAAAAAATTGCAAATGTGTACAATATATTAATGTGATCAATAACAATGCAAAAAATGTATTTTGAGAGTTGTCTCAAAAAATATACAGTGACATTTTGTTTTTGACATAACTCTCATAATAAAGATGTTGCATATTTATTGAAAGGGTGGTGCTGACACTCATATTTTTTTATGCACTTGTATAGGGGTTTTGCAGATGCTTCCAAAGTGACTTGCATACCTTTTATTTATCAAGATACGAAGCAATGAACTACCTGCATTTGCTCATTGTCTTATATTCAATAAAATCCATTTGGAAAAGTAACTTGCGGAGAAAACGTGACACAACTCGAAAATTGCAAAATGAATAAAGATTTGTAGCCATCCCTCATCACATTGTAATCAATGTAGTCTCATCTATCTATAATAACTATTCACCTATTCATGCTTTCAAAACCTTGAAGAACAAATAAAAAAAAAACGCCTCTAAAATAGCTCCCTTTAATATATACAAAAAGAAAACTTGAAAACAGTTAAAGTGATGGTAAATCCAAGCGTTTAACAAATGCTAGGATTTAACATCACTAAAAGTTTCTGTCATCAAATACTAAAAAACGGGTGCTCACCCTTTCTGTGCTGAAGTATATAGCTAAAATCAGGGACTCCGGCCGCCCACGGCACAACACTCTTCTTCAGTGAGGTGACGTTTCCGGCCTCTAAACCTACAGCCGTGTGTGTAAACTGACATCCTAGCATGGCTAGAAGTGGAAACGTCACCTCATTGGTAAAGGAGCGCTGTACCATGGGCGGCCGGAAGTGCTGATTTTAGCGATATACTTCAGCACAGAAAGGGTGAGTTTATCCCCCGTTTTTTAGCAATTGATGACAGAAACTTGAGTTTATTTTTAGTGATGGTAAATCCTAGCATTTGTTAAACGCTTGAATTAACCATCACTTTAAATAAAAAAATTTAATACTTCACAGGGGCAGTAGAGACTTTATGAATGCCACTAGCTTGGCCAAAGCAGGCCTGGAGTGAGCATAGGGCATACAGGTAATTTGCCCAATGGGACAAGGCTGGTTGACTTAGCCCTGCCCAGTAACTAGCATTATTATTGGTGCATTTGACAGTTCAGGGCCAGTCCAGCCCCTTGCCCCATTACTGTAAGCTGGCTCAGTGCCAGGTCCTGCCCACAGCATTACACTAAAATGATTCTCCTCACAATGGCTGGCTCTATAGGTTGCTAAATAGCTCCATTTAGAGCTTTCACTTCTATTGAGACACCTTAAAACAGCCTCACACCTGGGTAGGTAAGGAGTATGCATGAATTATTGCGGTCTTCATGTGTCTTGTCCCTTATTACATTTTGTTTATATGCAAACTGTAATTTTTTTTTTTATTTTTTTTTTTTTTATTGAGGCTGTAAAATGAACAAAACAGGCAAACACTATCACAATTCCAGAAAAGACAGTAACATCCAAATCACTGAGTTATACATAGTGAGACATAATTACAATTCACCTGAATGTAAATATAAAATAAACCTCAAGTTTTCTATTAAAGTGTATCCCCTCAAAATATAGTGATGCCAGATAGACTGTGTTCCCACAGTGACAGCAAGAGGCCACTCTTGGGCCCCTTAGAAAGGGTTTTATTACAGGATAGGGAACTTTGGGGGAGAGATAATACAACCAGGTGGGCCACTTTTGGACCCCTGAAACTATATACAATAACAATTAGTAGTATGAAAATGTAAAGATTTAAAATATTGACAATTTGAAAATTTAGACCACCTCATTGAAGGAGCTTCTTATTACTGGGCTTGCTGACTCCATATACAATTAGTCTTTATAAGGAAAGGGTTATCTAGGGTTGAGGGTAATTTAGATGATTCGCCTTGGTGTAAGCTAGAGAGTGTCTCATGTATGGTCTGGGGACAAGGCATTTAGCTGTTCACATAATGTACTACCTTGGTTGTCGGCAGCGCAGCAACAATAGCTGTGCTTGCAATAGGAGAAGAGCTAAAATTAGTAACATATGCATAGATATAAATGGAATAGTTATGGACTAAAGCGGAATCAAACCAGTACCTTCCACAGCATTAAAATAAAGATAAATTCTGATTAAGCAACTGCATTCATTACAGGGCAAAGGTCTATATAACTATACAGTAAAGGGGATGTTGCGTTTCAATTCATAAAATAATAATCTACAGGTTGGCCACCGATTTATATTTTCAGATCATCTTCACATGTTGTATTAGCTTGGAGAGAGACAAAAAGCTTCCAATTAATACAATTGTATTCAGTATTACAGAGTTCAGGTGGATAATTACCATAAGCTTCTAGGGTGCATACGATGTCTATGGGACAATTCTTCCTATCAACCCCCTAAACACTTAAGCAGTCAATATAAGGCCAGAGAATCTGTAGTAAAGACTTTATAAATAGCATTGGCCCCTTTAATTACTAAGACAGGTTACAATAAAACTATGTTAGTATATACTATGCCTTAATAAGCTGTAGGAAGGGGAAAGGTCTCCTATGCATAGTGAACTAAGATGTGAAAAATTTGTAACATTAGGTTCCAACCTGCAGACTACTTATCAAGGAGACATTCAGGGACATCCTTAACTGGAACATTCAATTTATAGGTAACAAGGACCTGGCAACAGCCTGTCAAGGATAAACAGTTAATGAATAAAATGAGCACCACATTTAGACCCTTCTAAAGAATTTAGGTAATCACCAGTATTAGTTAGGTGCTCTGTAGCAAGCATCAACATGCAACATATTAAACAATGTATGAAATCAACTAACATTAACTTCTATTCCTATATTATTCTTAGACATCAGGCTCAGTAGCCCTCAACGTGGATGTTTTAATAAATGGCAGAGGAGGTTAAAAAAGAACACCTCAATTAGTTCACTGTCCCACCGCAGATGGTTGGTAAAACATGTCTGGGGAACAATCCTTATAGTGAGATTACTGTAGTCAAGCGGGTAATTATTACTTCCCCCAGGATCTGGGAAGCAATCAGTCTCTCACCGGTCAGACCCCTCTTTCCACAAGATGTGAGCTAAAAGTTGCTGTGATCAGCCAACACCAACCTTGAGAGCCTTTGTCACACAGAGAAGTAGGCATCCAGGTTTCAGCAGCATGTCAAGTAGAATTGGAGACCGTTCCTTTCGGGTATGTATAGGTCCCGTTTCCAGCTGCTCGGTGGATGATGCATTGGGAGCCACATGGGTTAAGAGGAAGGGCAGCACATTTTTCTGGAATTGGGTTTCTTCCCTACAGGGCGTTAATGGGTCCAGATCCCATAGAGAGTCAGTGCAGTCCAACGGGAAAACAGCTGCCCCGTACAGCCCAACATGCTGAGCTCCAAAAGCCTCTGTCTCACAAATATCGATCTGGCGTGTCAGCTTTGCAGCACTCTGCATGTTCTGGAGCTGTCTATCAACTCCGCTTGGCATTGGAAGTGGCGTGGCCTCAACCGGGTACAGAAGGTTATGTCTGGGCTCTACATCCCCAATCTGGGCCACTGGATCTGAGTTGCCGCCGTTCTGCTCTGGCTGATCCCAGAAGATTCGGAGTGCACCCGCAGTCTGTGAGTAGTTCCAAGAGGACTGCTGGTCTACTTCTGCATCGCGATGGTGAGGGGCAAAATATGGTGAGGTGAGTGCTGGGGTCCCAAAAACTCGCTGCTCATACGGAGCTCCCCACCTGATGCTCCTCTGTTGCACCCCTTATGTATAGCTTTCTGGATCGAGCTGCAGGCTTCATGAAGCATTTCTGTGAAGGCTGCCTGGTGAAATTCAAGGAGCTTTCTGAGCTCTAGTATAATTGCCTCTGTCATCGCGATTGCCCAAGGCAGTACTGTTTTTAGGTGTCTTATTGAAAATGATGAGGTGGTTCTTAGAGATAGAATAAGGGCAACCACTTTGTGTTGCTAATAACCCAGAATCAGAATACAAAAATCCCGGGGGGGGGGGGGGGTTATATGTGCGGCAGCCTCGACAACACAGAGTAACTTAGTCACAGAGTAGGCCTGCTTGCCATGCGGTCAGCTTCAATGCGGTCTAGCTGAGGAGCATAGGAAGGTCAGTCTATGCAATTGTGTCTCACCGACTCCTCTAGGGTACCTTCAGGGCACTTTAACTAATATATCAGAAACAAAATTATGATTTTTTGATAAAAAAATATAGTTAGAACCAAGTAGGAATCAGGAGCTCTTCACATATACATCCTTCCGCAACAGCTGTAGGCTCCGCCCCCCTGCAAACTGTAATTTTAGGTTTACCTGTGTGCTGCCCCTTAGGTAGGAGTCTCAACATCAATGTGCTAAATCCCACACATAAAGAACTTGTATCGGGGTGCTCTGAAAAATACATTGTGGCATCTTATTGAAATGTAGGTATAAAAAAACTACACCTATACACACATACACATTGACATAATATAATTCATATACACACATACACATACACACATATGTATATTTTTATTTATATATATATATATATACACACACAAATACACACACATACACCTTTGAGCCCTTTCTGATTTACCATGTCATTTAAAATCCATTTGAAATTTTATTTTTATTATAATGAACTAAACTTTCAAGCAGTAATGGTTTACTTCAGAATTCCAAAAGCACAATTTTCTTCAATAGTAATTTGTATTATGCTCGAACACAACACTACTCACCACTTGCACTGTGTTCTCTATTAAATGTATAGGACACACTAAAAAATGTTGGCGGTGTTAAGATTCTCTGGTTAACATTTTCACTTCCACTTGTAATACCAGATTGTGTATTATTCTTAGCTCAGGAAAGAGCACAACATAACCCATATTTAATTGGAAAACATTACATGTAAAGAAGTATTGCTGTCACTGATGATAAATCAGCTCGACCTAAGTAATACTCATAGTTCAGTGCTGCTATCCAAATTTAATTGTGTTTAGTGTAACTAGGTGCACAATGGCGTTTAAACTATTCCAACTATTATAGCATATTTATATAACATAGGCTTTCTCACATTCACCTAGATTACGAGTTTTGCGGTAAACAGGGTGCGAAAATAACGCCAAAAAAATTGCGTTATTGCACACTCCAGACGACAATGGGGAGAAAGTGTTAGAAAAAAAACTTAACACCTGCGATCGCAGAATGGAGATCGCCGTAAAGTAACCCTATTGATGTTTATGGGGAAAAGAAAGTTACGTTTAAACCTAACACCCTAACATAAACCCCTAGTCTAAGCATCCCTAATTCACCGCTATCCAACATCGCCGACACTAATAATTTATTTACCCCTAATCCGCCACTCCCTGACATCGCCGACACTAATAAAAAATATTAACCCCTAATCCGCCACCCCCGACATTGCCGACACCTAAATAAACCTATTAACCACTAAACCGCCGCCCCCCCCCACATCGCCAACAATATAATAAAGTATTAACCCCTAAACCTCAATCCCCCGCATCGTAACTACTAAGCTAAACCTTCTTCATATATATTTATCATGACAACCAGTGATTGTATTATATTGACACTGGTCCTAATTTTTTACTTGCCTTCTTTAAAATACTACACGGTTGACCACCATAGTAAAACGTACATATGTCTATGCATTAACCCTATGTAGATTAATTAGGTTCCCAGTAAGTGGCATCCATGATAACATTTCCTTAATTTAAATTATATAAATTATTGTTGGGCCGTCAATGCTTTTAATGTCTTGATTTTGGTACTTAAAGAGTATTTATATGAACCAATAATATCAGAAAAAGCCCTGAAACCCCTTTTTTGTTGCATTTGACAGGTATTAATTATTGTAGCACAACCATTGATATCACATTAGCCTAATTCTAATAGAAATAGAAGCAAATACACTTATATACATTTGTGCATGTTTCTGTCCACTATGAATCCTAGTAAGAATATACTTTGGGGCCTATCTATAAAGCTCTGAATGGAGCTTGATGCCCTGTGTTTCTGGCGAGCCTGCAGACTCACCAGAAACAGTAGTTATGAAGCAGCGGTCACAAAGACCGCTGCTCCATAACCTGTCCGCCTGCTCTGAGCAGGCGGACAGACATCGCCGAAATCAATGCCATCGAGTACGATCGGGTTGATTGACACCCCCCTGCTGGCTGATTGGCCGCCAGTCTGCAGGGGGCGGCGTTGCACCAGCAGCTCTTGTGAGCTGCTGGTGTAATGCTGAATACGGCGAGCGTATTGCTCGCCGTATTCAGCGAGGTCTGGTGGACCTGATCCGCAGTGTCGGATCAGGTCCGCCAGACCTTGATAAATAGAGGCCTTTGTCCGTAACAAATGAAAGCTAACAGTAGCTCTAAAACAGCTAAGTTTGTAAAAGGTATATCATACACAAGCTGTGAATATATATAGTTGTTCCTGAAGCAACTATTGTTTTTTTCAGTTTTTTTTTTTGGGGGGGGGGGGGGGGGGGGGGGGGGTTTATTGCAACATTTTTTTGTAGACTGATATTTCTAAAGATCTCAAGGCCTCACATTTCTTCTTCAGATGGCGTAAGGTCTTAAAGGGACACTGAACCCAAATTTTTTCTTTTGTGATTCAGACAGAGCATGCAATTTTGAGCAACTTTCTAATTTACTCCTATTATCAAATTTTCTTCATTCTCTTGGTATCTTTATTTGAAATGCAAGAATGTAAGTTTAGATGCCGGCCCATTTTTGGTGAATAACCTGGGTTATTCTTGCTGATTGGTGGATAAATTCATCCACCAATAAAAAAGTGCTGTCCAGTGCTCTGAACCAAAAAAGAAACTTAGATGCCTTCTTTTTCAAATAAAGATAGCAAGTGAACAAAGAAAAATTGATAATAGGAGTAAATTAGAAAGTTGCTTAAAATTGCATGCTCTATCTGAATCACAAAAGAAAAATTTTGGGTTCAGTGTCCCTTTAAATGCTTTAGATGTATAAATGCATAGGTCCTTTTTTTTCACAAGTCAGCAAAATCAATATAAAGAATCACAAATTTAAGTACTGTACAAAAATAACAGAATAAGGTTTTCATAGAAATGTTTCTATTATTTAAAACACATTTTTTTTAATATTGTTTCCTAAAAAACAAGAAAAAAAAACAGTTTGTCAAAATTCAAAAGCTTTATTCAGACCTGCATCTCAAATTATCCATAAAAAAGGACATAGGGGCTCAAGACATCTGTATCATTTCATCCGTAGGAAGTAATTATTTTGTTAGGATTTTCTTTCTTGCAACATGACCCAAAGTTCAACAACTAACATCTGTCAACACCCCTAATGCTTCATATATTCACTTAAGTGCAATGCTTTCATATAGACAATCACATTCTTAAATATGATAGATGGTGAGGTGGATATGCCAGGTCTGTTTGGTATTGAAGTCTGAGGAAGTTTAGTGAATTTGGCACTAGAAGTTACAAAATTATTTTAATGGCCAATATATACCTATGGAATATGTAAAATAATTTTCAAGTCATTTTGTTCTTTCTTGCACCTAAAACAGATGAAACAACCACATATTTCTTTTTTGGTTCTGGTCCAAGGTCAACTACGGTCACTGTTTACTTTAGCAGACAATTTGGGTCAGTTATAGGGCATAAGAAACATCAATATCAATCTATATACTCAAATATAATGTTTTGTTTTTGGATATTTAAAGGGACAGTCAACACCAAAATTGTTGTTTTAAAAGATAGATAATCCCTTAATTGCCCATTCCCCAGTTTTGCATAATCAACACAGTTTTAATAATACACTTTTTACCTATGTAATTACCTTGTATCTAAGGCTCTGCAGACTGCCCCCTTATTTCAGTTCTTTGGACAGACTTGCATTTTAGCCAATCAGTGCTCACTCCTCGGTAAATTCACGTGAATGAACTCAATGTTATCTATATGACACACATGAACTAATGCCCTCTAGTGGTGAAAAACTGTCAAAATGCATTTAGATTAGAGGCGGCCTTCAAGGTCTAAGAAATTAGCATATGAACCTCCTAGGTTTAGCTCTCAACTAAAAATACCAAGAGCACAAAGCAAAATTGGTGATAAAAGTAAATTGGAAAGTTGTTTAAAATTGCATGCCCTATTTGAATCATGAAAGTTTTTTTGGACTTGACTGTCTCTTTAAAGGGACATGAAAATCTAAAATTTTATTTTGTGATTAAGACAGAGCATACAATTTTAAACAACTTTCTATATTACTTCTGTTATGAAATGTTCTTCATTCTCTTGGAACCCTTTGTTAAAGGAGAAGCAATACACTGCTGGGATCGTAAAACATCTGGTTAGCCAATAACAAGAGACAAATGTGTGTAGCCACCAATCAACTGCAGCATTACTGTTGCTGAGCATATGTACATATTCTTTTCAACAAAGGATATCAAGAGAACAAAACAAATGTGATAATTCAAGTACATTGGTAATTGTTAAAAACGGCATGCTATATCTGAATCAATAAAGTTTAATTTTGACTTTAATGCCCCTTTAAATCTTTGTTCTTTCAACCATAACTGAACTACAGTTTGTTTACATAGTCACAAAAGATCTGAGATGTTTTTAATGGCTTTACATGCTCAGTTTAAGGAAGTGTCAGTTTTACTATGATAGTAACCAGAAAAGAGGAAACAGCCTGTCCCTTCTGCAATTTGATTGTGTGTGGTGATGAAGCAGATGACTTTTGTTGTTGTGTGTTTAAAATTTGTGAAGAATTGCAGTTTTGGTGATAAGTAAAAAGAAGAAAAGCCTGTGCTGAGTTTTAAAAAAAAAAAATATTTTTGCTCTTTAAAGGGAGATTTAATAAAGCAGATTTGCATTATCATCAATACACAATAAAAAGACAATGCAATAGAACTTATAATGAATTTCAGACTGTCAGTACATATTTTTTTCTGAAATTTCCAAAGTTTGCTTCCATTTCCCTGCCCACTGTATCATGTGACTGCTATCAGCCAATTAAAGATTAATATACTTGTACACTGTGAACTCTTGCACATGTTCAGTAGTAGCTGATGCCTCAGAAAGTGTACGTATAAAAAAGACAGAACAAATTGATAATGGAAGTCAGATAGAAAACTAATTAAAAAATGATGCTCTATCTGAATCATCTGAAGTATAATTTTGACTTTAGTGTCCCTTTAAAGCAATGGTAAAGTTTATTTAACAATATATATATAATCCGTGGGCATACAGGGAGTGCAGAATTATTAGGCAAGTTGTATTTTTGAGGATTAATTTTATTATTGAACAACAACCATGTTCTCAATGAACCCAAAAAACTCATTAATATCAAAGCTGAATAGTTTTGGAAGTAGTTTTTAGTTTGTTTTTAGTTATAGCTATTTTAGGGGGATATCTGTGTGTGCAGGTGACTATTACTGTGCATAATTATTAGGCAACTTAATAAAAAACAAATATATACCCATTTCAATTATTTATTTTTACCAGTGAAACCAATATAACATCTCAACATTCACAAATATACAGTTCTGACATTCAAAAACAAAACAAAAACAAATCAGTGACCAATATAGCCACCTTTCTTTGCAAGGGCACTCAAAAGCCTGCCATCCATGGATTCTGTCAGTGTTTTGATCTGTTCACCATCAACATTGCGTGCAGCAGCAACCACAGCCTCCCAGACACTGTTCAGAGAGGTGTACTGTTTTCCCTCCTTGTAAATCTCACATTTGATGATCGACCACAGGTTCTCAATGGGGTTCAGATCAGGTGAACAAGGAGGCCATGTCATTAGATTTTCTTCTTTTATACCCTTTCTTGCCAGCCACGCTGTGGAGTACTGTGGAGGACGCGTGTGATGGAGCATTGTCCTGCATGAAAATCATGTTTTTCTTGAAGGATGCAGACTTCTTCCTGTACCACTGCTTGAAGAAGGTGTCTTCCAGAAACTTGCAGTAGGACTGGGAGTTGAGCTTGACTCCATCCTCAACCCGAAAAGGCCCCACAAGCTCATCTTTGATGATACCAGCCCAAACCAGTACTCCACCTCCACCTTGCTGGCGTCTGAGTCGGACTGGAGCTCTCTGCCCTTTATCAATCCAGCCACAGGCCCATCCATCTGGCCCATCAAGACTCACTCTCATTTCATCAGTCCATAAAACCTTAGAAAAATCAGTCTTGAGATATTTCTTGGCCCAGTCTTGACGTTTCAGCTTGTGTGTCTTGTTCAGTGGTGGTCGTCTTTCAGCCTTTCTTACCTTGGCCATGTCTCTGAGTATTGCACACCTTGTGCTTTTGGGCACTCCAGTGATGTTGCAGCTCTGAAATACGGCCAAAGTGGTGGCAAGTGGCATCTTGGCAGCTGCACGCTTGACTTTTCTCAGTTCATGGGCAGTTATTTTGCGCCTTGGTTTTTCCACACGCTTCTTGCGACCCTGTTGACTATTTTGAATGAAACGCTTGATTGTTCGATGATCACGCTTCAGAAGCTTTGCAATTTTAAGAGTGCTGCATCCCTCTGCAAGATATCTCACTATTTTTGACTTTTCTGAGCCTGTCAAGTCCTTCTTTTCCTTCTTTTGACCCATTTTGCCAAAGGAAAGGAAGTTGCCTAATAATTATGCACACCTGATATAGGGTGTTGATGTCATTAGACCACACCCCTTCTCATTACAGAGATGCACATCACCTAATATGCTTAATTGGTAGTAGGATTTCGAGCCTATACAGCTTGGAGTAAGACAACATGCATAAAGAGGATGATGTGGTCAAAATACTAATTTGCCTAATAATTCTGCACTCCCTGTAAATGTATATGTGTAATTTTCAATTAAAATTTATTTAGAATTGAAATGGTTAAATCCATCCCAGTGTTTCCTAACCTAAATCCATCCCAGTGATTCCTAACCTCCACCAGTGCCAGCCCACTTGGAAGTACCGCTAATCCTATCTTCTTGCGAGCTATATGGCTAGAAAAAAAAAGTGTACTTCAAGGGTAGGGCCAGTAGTGGTTGCGGTAAGGAAACCTAACAATAAGAAACCTAACCATAGAATGGATTTAACCATTTCAGGTCTAAATCAATTTTAATTGAAAGGTACCCATATGCATATGTATGCCCACTGGTTACATATATATAGTTAAGGAACACTAACTTTAACATCACACATTTTTTTTTCATGATTCAGATAGAGCATGCAATTTTAAACAACTTTCTAATCTACTTCTATTATCATTTTGTCTTCCTTCTCTTGGTATCTTTTGTTGAAAAGCAGGGAAGTATTCTTTGGAGCCAACCCATTTCTGGAGCACTATATGGCAGCAGTTTTGCAAGAATGTTGTCCATTTGCAAGAGCACTAGATGGTAGCACTATTTACTGCCATGTAGTGCTCTAGACACTTACCTATGTGTCTCTTGAACAAAGAATATCATGGGAACAAAGCAAATTTGATAACAGAAGTAAATTGGATTTTTTTTTTAAATGCTATGCTTAGTCTGAATCCCAAAAGAAAATGTTTGGGTTCCATGTCCCTTTAACAAAGACATTTTTAAAGATTATACAAGAATATATGGCTTATTTACATTGCTTTTACTGTAAATTTTGTATTCGAACGATGATGTAGCGCCACGGGACTCAGCTGAATCCATCTAGTGAGCCAATGATGAGATATATATGGCCATTATTGCTTCTGAGCCTACCTAGGTATGCTTTTAAAAAAAATAGTATATGAAGGGAACAAAATCTTTTTTAGAACATAAGTTAAAGGAAAAATCTCTTGAAATTGAAAGCTCTATCGGAATCATGAAAGTTGATATTTGGTTTTCATGTTCCTTCACCTTTAAGACTTACATTTTCCTTTCAATCTGTCTTTCACTTTTAAAAAATATATATATATATATTTTTTGCATATTTATCACCTTCAGATTTCAAAATTTCAATCATTTTCTGTCAATTTTGTATGAAAATGATCTCTCATATAGGCCCAAAATCATCATAATATTCATCGATATCAAAACATTCACCTTCAGTTATCATGTTTCAAATATGAATAACTGCTGAATTTTGAAATGGAAAGTCGTGCTACTTATTTAGATAATACTTTCACTTATATAACCGTGGGGTGTGGAACATCTTCCTGTAGTGTATATTTTGGATGTGTCTGATCCAATATATCTCATTAGTTCACTTGGCAGCAAAGTCAGAACTGTTACATAAGTGAAGATCTCTTATTGGCGAGGAGTCAATAATATTGCTCTTCTCAAATTTACCCACCAATAATTATATTATGTTAAGTAATAAATCAACTGTCGTGTCTCATTGTAAAATCAATTTTTTCACAGGTACATATTGAGAAAGAATAAAAACAGATACGGACTCTACTGCTAGATAGTTTTTATATTGGTCTACTACTATTTAACTAGTTCTCGGTCAGTTATAGTTATTGGTAAACATTTTAGTTACAGTATCTCACAAAAGTGAGTACACCTCTCACATTTTTGAAAATATTTTATTATATCTTTTCATGTGACAACACTGAAGAAATGACACTTTGCTGCAATGTAAAGTAGTGAGTGTACAGCCTGTATAACAGTGTAAATTTGCTGTCCCCTCAAAATATGTCAACCCAAGCTATTAATGTCTAAACTGTTGGCAACAAAAGTGAGTACACCCCTAAGTGGAAATTGGGCCCAAAGTATCAATATTTTGTGTGGCCACCATTATTTTCCAGCACTGCCTTAACCCTCTTGGGCATGGAGTTCACCAGAGTGCCACAGGTTGCCACATAGTCCTCTTCCACTCCTCCATGACATCAGCTGGTGGATGTTAGAGACCTTGCGTTCCCTCACCTTCCATTTGAGGATGCCCCACAGATGCTCAATAGGGTTTAGATCTGGAGACATGTTTGGCCAGTCCATCTCCTTCACCCTCAGGTTTTTTAGCAAGGCAGTGGTTGTCTTGGAGGTGTGTTTGGGGTTGTTTTCATGTTGGAATACTGCTCTGCGGCCCAGTTTCCAAAGGGAGGGGATCATACTCTGCTTCAGTATGTCACAGTACATGTTGCCATTCATGGATTCCATGAACTGTAGCTCCCCAGTGACGACAGCACTCATGCAGGCCCAGACAATGACACTCTCCCCACCATGCTTGACTGTAGGCAAGACACACTTGTCTTTATACTCCTCACCTGGTTGCCGCCACACACGCTTGACACCATCTGAACCAAATAAGTTTATCTTGGTCTCATCAGACCACAGGACATGGTTCCAGTAATCCATGTCCTTAGTTTGCTTGTCTTCAGCAAACTGTTTGCGGGCTTTCTTCTGTATCATCTTTAGAAGAGGCTTCCTTCTGGGACGACAGCCATGCAGACCAATTTGATGCAGTGTGCGGCATATGGTCTGAGCACTGACAGGCTGACCCCCCCACCCCTTCAACCTCTGCAGCAATGCTGGCAGCACTTATACCTCTATTTCCCAAAGACAACCTCTGGATATGACGCTGAGCACGTGCACTCAACTTCTTTGGTCGACCATGGTGAGACCTGTTCTGAGTGGAACCTGTTCTGTGAAACCGTTGTATGGTCTTGCACACTGTGCTGCAGCTCAGTTTCAGGGTCTTGGCAATCTTCTTATAGCCTAGGCCATCTTTATGTAGAGCAACAATTCTTTTTTCAGATCCTCAGAGAGTTCTTTGCCATGAGGTGCCATGCTAAACTTCCAGTGACCAGTATGAGAGAGTATAAAAACGATAACACCAAATTTAAAACACCTGCTCCCCATTCACACTTGAGACCTTGTAACACTAACGAGTCACATGACACTGGGGAGGGAAAATGGCTAATTGGGCCCAATTTGGACATCTCCACTTAGGGGTGTTCTCACTTTTGTTGCCAACGGTTTAGACATTAATGGCTGAGTGTTGAGTTATTTTGAGGGGACAGAAAGTTTACACTGTTATACAGGCTGTACACTCACTACTTTACATTGTAGCAAAGTGTAATTTCTTCAGTGTTGTCACATGAAAAGATATAATAAAATATTTACAAAAATGTGAGAGGTGTACTCACTTTTGTGATATAATGTAATTGCTCTCTGCTTTGCCCTCAACTATGGTTGGAATGTTAATGGAATTTTTAATGTAGTCCTCCCATAATGATTGTAATACAATTAAACTATCTCTATTGCCATTTTTGAATGCAGTGTATTCATCTAGTTCAATCGATTCTGTAATTTTATTTTTTTCCACATTGCAAGGTCCAGAACCTCCTTAGACTTCCAATTCCTAGCAATAAGGATTTTTATGATTTTTATGCTATGTTTGTAAAAATTCGAAAAAGTGGGATTAAGTGTTTGGAAGGAAGTCGAACAGATCTGTTTAACAGCCAAATCTGAGGATCAGGGGGGATGGTCATCTGAAGGATGTGTTCAATTTTTCGTATTATGTCATACCAGTAATGATTGATTTGTGAACACCACCACCACATATGTCCTATTCCACTTTCAACGTGCCCACACCTCTAGCATCTGTTGTTAGTATTTGGAAACAGATGGTGCAACTTCCTGGGGGTCATTTACCAGCAATACAATGTTTTGTAATTGACTTCCAGTATGGAAGCTGATGTAGAGGTGTAATGCTCGTGGGATACTCCGCTATCAGACCAAACTTGGCCAGTAGTCTTGTTATCCCGGCGTAGAGCCGGAAAGATGGGGAATATTCCAGAGCAGAGAAAGTTAGCAAGATGAGGGAAGCAGCACTCACCACAGCAGGCAGGGTAGTCTTCAGCGGCAATGGTAGAGCAATCCAAGGTAAAACACTAGAATGGTCAGGCAGGCAGGGTTTGGCAATGGTAAAGCAGTCCAAGGGCAAACCACTAGAATGGTCAGGCAGGCAGGGTTTGGCAACAGGGAGGCAATCCAGAATAATAAGGGTTAATAGGCAGAGTAGTCAGGCAAGCAGAGTTCAGCAGCAGTAAATCAATCCAGCAATTGAGGGGTATAACAGGTAGAGTAGTCAGACAGGCAGGGTTCAAACACAATAAGGCAATAAAGCAGTAACGATCTATCACACCCAGGAGCACACAAAGTAACACCTATACTTGGGCAGTGAAAGATCGTTTTTGAAAGGACTTACATAGGCGCAGGATTTACGCCACAGGTGTCTGGACCAGCATCAGTGATAGAGGAGCGTGCAGTGATGACGTCAGCGCTGCACGCATCTGGACCCGACGCAGTCCCTGGCAACGAGCAGGGAAGGAGACGCTGCGCCTCTAGCAATGGCTAGAGCGGCGTGACAAGAGGACTTTTTAGTGTTAGAAAATATATTAGTTGCCGTTACTCTGGATATTTACTAATTGCTGCGTAGGGGCAGAAGACACCAAGGTTCAGGTGTTTGAAGGTTATTGGGTGGATAATAAGCATTACCTATCTTGATGTAAAGCTGTTACATACCAATGCCTAACAAAGGGCTAGATTACGAGTTTTGCGGTAAGAGCGGTGCGGTGCTAACTTGCACGTTATTGTCACCGCTCCCTTACCTACAGCGCTGGTATTACAGGTTTTCATAAACCCAGCGTTATCAGGCAAGAAGTGAGCGTAGAGCAAAATTGTGCTCCATACCGCACTCCAATACCAGCGCTGCTTAAGGCAGCGGTGAGCTGGTTTTACGTGCTCGTGCACGATTTCCTCATAGACATCAATGGGGATAGCCGGCTGAAAAAAAGTCTAACACCTGCAATAAAGCAGTGTAAAGCTCCGTAAAGCAGCCCCATTGATTCCTATGGGGAAACTAAATGTGTGTTTACACCTAACACCCAAACATGAACCCCGAGTCTAAACACCCCTAATCTTACACTTATTAACCCCTAATCTGCCGCCCCCGACATTGCCGACACCTACATTATACTTATTAACCCCTAATCTGCCACTACGGACATCGCCACCACTGTAATAAACATATTAACCCCTAAACTGCCGCACTCCCGTATCGCAAACACTAGTTAAATATTATTAACCCCTAATCTGCTGCCCCTAACATCGCCGCTACCTACCTACATTTATTAACCTCTAATCTGCCACCCCCAAAGTCGCCGCCACTATACTAAATTTATTAACCCCTAAACCTAAGTCTAACCCTAACACCCCCTAACTTAAATATAATTTAAATAAATCTAAATAAAACCTACTATCATTAATAAATAATTCCTATTTAAAACTAAATACTTACCTGTAAAATAAACCCTAAGCTAGCTACCATATAACTAATATTTACATTGTAGCTAGCTTAGGGTATATTTTTATTTTACAGGCAAGTTTGTATTTATTTTAACTAGGTAGAATAGTTACTAAATAGTTATTAACTATTTACTAACTACCTAGCTAAAATAAATACAAATTTACCTGTAAAATAAAACCTAACCTGTCTTACACTAACACCTAACATTACACTACAATTAAATAAATTACCTAAATTAAATACAATTACCTAAATTACAAAAAAAACACACTAAATTACACAAAATAAAAAAAGAAATTATCAGATATTTAAACTAATTACACCTAATCTAATAGCCCTATCAAAATAAAAAAAGCCCCCCCAAAATAAAAAAAACCCTAGCCTACAATAAACTACCAATAGCCCTTAAAAGGGCCTTTTGCGGGTCATTGCCCCAAAGAAATCAGCTCTTTTACCTGTAAAAAAAAGTACAAACACCCCCCAACAGTAAAACCCACCACCCACACAACCAAACCCCCCAAATATAAACCTAACTAAAAAAAACTAAGCTCCCCATTGCCCTGAAAAGGGCATTTGGATGGGCATTGTCCTTAAAAGGGCATTTAGCTCTTTTTTAATTGCCCAAACCCTAATCTAAAACTAAAACCCACCCAATAAACCCTTAAAAAACCCTAACACTAACCCCTGAAGATCCACTTACAGTTTTGAAGAGCCGACATCCATCTTCAACGAAGCCAGGAGAAGTCCTCAGCGAAGCAGCAAAAAGTCCTCAACGAAGCCGGGAGAAGTCTTCATCCAAGCCAGCAGAAGTGGTCCTCCAGACGGGCAGAAGTCTTCATCCAGATGGCATCTTCTATCTTCATCCATCCGGCGCGGAGCGGGTCCATCTTCAAGACATCCGGCGCGGAGCATCCTCTTCAATCGAAGTCTTCTTCCCGAATGAAGGTCCCTTTAAGTGACGTCATCCAAGATGGCGTCCCTTGAATTCTGATTGGCTGATAGAATTCTATCAGCCAATCGGAATTAAAGGTGAAAAAATCTTATTGGCTGATGCAATCAGCCAATAGGATTGAGCTTGCATTCTATTGGCTGTTCCAATCAGCCAATAGAATGCGAGCTCAATCCTATTGTTTGTATTTTTTTTTACAGGTAAAAGAGCTGATTTCTTTTGGGCAATGCCCCGCAAAAGGCCCTTTTAAGGGCTATTGGTAGTTTATTGTAGGCTAGGTTTTTTTTTTACAAACTTGTCTGTAAAATAAAAATAAACCCTAAACTAGCTACAATGTAAATATTAGTTATATTGTAGCTATCTTAAGGTTTATTTTACAGGTAACTATTTAGTTTTAAATAGGAATTATTTAGTTATTAATAGTAGGTTTTATTTAGATTTATTTAAATTATATTTAAGTTAGGGGGTGTTAGGGTTAGACTTAGGTTTAGGAGTTAATAACTTTAGTATAGGGGCGGCGATGGCAGATTAAGGGTTAATAACTAATGTAGGTTGTGGCGATGTTAGGGACAGCAGATTAGGGGTTAATAATATTTAACTAGTGTTTGCGAGGCAGGAGGGCCTCGGTTTAGGGGTTAATAGGTAGTTTATGGGTGTTAGTGTACTTTTTAGCACATTAGTTATTAGTTTTATGCTACGGCTTTGTAGCATAAAACTCATAACTACTGACTTTAGATTGCATTACAAATCTTGCGGGATAGGCTGTACCGCTCACTTTTTTCCTCCCAGAAAAAGCTTGTAATATCGGCGCTATGGAAGTCCCATTAAAAAAAGACTTTACACAAATTGCGTAAGTTAATTTGCGTTAAGGCCTAAAAAGTTTGCGGTACAGCTGTACCTACAAGACTCGTAATAGCAGCGGTAGTGAAAAAGCAGCGTTATAACCCATAACGCTGCTTTTTTACTCATAACGCAAAACTCGTAAACTAGCCGAAAGTTACATAAACAACAATTTAATTGAGTTATATATATATAAAGCCAGGGAGTCTCATTCTATGCAGTCTTGATTTGAGGCATAGTACTGCAGTGTTGGAATTCTATTTTGGTATATTAGAATTAAATTGTTCAGCCCAGTAAGGCTTAATTTTATAGTGTTAGGACCAGTCTATCTTTTTTTTTTCTTCTTTTTTTCAATATAAATTTTTATTAAGGTCGTCCATTATACACATAAATACAAGCATATATACTGTCAGAAAAAAGAAAATAAGATACAATGATACATATCCCAGAAATATCCTCTTTTCATTAGAACAAAGTAGTATAAGTTGATATTATAATATCATTACATATGCCTGTACTATTTGACATAAATCATTAATATTATACCAACATGAGATAATTCGTTCCAAATGTAAGAACATAAGTAAAGAAAAATGTTACAACCTTTTTATAGAAAAGAGCAAAAAAGTAAAAAGCAAGTAACAGAATCTTTGTACAAAAAATACGTAGTGTCTCTACCATCTACTATAGCATAGAGTTAAATTGAATCCTGGCGAGTGAGAAAGCGAAAAGAGAAAAAACAAAAAAAGCCCTTCCTTCACCTGGGAACAGTGTTTCAAATCTATCAAAAAATCTTCTATCTCAATGAGAGAAGTTGAGACCAATTATACGTTATTGTCTAGGTGGTATTTAACTCCTGTATGACTACACAGAATATACCCAGCAGCTTCCCCCAAATGTTGGAGAAACTGTGGGGACCAGGGGACGTTATCACATATTTGGTGGGATTGTTCCACTATCAGACCATTCTGGAACCGGGTGGAGGACAGTATCAATCACATACTGAATCTAAATATAATTCTTGATTCCCAGACAATATTACTTAACATACTACCACACTTACATTGTCAATACAGAATGGGTTTACTCCAGATAATGATCAATAGTGCCAAAAGGCATATCCCCCGTCTGTGGAAAAAAAGCCCAGATACCAACCATATAACTCTGGCTAAATGAAGTTAAACATGTTTTGTCTTTAGAGGAAATGTAACATAATTACTATAATAAGACAGATCACTTTGCTAACATCCTATTCTTGTGGAATCAACATACACTTAGAATTCTCTCTGTTTGAGGTATATAAATGTCTGTAAATCTTGGAACTAGATGTATCGAAAAATTTCTTGATATCCCCCCTCCCTCCTCCTCCCCCACTCCAAATTCCCTCCTTCTCTTTCTATTCTAAACCTTCTTATTTCTTACCTGTTTTATTACTATATGATTCTTTAATTTGACCTAATTATTGCCCAGGGTAAAGATAACTGCTGTATAAGTTGTCACAAAATCATATTAAGTAATATAAAACTTGCTTGTGTTTTTGATTATCATTTAAGTCTATGTATTTGGATTCATCTCAAACTAATAAAAAAATATTGAAATATAAAAAAGCCCTGCCTTAAGCCAAAGTGAAGGAATTTTAGAGATCATCTAAAGCCCTACTCTCCTTATCCATTCATTCCTAAATTTTGAAAAGGGGTCATAAGTTGTCTCTGAAGATTACTCCTATATAGCTTAAAGGGACACTGAACCCAAAATTTTTCTTTTGTGATTCAGATAGAGCAGTGTTTTTCAACCAGTGTGCCGTGGCACACTAGTGTGCCGTGAGAGATTCTCAGGTGTGCCACGGCAGACTGACAACAGTGTGACATATTTTTTAAACTTTGCTTGTTTTTTACTCCCAGTTCAGGGGTAGTTTGTAGGAGGCATGGCATAACAGCACAATACATACAGTATGTGTTTGTTTGTGTGTATGTGTATATATATATGCTGTATTAGGCTACAATGTGTGATTTTTTTTTTTACATTTTGGGATGGTGGTGTGCCACAGGATTTTTTAATGTAAAAAAGTGTGCCACGACAAAAAAAAGGTTAAAAATCACTGAGATAGAGCATGCAATTTTAAGCAACTTTCTAATTTACTCCTATTATCAAATTTTCTTCATTCTCTTGGTATGTTTATTTGAAAAGCAAGAATGTAAGTTTAGATGCCAGCCCATTTTTGGTGACCAACCTGGGTTGTTCTTGCTGATTGGACAGCACCCATAAAGAAGTGCTGTCCATGGTTCTGAACCAAAAATCTGCTGGCTCCTTAGTTGAGATGCCTTCTTTTTCAAATAAAGATAGAAAGAGAACAAAGAAAAATTGATAATAGAAGTAAATTAGAAAGTTGCTTAAAATGGCATGCTCTATCTGAATCATGAAAGAAAAAATTGGGGTTCAGTGTCCCTTTAAGGAAATCCAGCCATATTATACCGAATCTATCCTGCTGTGTTTCCGAGTTATTAGAACTGTCAAATTGTTCAAATATAAATTGTGTTTGCAACAGAAATGTTGGGTTATTAATAGTAGGTTACTTTTTATTCTTCCATTTCCTAAGAGGACCAGTCTTGGGACACCTTGTAAGTGGTGACTGGCTGAGCAGAATATGGCCATATTGTGTGACTAAGATCCCAATTTTATTTAAAAGTAAAAAGTTTTTTTGCAGGCAATTTTTTGCAGCATTCTATAATATGTGGTCTCATTTGTTTGGATGTGCGCCAATACTTCTGTTTGTCTTGTATTTACTTTGGTCATTTTGGCAGCACTCCCACAATGTGTGCTAATATAAAATATGTTTTTGTTAGGTGTGCTTAACCAAACCCCCATGTCGTATTTCTTACATAAACGTTAAATATCTAGAACAACTGTAAATTAAATGGTAGTCAACAGATTATTAAAGGAAGACAGTGTTAGAATTGGTGGTATATTTCCCAAATATACTTCAAGGCCCCGCTGTGACCGCATCTGCTGATCCTTACTGGTCAAAGTCAAAGCAAGATGAGGTCAACTAGAGATGAATACTTTGCAGATCATGGGGGTCACAGGAGTGACATAAAGCAAAGAAGGGGAGCAACGCTAAGAGAAGCAATAAGGTATCTACTATGATATTTAAATTAATAGAGGGTGATACCTAATAGCTACTGAGTTCAAATGCGGGTATTTGTTATATCAAATAGTGATCTAAAATTAAACAATTATAGTATGCAAAGAAATAAAAATGATATATAAAACAATTAAGTATGGGTAAGAGAATAAGTTTATTATTAAAAATACTGTATCACAATAAAATATTACAATAAAATAATGATATGGATCTGGATCCTGTACACATAAAACATGCTATTGCAATAGTCTATGATGGACTAAGTTGTATAAAATACATAAGATATCTAAAAATTATCAAATATATATAAAAACAATGGGGAGAAGAAATGTATGCCAGGAAAAAAGGAAAAAAAGTGTCCAAGTGCTATTTATCCATTTTAGTTTCCAAATAAATATAAGGAACAGGGTCAGTGATAAAAATAAATTGATTTTCCAATGGCTGTGCACATATATAGGAAGGTGTCCTTTAAGTGATAGGAGTGTTATTCCAAATGTAATAAAGTGGTGATATAAAGTACCTTAACACCGCTGGGTGAATAGTGCTGAAGTATCCTGTGTGTCAGCCTGTCAGCCAATATAGCTGCGTGATCACACAGGCATCCGTTCCTGGATATTGTGATAAGTCTCTAAATAAGAGAGTGTGGATTAAATACTGAGGCTTTATGTAGGTAGTGATGGAGTCGTGTTTGGACAACCTACTTGTTATAGCTTGATCGTACTCACAGTGTTTCTCGATGTTGCGGTTGGTGCCTAGCCACGTGAGCGATAAGTTGCCGGCGAGTGCTGGAGTGATGTAGAGCCCTTTGCAAGTTACGCTCCTATCAGGTGTGTTAGGGAGCAAGCAGTAGACGTGGTCCGGGCACCTCACAACCCATGCACAGTTGCCTGAGGTTGAAGCTGAGTGGATGTTAACTCGGCTATGTTAGGCTGCAATTCAAAATGGCGACTCTCCGGGATTTTAAAAACTGCATCTCTGGTGGAGGTTACAGAGATACGCCCAGCGGTGAGTTTGTCTATTGCCTAGGTCTAAAGGGCAATTGATGGCTTTGTTGGTTAAGGTAGAGACTATCAGGGCCCCATGCAAATAGAATTAAGAGCATTAGCTACTACGGAGCTCTCCTTATGTGCTACCATGTACCAGCTGGCTTGGCTCCGTCCCCAGTAACTGTTATTTTTGACAGATGCTGTACTGTTGCTGGATAGCCTTGCATACAGGCATCCAGCAACAGCATAAGATACATGCTGATCACAGCATGTATGTCATGTAATGGAGGCACCCAACTGACAGGCATGATATCACAGGGGCACCCTGTCCCTTTGATCTCTAACCTGGGTGGCCTCTAGGGTTGCCACCTCGGCCATATTTTCCTCTACACTTATGAGTTACACATGCTTCAGGGTATGCAGGGAGGAACATGAATAGTGCTGTCCAAGATCAATATTCATGTGCTGTTTAGTTGCACAATGCATGTTGTCCTCTGCACCCCATGCAGCATGTATAACTCTTTAGTGTCCAGGAAAACATGGCCAAGGTGGCAACCCTAGTGGCCTCCATTATGATATTTCTGCAATGCCTCACTCCTGTGCACTGCCTAGGATCAAATTTTATTCATTCTCTTGATATCTTTATTTTAAATGCAAGAATGTAAGTTTAGATGCCGGCCTATTTTTGGTGAACAACCTGGGTTGTCCTTGCTGATTGGTGGATAAATTCATCCACCAATAAAAAAAAAGTGCTGTCCAGAGTACTAAACAAAAAAAAAAGAAGCTTATATTCCTTCTTTTTCAAATAAAAATAGCAAGAGAACAAAGAAAATTTGATGATCGGAGTAAATTAGAAAGTTGCTTAAAATTGCATGCTCTATCTGAATCACAAAAGAACAAATTTGGGTTCAGTGTCCCTTTAAGGAATAAAAACAAACGCTGTACACTTTAAGGTTGCTATCATTTAAGGGGTTAATGTGTTCCCAATGATTCCTTTTACCTGCTTGGGTGTATTACTGTTTACAAATAGCTAATTTACCTTTATTTTGTCATTTAAAATAGCTGATGTTGCCTTTTGAAACCACTACCTATACTGAAAATATGAATACTACCGTATCATCTATAGAAAAGCTATATAAGAAAGAATAGGAAAAAATATATATATTTGGGGAGTTCTAATCAGAATACAATGCAAGCACAATATAAACAATTGTTAAAATAAACAATGGAAAAGTTATTTAACAATTTCAGCGGGAACTCCAGGAATCTTCAGAAACACATCAAATACAGAGCTGCTAACTTCTTAAATCCACCAATACGAAAATCTAGAATATCAAGCACCAAAGAATTGCCCCATGTGTGGTTTCAATCTGCAATGTAGAAATATATTTAATCAGGGTACAAGGGTACTCACATTTGTGAAGAGCCCTCTAATGTGCTGGTAAGCGCATGCTGATAACTCACAGCATATCAGCTTGCTTATCTCAGGCACACAGGATCACCAGCTCACTAGTGCTTCTCTTTTTGAACATTGGAGACTTTTTGCTGATCCTATATGGTTCCCATCTGAAGCAATGGTGAATCGGTGATCCTGTGTGCCTGAGATAAGCAAGCTGATATGCAGTGAGTTATCAGCATGCTCCTACCAGCACATTAGAGGGCTCTTCACAAATGTGAGTACCCTTGTACCCTAATTGGATATATTTCTACATCGCTGATTGATACACACATGGGGCACTTCTTTGTTGCTTGATATTCTATATAAGAAAGAAGCAGCAGCTGCAATTATCCTTCCATTGAGGGTAGAAGGGATAGGTACTAAAATGTTAATTTTCAGTTCTCTCTAGGGGGATGATTTATCATCGGTCTGTCCGACATGATCCTCTCATTGCACAAGCAGTTCTTGTGAACTGCTTGTGCAATGCCGCCCTCTGCAAATTTGCGCCTCTAGCAGGGGGTGTCAATCAGCCCGATCGTATAGGATTGGGCGGATTGCAGACCGCATCCTCAGAGCAGGCGGACCAGTTATGGAGCAGCGGTCTTAAGATAGCTGCTTCATAACTGCTCTTTCCGGCAAACCTGAAGGCTCACACGGAATCAGGGGCATCAAGCTCCCCCTAAGGGCCTGATGATCACCAGATCAGAAGAGGTTTTTCTTGCCGACCCTCGCAGGGACTGCCCTCATGGAATTATCTTAAAAAAGGTGCAGTTCGTACAAGTGGCGAGAAAGTAATGGAGCTCGCTTGAAAGGGAATCTTCACTGTGTTAGCAGTGAGCAGGGGGTGCATTTTAAAATTAAATTCTGCATAAAAAATAAATCACATGCTGCTTTCTACGTATAGTATCTTACTGTCGGCTCTATTTTCGTGCATGTGTTTTTTTTTTAATGATATTTAAGCATAGTGTGTATTTTGTCACAACCTTGCACCCTTTTAGTTTGTGAGAAAAAACAGAGAGATCTGTAGGATGGAAATGTTTAGATAATTATGCTGGGATGAGAGAAAAAATTTCATAAACGCCCATGGAACGCATATGCCAATTTTAAGCTAAAATATTACGCTTTGTATTTTCTGCTTCTAGGTACAATTTTTGCACATTCAGTGTATCTAAATTATGATTTACGCTGTGCGTATTTAATATGATTGATTCCTGTGTAAATTACATACAAATTTTATGTTTTTGATAAAATACCATTTTTGTATGATGTTTAAATTACAATTTTTATTATGCACTATACTAATGTATGTACCTCCAACCCATACAAAAATGCAGTATAAGCCCCTTAGCGAGACACCCTATTTTCATGGTAAACACTGGCTTTAGATCATGCCACTAGGGATATAGAAGTACTCGTGAGCATTCTTAAATAATCTCACCAGCCCAGAGACCTTTAGATCATCTGCCCTAAGAACCTGATGATCAAAGATTCTCCTGCTTGGAGAGAAATTGGAGTGCAGACTGCAGAGAGCTGAACTCACTGAATGATCAAAGAAAAAAGGCTCCAGCACTGTGAGGTCTCTCTCATTTATGTATCTGAAGGAGTGACAAGCTTAGTGTAATATAGCACTGCACAATATAAGAGTTTGCTACACTTCCACTTTGAGCATTGTATTTTATATTACTTTACACTCCAGATTATGTCCTTTAAGCATTACATTTAAGCTTATCACTTTCTATTTTATATTTTAATACATTTAGATTTAGATCCTGCAGTGATTTTACAAATTCTGATTATGTTTTAAAAGTTTGGTGTTACTTTAACAAATTAGGATCATACTTTGTATATTTCTGTTTATCTTTTGCAACTGAAATTGCACTGTATTTTTTCTATAGTAAAATAAAAATTAAAAACTGACAGCGTCAGAAAGTGGGAGAGACAGGGGAGTTCCCAGAATATCTCTGAAGCTTTCTCACAAGTCTTGTGAAATGCTGTAAGTATTTTAAACAATCTAGTCTCACTGATTTTCTCACCAGCTATAAGCAGGTGAAGTTTTCTCAAAATTCCCAATACACATATTTAACGGACTAAAAAGTAATGTATACTAAACTATACACAAACGCAAGTTAAATTGTAGTGAAAACCTCCCAGTTTCATTTGTAATTGATGCAAACTGAACCTTTATATCAGACCCTGGTGTTCTCCAGTTACCTTCTCCCTCCCCTGTAAAACTCTGTATCCCAGAGAGTTTCATTACTTTCTATGGAAGGCATCTCTCATCTCTCTGGGACTTCCAGGTTCCGCCCTTTTTCTTATTGAATTCAGTGAGTTCAGCCAGCTCTATAATTTCTCTCCAAACTAGAGAATCTTTGCTTATCAGGCCCATAGAAAGTAATGAAGTACTCTGGGAAACTGAAGCTGTTAGTTTTTCAGATTTATTTTAAATAGAAGAAATATAAAGTGTAATGTAATTTGTAAAAAAATAATACACATAAATATACAAAGTATGATCCCAATTTGTTAAAGTTACATAGAAACTGTGAAAGCATAATCAGAATTTCTAAAATCACAATCTTATTTTCACTGCTGTATACAAAATAAAATACAAATAAGAAAGTGCAAAGTTTAATTAAATAAAACTTAATCTGAAATGTAAAATAAAATACAAAGCACATGCAGCAGAACTGTCAGATCATGCAGTTCTGTATTGCAATGGGCTTTTCTCTCCTTCTCATACAGAAATGCAGGAAACGCCCCTTGGAGACATATAGCAAAATCTGCCTTTCAAAAATTTTCACTATGGTTCTCGCAGTGCTGGAGGATCATTTTTGATCATCTCACCTGAGTGGAGAGCTTTAGATCATCAGGCTCTCAGTATTGGCATATTTTTATATTGAAAAAGATAAGAAAGCCTTTGTGTATCAAGAGAAATATAAGATAAGGAGGTGATCAGCTCTTTCTGCAAACTCAGTCCATTTAAATTGTTTATGGTTTCAATGAGCAAAATTAGCTATTTCATGTACAAAACCAAATCTAAATAAGCAATTTATCATACATTTAAACTCTTATAAACTTTATACTCTACATCTTTCATAGCAAGTCATTGGAAACACGGGAAAACAAATGTACAGTACATTGTCCCTTTACACGTGGCTGCTGTAAACACATTCTAGCTTTTTGTTACAGTTTTACATAGTTCCTTACAAAGCTGGATTGGCCTACCAGGATACCAGAAGAAAGCTCCAATTTAAAAGGGTGATTAATAGATAAAATTGGGTTGTAGGATGCCTATACAACAACAATCTGGAACTTTTGTTTAACCTCTTCAATACTGGGACTTTCCGAGAAAAACTTGCCCAAAAAACTGGAGATTTTTTTAGCATTTTTGCTATCACTCCATTTAAACAGAAATAAAGCCTTGTTTGTGTTTTTTTACCTGTCAATACTATATATATTTTTTAAGTAGACAACCCAAGGTATTGCATACAAAGAGAGAAGCGCTCTACCAGGAACGAACAACAGCTCAGTGGCTTGTTCTATGGCGATTTACCACCCGCATGCAGCCTCTTTTAGACCAGTGTGCTTTTCACAGAAGAAAACTTTCCTGAAGTATATCAGTCTGATCCTGCCAAGTAAGGTCAGTCCAGTCCCGAAATACCAGGCAATTCTCCTCTGAACAAGGAACATGACAACCCCAGACGATCGTTTCGGCCTCCTATGGGCCTCGTCAGTGAGGTGCAGCCACATTCCTCTAAGCACACTGGGCAAGGAGTCCACGTCTGGTTTCCCCCATCACCCATAGGGAGACTTCCCCAGGGTCATAATAATTTGCATACAAAGAGAGAAGCGCTCTACCAGGAACGAACAACAGCTCAGTGGCTTGTTCTATGGCGATTTACCACTCGGAAGCAGCCTCTTTTAGACCAGTGTGCTTTTCACAGAAGAAAACTTTCCTGAAGTATATCAGTCTGATCCTGCCAAGTAAGGTCAGTCCAGCCCCGAAATACCAGGCAATTCTCCTCTGAACAAGGAACATGACAACCCCAGACGATCGTTTCGGCCTCCTATGGGCCTCGTCAGTGAGGTGCAGCCACATTCCTCTAAGCACACTGGGCAAGGAGTCCACGTCTGGTTTCCCCCATCACCCATAGGGAGACTTCCCCAGGTTCATAATAATTTGCATACAAAGAGAGAAGCACTCTACCAGGAACGAACAACAGCTCAGTGGCTTGTTCTGTGGCGATTTACCCCCCGGAAGCAGCCTCTTTTAGACCAGTGTGCTTTTCACAGAAGAAAAATTTCCTGAAGTATATCAGTCTGATCCTGCCAAGTAAGGTCAGCCCAGCCCCGAAATACCAGGCAATTCTCCTCTGAACAAGGAACATGACAACCCTGGTATTTCGGGGCTGGACTGTACTGTGAAGTCAGGATCAGACTGATATGCTACAGGAAAGTTCTTCTCTGTGAAAGGCACATATTGAGCAAAAAGAGGCTGCTTCTAGGGTGGTAACTAGCCATAGAACAAGCTATTATGCTATTGTTTGTTCCCAGGTTGAGCGCTTCTCTCTTTTTATTTATGCCAATTATGACACTTAGGGAAGTCTCCCTAAGTGTGATGTGGGAATCCAGACGTGGACCCGTTGCTCAGTGTGCCTAGAGGGATATGGCTGCACCTCACTGACGAGGCCCACAATAGGCCGAAACGTACGTCTGGGGTTTTGCTATTTCTCTTGTTCAGAGAGGGATTGCCTGGTATTTCGGGCTGGACTATACTGTGAAGTCAGGATCAGACTGATATGCTACAGGTAAGTTCTTCTCTGTGAAAGGCACATATTGAGCAAAAAGAGGCTGCTTCTAGGGTGGTAACTAGCCATAGAACAAGCTATTATGCTATTGTTTGTTCCCAGGTTGAGCGCTTCTCTCTTTTTATTTATGCAAATTATGACACTTAGGGAAGTCTCCCTAAGTGTGATGTGGGAATGCAGACGTGGACCCGTTGCTCAGTGTGCCTAGAGGGATATGGCTGCACCTCACTGACGAGGCCCACAATAGGCCGAAACGTACGTCTGGGGTTTTGCTGTTTCTCTTGTTCAGAGAGGGATTGCCTGGTATTTCGGGGCTGGACTGTACTGTGAAGTCAGGATCAGACTGATATGCTACAGGAAAGTTCTTTTTTGTGAAAGGCACATATTGAGCAAAAAGAGGCTGCTTCTATGGTGGTAACTAGCCATAGAACAAGCTATTATGCTATTGTTTGTTCCCAGGTTGAGCGCTTCTCTCTTTTTATTTATGCAAATTATGACACTTAGGGAAGTCTCCCTAAGTGTGATGTGGGAATCCAGACGTGGACCCGTTGCTCAGTGTGCCTAGAGGGATATGGCTGCACCTCACTGACGAGGCCCACAATAGGCCGAAACTTACGTCTGGGGTTTTGCGGTTTCTCTTGTTCAGAGAGGGATTGCCTGGTATTTCGGGGCTGGACTGTACTGTGAAGTCAGGATCAGACTGATATGCTACAGGAAAGTTCTTCTCTGTGAAAGGCACATATTGAGAAAAAAGAGGCTGCTTCTAGGGTGGTAACTAGCCATAGAACAAGCTATTATGCTATTGTTTGTTCCCAGGTTGAGCACTTCTCTCTTTTTATTTAACCCAAGGTATTGATCTAGACCCATTTTGGTATATTTCATGCCACTATTTCCCTGCCAAATTAAAAACTTTGTTTTTCTCACTATAATTATTTACATACTGCTTGTGCAATCATGGCACAAATGGTTGTAAACGTTTCTCTGGGATCCCCTTTGTTCAGAAATAGCAGACATATATATGGCTTTTCCATTGCTTTTTGGTAATTAGAAGGCTGCTAATTACAGCTGCGTACCACACTTCTACTATTCTCGACAGTGAAGGGGTTAATTAATTTTAGCTTCAGTGTAGAGATTACCCTCTGACCTGACACTTCCCAACCCATGATTCCTACCTGATCCTTCCCAAACAGCTCTCTGCCCTCCTACAACCCCCACTGGCCACCACCATCTTAGGTACTGGAAGACATTCTGTCAGTATGAAAATATAAAGCTGTTTTTTTTTAATAAAATATTTTTTATTTTATTTTGATGTTTTTCTGCAGTGTAGTAGTATCCCCCTTACCCCCCCAACCTCCCTGATACCCCACAAACAGCTTTCTAAACCTCCCTGTTCTAACTATTAGCCGCCATCCTAGGTACTGGCAGTTGTAGCATAGCGCCTCCCACATCCCTTTTTTTGTAGTGTATCTGCCCCATCCCTCCCTGTCCCTTTATTTATTTTTCTGTAGCGTGGGGTTCTCCCACTCCCTCCTACTCTCTCCCCCCTCCACTGCTGGGCAAAGTACCCGCCACCCGCCTCACACCCACACCTCCCACTGGCACCAACAAAAGATTGTTACAGACGGTGACAAACACAGTGTCACCATCTGTACAGATCACGCATCTGCCCTCCAGCTCTCGGCTGTAACTTAACAGCTGAGACCGCTGGAGCTTCCAGAAGACGTATATACACTCAGTGAATATAAAAAGTATGCACACCACTGTTAAAATGTCAGGTTTCTGTGATGTAAAAAAATGAGACAAAGAAAAATCCTTTCAGAACTTTTTCCACCTTTAATGTGACCTATAAACTGTACAACTCAATTGAAAAACCAACTGAAATCTTTTAGGTGGAGGGAAATAAAAAAAAAAAAGCTAAAATAATATGGTTGCATAAGTGTGCACATCCATCCTATAACTAGAGATGTAGCTGTGTTCAGAATTAAGCAATCACATTCAAAATCATGTTAAATAGGAGTCAGTACACACCTGCCATCATTTAAAGTGCATCTTATTAACCCCAAATAAAATTCAGCTATTCTAGTAGGTCTTTTGACATTTTCTTAGTCGCATCCTACAGCAAAATCCATGGTCCGCAGAGAGCTTCCAAAGCATCAGAGGGATCTCATTGTTAAAAGGTATCAGTCAAGAGAAGGGTACAAAAGAATTTCCAAGGCATTAGATATACCATGGAACACAATGAAGACGGTCATCATCAAGTGGAGATAATATGGCACAACAGTGACATTACCAAGAACTGGACGTCCTTCTAAAATTGATGAAAATACAAGAAGAAAACTGGTCTGGGAGGCTACCAAGAGGCCTACACAGGGCCGTCTTTAATATTGACTGGACCCTGGGCAAAAATTTTCTTGGGCCCCCCCCATGCAATTTCGCTCTCCACCCCAACATCCCAAAAAACAACTAAATCAATTTTTTTTTTAATTATTAGCCCAGCAGTGGATCATCCCCTGCTGGGCTAATCATTTTAAAAAAAAAAAAATACATTGCAATATGTGAAACTGGACCTAAGCAGAACTAATAAGTAAATAAATATATAAATTCCTCCACTGTGGATTCATTTAATATTCTTTTGAATGTGATTCTAGTGTGAGGTTAGCTGGTTAAAGAGATTTAGGGCAGCCAACATGAGCAAAGCAAGGTAAAGACTGAGGAGGAAGCATGGAGGTGTAGACAAAAATAAGTTTACTGACTGGAACAGCAGAACTACTATGGGAATCTGTAAAATCTGAGACAGAGACTATAAAAATAAAACTTACATTAATCTGTGAAGTATCAGCATGACACTATACATCAGCCACAGCAGCACATGTCACTTCTTTGCTAGGAAAAGTTCCCTCACACCCTGCACTAGACAATGCTGCATGGGGAGTGGCGTGTGTGCACACACTTATTCTTCCCACTGACACCTTTCTACAAAGCACTGTTCCCCTAACAAACTTCGGTTAGTTGATCTTAGGGCCACAGCAGAAAGAGCAGGGCTAAGGGGACCAGCAGACAGGATGCTGTCTGTCCAAGGCTGCATGGATACAGTGTGGGATGAGTCACACAGCCTCAAGACTGAAGAGAGCAGTGTATGCAGCTGCACAGATGCTCAAATCCTCACGTCCTTGCCGCTCTAGCTTTCTGTTGCATGCGCCTACAGTCAGCCCTACCCAGAAACAATCCCCACCACCAGAGCAGTGACCTGGTAACAGTGGTAACCCCAGTAGGACCTTTTCTGATGCAGTGGGAATTGCTGGATACCAAGTTAAGGCTTTGCATTCAGTGCTGCACAGTGCACATCTAAAACAGCACATGGCAATAGCTTGGCATGTCACATGACACCGGCACGGTCTGGCACAGTTTAAAAAAAAAATATATATATATATAAACAGAGTACTTTTGACTGTGACAGTATTAGGATTGAATGTATGTGTTCCCCATGTCACATCAGCAGTCTGGTATGAACCATAAAAAAAAAAAAATTTTTTTTTTTTTTTTTTTTTTAGGACTCTTGGGCCCCTCAACAGAAACTGGGCCCTGGGCAGCTGCCCCTTTTGCCCTGTGTTAAAGACGGTCCTGGGCCTACAGCAACATTAAAGGAGCTGCAGTAATATCTGGCAAGTACTGGCTGTGTGGTACATGTGACAACAATCTCCACTGTTCTTCATATGTCTGGGCTATGAGGTAGAGTGGCAAGACGGAAGCCTTTTCTTATGAAGAAAAATATACAAGCCCGGCTAAATTTTGCAAAAACACATCTGAAGTCTCCCAAAAGCATATGGGAAAAGGTGTTATGGTCTGATGAAACCAAGGTTGAACTTTTTGGCCATAATTCCAAAAGATATGTTTGGCACAAAAACAACACTGTACATCACCAAAAGAACACCATACCCACAGTGAAGCATGGTGGTGGCAGCATCATGCTTTGGGGCAGTTTTTCTTCAGCTGGAACAGGGGCATTTGTCAAGGTAGAAGGAATTCTGAACAGTTCCAAATACCTGTCAATATTGGCACAAAACCTTCAGGCTTCTGCTAGAAAGCTGAACATGAAGAGGAACTTCATCTTTCAGCATGCCAACAACCCAAAGCAACAAAGGAATGGTTTCATCAGAAAAAGATTAAAGTTTTGGAATGGCCCGGACCTGAATCCAATTAAAAATCTGTGGGGTGATCTGAAGAGGGCTGTGCACAGAAATGCCCTCGCAATCTGACAGATTTGGAGTGTTTTTGCAAAGAAAAGTGGGCAAATCTTGCCAAGTCAAGATGTGCCATGCTGATAGACTCCTACCCAAAAAGACTGAGTTCTGTAATAAAATCAAAAGGTGCTTCAACAAAGTATTAGTTTAGGGTGTGCACGCTTATGCAACCATATTATTTTTTTTATTTATTTTTACTTCCCTCCACCTAAAAGATTTCAGTTTGTTTTTCAATTGAGTTGTACAGTTTATAGGTCACATTAAAGGTGGAAAAAGTTCTGAAATGATTTACCTTTGTCTAATTTTTTTACGTCACAGAAACCTGACATACCTATTCTAAAGGTAAGCAGATCTATTTATTTAATAGCAATGGTTTATTTATGCTGATTTCGCTACAATGCTGAATAATTTGATTTTGGTTGTTTTAGACTTTGGAAAATGTTAGCTGAATGTGCAAGACAAAACACTTTTGTGTTAAATAACTAACTAAATACTGTATAAATTTGTAACAAATATTTGATTTGTTCTAGGCCTCTTTGTCGGGAACCAGAGGTGTGCTTTAACCTAGACCAACGAGGTCTTTGTCCTGGGCAGAAAATATTAGGCTAGATTACAAGTGCATCGCTAATAAAAGGTGCGCCTGTAAAGGGGCAAATTTGCCTGTTTATGGGCGCACATTAAATAACCAACCATTACAAGTGGCTGGTTAATACTACTGCAAGCTCGCGGTGGCACTGAAAAGTACCTTTACATTGAAGTCTATGAGCACTGTGTTTTTGCTGTAAATATATATGTATATGCTTGTATACATATATATTTATGTGTGAATATGTGTATATAGAGAACAAGAACAAGTAGAATGGGCCTTAGAGCTCCTGGATAAACATATATCAAAAGTATAGTAAGAGTGCAAAGACCACTGCAAAGCTACAAAGTTGCTCTTACGTAGATATAAAGCAGAAAGTTAATTCTCCCTTCCGTAAATAGACAGTATCCTGCTCCTTGTCATCAAACACCATGCAGTCTTTTGAACACAGTCACAATGTGCCTGCTTACTCCATTAGATTAAATAACAAGTACATGTATGTTTATATATACATAGGACTCACTTGTCACAGGTGTCCGGTGCTCGGTCCTGGGGGAGGAATGAACCCTTCTCGCCTCCTGTAGGGCTCCAGTTCCTTTCGTCCGCTCCCCTCCTCAAGCCGCCGCTGCCTGTGATTCTATGCGTGTGAGCGTGTCTGTGCTCCGTTCCACTGAGCGTGTGATGTCACTTCCCTTGCACCGCTCGTGTCCGTCCGGCTGACTGTAATGGGTCAATAGAATCAGGAGCAATAGGTAAGTAGGTAATACCGGAATCCTCTTGCTGGTTGAATGGCAAATGTAGAGAAAGAAATAAAAGGATCCGGAATCTTGTAAATCTTAATCCAAGTTTATTTGGTTAAAATAGCAACAACACTTGTTACAGCATACTGGGGTACAGCACTGGGTGGTGGTCACTACTGCTGACGCGTTTCGGCTTTCAGTATTTTGACTTATAACCTAAGTTTTTTATATATATATGTATGTATATATATGTGTGTTTAAAGTGCTTATTAGCTCGTTTAAACCAATGTCAAAAATTTGCTATGGCTTTAAATACCCTGTTTGGGTGATTGCTTTTTGCATGCAAGATGGTATTTCTCGCTGATGGCTTACGGTAGACACTTGTGGTTATATTACCTTTCTGTCCTCCTTGTACCCTGTTAGGGTTACATCTAGATAATTGATGTTCTCGGCATTAAACTCAAAAGTAAAGCCTAGGCCTAAGTTGTTACTATTAAGCTCCTCAATAAACTGATGGATTGCAAAAAGCAATCACCCAAACAGGGTATTTAAAGCCATAGCGAAGGGACAGTTTGTAAGGACACTCAGAAACTGTTCAACCAAATCCTCATATGAAATTCAGGCTAAAGAGCTTACTGATAGGTAAGTCTCTAGAGAGTACTCAAAACCCATGGTTAAAGCCATTGAAAAAGATGTGAGTAAAAGAGACAGGGACTCTTTCCTAAAACAAGGAAGGAGATCAACAAGGGAGGGGAATACACAAAAAACCACTTTCCTTACCACATACAGTGACCAATTTGGGGAAGTTTGCAATATCATCTCAAAACACTTTCCTTTACTAACGGCTGACGATGGCTTGGCTGACATAGCGAGCAAGGGTTGTCGTTTTGCATTTAGAAAGGGCAAAACGATAGGAAACAGAGTAGCCCCCACTTTGATGAGAAGCTCTAAAAACACTCACGACAGGGTAATCAGCTCATGGCTGAGTACCAAGGGAGTTTACAGATGCCACTATAAAGAGTGCATAGCCTGCAAACACCTCTCACAAGGAGATGAATTTGTTAGCACCACAACAGGTGAGCGCTTCTCACATGACAGATGCTACAATTGTAGAACTAACCATGTGGTCTATATATTAACTTGCTCAGAATGCAACCTACAGTACGTAGGCATGACCACAAGAGAGGTAAGGTCAAGAATTCGGGAACATGTTAATGACATCATGCATGGAGAACTCACTACACCATTGATTACACATTTTCGATTAATCCATGACAGAAAGAGTACCACACTAAACTGGACAATTGCAAAACATGTCCTGCCACCAGTGAGGGGAGGAGATAGATCGCTACTCTTAGCAAGAGAAGAAGTATATTGGATACTTAAACTGGGAACTAGATGGCCCTCTGGTCTAAACAGTGAGTTTGACCTGATCAATTTCTGGAGGTAGTCCAAATCTATACAGGGATAGAGAAATAATTATCTAAAAATAAAGATTGAATAAAAGCATTGTAATCTAACGCCCAATTGTAAGTATCCAAATACAATTTAATAGATTGAAAAATATGAAAGTAGGAACCACTTTAATACCACTAGAACCAAATACAATTAACTAACAAATAAATATACACATCATACATTTAAACAAACATATAAAGCATATAACAATGTCATTAAATTGAGTGAATAGCTAACCAATGACACTATGTGTGATTCATAATTTAACCCCTTCCAAGCAAACATATAAATACCTTATTATGTTAATACAATCCATATCAATTTTTGACATTGGTTTAAATGAGCTAATAAGCACTTTAAACACACATAGAATGAGGACCTATGATATATATAAAAAACTTAGGTTATAAGTCAAAATACTGTCAGGATATCTGTCAGAAACCTAGCCAAGGAAGAAAATTGTTTCAAAAGATTTTACTAACCCAGTTTAGTACAGTGTTAGTAGATTCAAAGCAGCACAAATTGGAGGGTGTGTTTTTTCTTAACCAATGGGAAGGTTTTTCAGCCTTTTAAAACACAGGATGATGGTCATCTACTATGCTATGACTACGGCGGGGAAAGCCGAAATGCGTCAGCAGTAGTGACCACCACCCAGTGCTGTACCCCAGTATGCTGTAACAAGTGTTGTTGCTATTTTAACCGAATAAACTTGGATTAAGATTTACAAGATTCCGGATCCTTTTATTTCTTTCTCTACATTTGCCATTCAACCAGCAAGAGGATTCCGGTATTACCTACTTACCTATTGCTCCTGATTCTATTGACCCATTACAGTCAGCCGGACGGACACGAGCGGTGCAAGGGAATTGACGTCACACGCTCAGTGGAACGGAGCACAGACACGCTCACACGCATAGAATCACAGGCAGCGGCGGCTTGAGGAGGGGAGCGGACGAAAGGAACCGGAGCCCTACAGGAGGTGAGAAGGGTTCATTCCTCCCCCAGGACCGAGCACCGGACACCTATGACAAGTGAGTCCTATGTATATATAAACATACATGTACTTGTTATTTAATCTAATGGAGTAAGCAGGCACATTGTGACTGTGTTCAAAAGACTGCATGGTGTTTGATGACAAGGAGCAGGATACTGTCTATTTACAGAATGGAGAATTAACTTTCTGCTTTATCTTTACTGTTTGGGGCCTGGTTACCCGATCTCTCCCTGGTAAATACAGACAGCCAAGAGAAGGGGCGACTCATAACTTGGAGTTACACGCCTGAAACCTCGGTAACAGTAAACTTGTTGTTGTCTTTTTGACAAATCTATGGAAGTCTCATACTTAATACTAAAGTAGTTGGGAGCAACAACATATATTCAATATACAAAAGTTTTGAAGCTCTAAAGTGCATGAACCTGTGTAAAAAGAATTTATTAACACACAGGCTATATACATTACAGCAATAAGGGCTAAGGACTATGACAGATATGGAGGACATTATTGAAATATTTTCACTTAAAACCTCCCTGGAGGGGAGGGGGACAGATATAGAACTGGATAAAGTATTCACAACTGACAAATCACAATTGACACTTAGTTCCCTATTTGATGATATGGAAGTTCTATTCAAAAAAGAAATGAAAACCAAATGTGATATACAAATACTAATGAAATATCATGAGATGGGAATAGACCCTAGAGGACTTAGATTAAACAAGTTCCCAACGTTTATTACTGAGGATAAAGAATTCATCAGTCGCTGGAATGGTACTTTGTCAGACTGTTCACTAAAGCTCATGTTGCTAATTGTTGAATACAAATCTGTCCTGTTGAAAGAAATTGTAGTTCAGATAGGTCTAACACAGGCTGAACTCAACAAAAGGAAGGATTTGAGTGATTTTTTAAAATTTGATAATATTCTATCCAATAGTATCATGGAAGCAAAGAAATTTTTGTTAGAAATGAAACACAAAAAGTACATTAGAGATCAAACCGATTATGACTCTAACAAAGTGTATATGTGGAATAGAAGGGAGAAATCACTATCTAGGAACTATCAGTTTCAAGATAGGGGCTACAGAGGTAGAAGAGGCAGAGGGAGAGGGAGGAGAGGAAGAGGTAGAATTATATACCAATCAGACAGCAGAAGAGTAAGGTTTAGTGACAGTGAAGGGGAATCTTCTGGAGGTTACTCTAGCTCAGAGGGAGAACATGAGCATTTAATACCAAGAGTTCAACAACACACCCTCACCCCTACTCCCATCCCTACTGAAATACCACAGGTAATCCCTGTAGTCAAACCCAAGTTAAAGTTGATTTTGACTCAACCACCCCATCAGACTGATGAAGCGGTGGGACATAGCAGTAAATATGTACCTTCAGACACAACAAGAGACACCAGATATAAAGAAAATAGTGACATTGAGAAGGTTTTTTGTTTGGGCCCAGTTGGTCAGATAGGGGGGGGGCACAAATAAGAGAAGAACAGATCCCCCAAGTACCAACATTGAATCGGGGTACTTCAGACCCATCAAAAACAAACAGATACCCTCAAAGGAGTCAAAGGAGGGGTTACCACACGAAATACCAGTAAACAATAATGTCATTAACATATCTGATCACACACTAACAGACATGGAAATAAAAGTTTTAAACAAAGGTCTTAATTTTGTTCCTACTTCTAACTTCAACCTATTTACAACATTGTTAGATGTAAACAAATTAATCAGAACTCTAACAATAAAAAAGTACTTCAAACAAGACACACAAAAATAGTGATATCAATACAACAAATAACTCCCAAAAGCATAATCTCACTTTCAGTGAAGGCTTTGATGTGGTGGCGTTGGAAGAACTGCATGCTCAGGGAGCAGTGGGACCATCTGATGCTCCAACAATACCCAAGTTTAAGGGTAACTCCACATTTTACCCCATACACAGCAGGGGGAACATTTTGGAAATTTTCCAAAAGAGAGTGGAGGATGATCTCACTGCACTCGAGCAAAAAAATAGATTTGCTTTGTTCTTTTGAGAACTGACTCTGAGAGAAAGAGAGGCTTTGACAGGGTTACAGAATAATGAAAACTTGATCATCAGAGCCGCAGATAAGGGCGGCTCTATAGTGGTAATTAATAAATGTCAATTCATTACCGAAGCCAAAAGACAACTCCTGGATGAGAAGCAATACATCCCTTTAAAAAAAGATCCAACAGACGAATTCAGATATGAGCTTGAACATCTATTGGATGAAGGCAGAGAGATAGGCATACTTGATGATGATACATATAACTACCTACAAGTCAAGTTTCCGATCAGACCAACATTCAATCATTTGCCCAAAATACACAAACCAGGACCAGAGATTCATGGTAGACCAATAATTAGTGGCATTGGTTCATTGAATGAAAAATTATCACAATGGCTGGACGCAATACTCCAACCTTTTGTGGAGGAATTACAGAGCTATCTAATAGACACCAAACACTTGCTAGGCCTATTGAAAGATCAGGGTTGGAATAAAGACAATGTCTGGGTCACAATAGACGTCAAGTCACTTTATTCCTCCATACCACACAAGGAAGGATTGAAAGCTGTCAGATTTTTTCTGACCAGATCAGGTAAATTTGAAGAGGAACATTGTAGCTTCATACTACAGGTCACGAATTACCTACTCACACACAACTATTTTTGCTTTGATGATGTCTTCTATCTCCAGAGATGTGGGACTGCGATGGGGGCCAAGTTTGCCCCCTCCTACGCTAACCTCTATATGGGGTGGTGGGAGCGGTCCCATATCTATGGAGATAGAAATCAATTCAGGACAAACATTGCCTTTTACAAGAGGTTCATTGATGACCTCTTGATAATATGGCAAGGAGATGAGACTAAAATCCATCAGTTTATTGAGGAGCTTAATAGTAACAACTTAGGCCTAGGCTTTACTTTTGAGTTTAATGCCAAGAACATCAATTATCTAGATGTAACCCTGACAGGGGTACAAGGAGGACAGAAAGGTAATATAACCACAAGTGTCTACCGTAAGCCATCAGCGAGAAATACCATCTTGCATGCAAAAAGCAATCACCCAAACAGGGTATTTAAAGCCATAGCGAAGGGACAGTTTGTAAGGACACTCAGAAACTGTTCAACCAAATCCTCATATGAAATTCAGGCTAAAGAGCTTACTGATAGGTTAGTCTCTAGAGAGTACTCAAAACCCATGGTTAAAGCCATTGAAAAAGATGTGAGTAAAAGAGACAGGGACTCTTTCCTAAAACAAGGAAGGAGATCAACAAGGGAGGGGAATACACAAAAAACCACTTTCCTTACCACATACAGTGACCAATTTGGGGAAGTTTGCAATATCATCTCAAAACACTTTCCTTTACTAACGGCTGACAATGGCTTGGCTGACATAGCGAGCAAGGGTTGTCGTTTTGCATTTAAAAAAGGGCAAAACGATAAGAAACAGAGTAGCCCCCACTTTGATGAGAAGCTCTAAAAACAAGGGAGTTTACAGATGCCACTATAAAGAGTGCATAGCCTGCAAACACCTCTCGCAAGGAGATGAATTTGTTAGCACCACAACAGGTAAGCGCTTCTCACATGACAGATGCTACAATTGTAGAACTAACCATGTGGTCTATATATTAACTTGCTCAGAATGCAACCTACAGTACGTAGGCATGACCACAAGAGAGGTAAGGTCAAGAATTCGGGAACATGTTAATGACATCAAGCATGGAGAACTCACTACACCATTGATTACACATTTTCGATTAATCCATGACAGAAAGAGTACCACACTAAACTGGACAATTGCAAAACATGTCCTGCCACCAGTGAGGGGAGGAGATAGATCGCTACTCTTAGCAAGAGAAGAAGTATATTGGATACTTAAACTGGGAACTAGATGGCCCTCTGGTCTAAACAGTGAGTTTGATCTGATCAATTTCTGGAGGTAGTCCAAATCTATACAGGGATAGAGAAATAATTATCTAAAAATAAAGATTGAATAAAAGCATTGTAATCTAACGCCCAATTGTAAGTATCCAAATACAATTTAATAGATTGAAAAATATGAAAGTAGGAACCACTTTAATACCACTAGAACCAAATACAATTAACTAACAAATAAATATACACATCATACATTTAAACAAACATATAAAGCATATAACAATGTCATTAAATTGAGTGAATAGCTAACCAATGACACTATGTGTGATTCATAATTTAACCCCTTCCAAACAAACATATAAATACCTTATTATGTTAATACAATCCATATCAATTTTTGACATTGGTTTAAACGAGCTAATAAGCACTTTAAACACACATAGAATGAGGACCTATGATATATATAAAAAACTTAGGTTATAAGTCAAAATACTGTCAGGATATCTGTCAGAAACCTAGCCAAGGAAGAAAATTGTTTCAAAAGATTTTACTAACCCAGTTTAGTACAGTGTTAGTAGATTCAAAGCAGCACAAATTGGAGGGTGTGTTTTTTCTTAACCAATGGGAAGGTTTTTCAGCCTTTTTAAAACACAGGATGATGGTCATCTACTATGCTATGACTACGGCGGGGAAAGCCAAAATGCGTCAGCAGTAGTGACCACCACCCAGTGCTGTACCCCAGTATGCTGTAACAAGTGTTGTTGCTATTTTAACCGAATAAACTTGGATTAAGATTTGCAAGATTCCGGATCCTTTTATTTCTTTCTCTACATTTGCCATTCAACCAGCAAGAGGATTCCGGTATTACCTAGTTACCTATTGCTCCTGATTCTATTGACCCATTACAGTCAGCCGGACGGACACGAGCGGTGCAAGGGAAGTGACGTCACACGCTCAGTGGAACGGAGCACAGACACGCTCACACGCATAGAATCACAGGCAGCGGCGGCTTGAGGAGGGGAGCGGACGAAAGGAACCGGAGCCCTACAGGAGGCGAGAAGGGTTCATTCCTCCCCCAGGACCGAGCACCGGACACCTGTGACAAGTGAGTCAAGACGGTTTGCTCCAAATAAAAGTTCTATTTATTATTGCAGATTAAAATTCCAGGAGGAAAGAATGGTGAGATGAGCGTAGCACCACAGGCTTACGCGTTTCAGCTGGACGCCGTAATCATAGCCATAAGGTGCTACACTGTACACACAGCTTAAAAAGTAATTGACTACTTACTATTGGTCAAAGGGACATGAAACCCACATTTTTTCTTTCATGATTTAGAAAGAGAATGCAATTTTAAACATCTTTCTAATTTACTTATATTATCTAATTTGTTTTATTCTCTTGATATTATTTGCTGAAAAGCATATCTAGATATGCTCAGTAGCTGCTGATTGGTTGCTGCATGTGATTGGCTCACCATGTGCATTGCTTTTTCTTCAACTAAGGATATCTAAAAAATGAAGCAAAATAAATAATAGAAGTAAATTGTAATGTTGTTTAAATTTCTATTCTCTATCTGAATCATGAAAGAAAGATTTTGGGTTTAATTGCCCTTTAAGAACAAAAAAGGCACGCCCATAACACAGATTTCACTATGGCAACAATAATGAAAACAAGGATTGAATATTCTTACTCAATTACAAATTCAATACACACAGTTCAGTATATAAAACTCGAGTGATCAGACACATTCTGTAGCAAAAATTCCCAGTGGAATAAATATCAAACCTAAAATACACAAAGTAGCCTTTGATAATTGAAACATGGAAATAAACCTGAATACAGCATAATAAAACTATAACTTCTAGCATATCATTGGATGTAATTAGAGAAGTATATACCAACTGTATATTAACACAGCTCTACTGTATACAAAAAATCAGAATACAATTGGATAACAGAAAATACTAAACATAAGTGAAACATGGAAGTATAAAATGCATATTACAACCTAAACAATTTTAATACGGTTTGCTATAAACTGTTAGCTCAAATTGACTTCGTTGTTTAAACACGTGTAAAGGAGAAGTAACCTACAAACACACATTCCTAAAGCTAGGGAATGATAGAAATATTGTGCAAACTTTACACAATATATACAAGAGAGATTATTCCCAAAAATTGATGAGATCATATCTCGAGTACACATATAAACACTTGTATATATTCATATAAATATATATTTTAAATATGCTGCCCAACGCTGCTCGATTTACCCCTTTCGTTACTCTAGGTTCTGTGCTGTGTCTATCTGCATCAAAACGAGACTCCCATTTGAGCCTATGGAAGCGTGTTTTCGTGAGCACTAAGCTTCCATTCAATGCAAACACTAAGTCGCGTTCGCTTTACGCTTAGCTTATGATACCAGCCCATATTTGCGTGCACTGGTATTACGAGTGGAGCACAACTATTGCGCTTGTGAAAGTGCCATTTTGCACTCTATTCGTAATCTGGTCCATTGAGTGGTAGTTCTAGGGTTTAATGCAATCCCATTCTTCATATATTTTGTTTGTTCATTTTATTTCAAATCAATAATCTTTGCTGTCTAGTGAGGCTGCACCACCCCTTTGTGTGCCCCTGGCCTTTTTGGTTTTGAAAAATACATGAGCCAAATATAAGAAGGGAGAGTAAAAACAGAATTAAACTTTCATGATTCAGATAGATTATACAATTTTAAACAACTTTCCAATTTACTACCATTATCACAGTCGCACAGTTTGAGGCACAAGCTCCTACTGAGCATGTGCAAGAGTTCCCATTACGTATATGAGTTTGTGATTGATTGCTGTCTTATGAAACAGGTAGCAGGGAAAGTGAGGAAACTTTTAAATTTATCAGAAAAAAATATATTGCTCATTTGCAATTCAGAATGCTATTGCATTGTCTTTTTACTATGCTTTTGTAATAGTCCTTTAGATTTTTGGGTGTAGGTGTTTTATAGTTTTCCTAGGGCAGTTAAAAAATGCAGCTGTCCGAAATGGTGCATTATCTTCCATCTTTATTTATAAATAAGTGATCTAATGTAAGATTATTTACAATTAGTGACATTTTTATTGAATCATTAGCCAATTAAGCAACCAAATACCAGGTGCAATGTCTAGTTGTATATGCACTACTGTACTTGTAGTGCCACCTGGTTTTTGACCCCTTGTTCTTTTTCTTAGCAAACTGACCTCTTTAAGACCTCTCAGATTGTGTTTGGAGGAGAGAGTGACATTTGTGAGTGCTAGGGTGACTATTGATAGACAGACTAAAGGTTGGTAATTGTAGCCTCAGGGACTTTTTTTTTTTTTTTTACAGCATCTGATTTTCTAAAAGGCACCTGCTAATAACTCATAGGTTCGTACATGGCATATTGGGAAATTAGATCCTAACACTAAAATATTTTACTAGCATGTTTTGGTTCCTTAATCATTTACAAAAAGTAAGTAGTGAGCAGTGTGTCATGTAACGGATAAAAAAAACTAAATTTCATTCAAAAGTATAAACATAGTGGAAACACGGATTTTTAAATGATATGTGCTATATGTTTTACTTTTTCATGGGAATTCTGATTGATTGGAATGGGTGTCAATCTCCAGCATAAATGCTTTATTTGTTTATAACAAGTGACCTTTGCTACCTTTAGAGGCAATGTTTACAATACAGCATATGTTGGCACATATGACAATGTGCCTGATTTCCTAATGCCTTACTAGGAGACAGTCTTTATATGTGAGTGGGAGGGGCCCTACGCTACTGAAATGTTTGTTTAAGGGAGAGGGAGGGATGGTAAGCTACACTAAAGAAAAAAAGTGGAAGAGGGGGCATAATTAATTAATGGGGGAATATTTATCAAAGCCTCAACTATGCTGCATTCGTCGGCATCAATACGCTTGCCTAACATCGCGGCCGCGGACCTAAATACGCTCTCCATATTTATAAAAAAAAGCCGGCAAAAAGCTGCGCACCAAGTACGGGGCGATTAGCATCGGACTGTTGTTAACTAACAGTCATCGATCTCGCTGCTATTCAGCTTTTTACCAACTTTATTTATACCCTGTCACTAAACGCCGCCACTATACTAAAATGTTTAACCCCTATCCCGCTGCTCCTGGACCCTGCCGCAACTGTAATAAAGTTATTAATCCCATCCCGCTGCTCCCGGACCCCGCCACCACTAAATAAACGTATTAACCCCTAAACCTCTGGCCTCCCACATCACTACCATTAACTAAACCTTTTAACCCCTAAACCACCAGCCCCCCACATTGCCATAAACTAAATTAAGCTATTAACTCCTAAACCTAAAAACCCGCTAACTTTACATTAAAATTACCACATCCCTATCTTAAAATAAATTTAAACTTACCTGAAGAATTAAAATAAACTATTTTTAAACTATTAACCTACCATAACTATTATACTACAATTACATTAAACTAGCAATTAAATTAACTATATTATATACTGTATTAAAAAATCCTAACCCTACTCAAATTATTTAAATCTACTATTAAACCTTCTAAAAAATTACTAAATTACAAAAAAAAATAAACGCTAAGTTACAAAAAATAAAAAACACTAAATTACGGGGAAAAAAACACAGTATCAAAAATAAAAACGAATTACACCTAATCTAATAGCCCTATCAAAATAAAAAAGCCCCCCAAAAATAAAAAAAACCCTAGCCTACAATAAACTACCCATGGCCCTTAAAAGGGCCTTTTGTGGGGCACTGCCCCAAAGAAATCAGCTCTTTTACCTGTAAAAAAAAAAATACAAACAACCCCCAACAGTAAAACCCACCACCTAACCAACCAACCCCCCAAATAAAAACCCTATCTAAAAAACCTAAGCTCCCCATTGCCCTGAAAAGGGCATTTGTATGGGCATTGCCCTTAAAATGGCATTTAACTCTTTTACCTGCCCAGACCCTACTCTAAAAATAAAACCCACCCACAAAACCCTTAAATAAACCTAACACCCCCGACAATCCACTTACAGTTTTTGAAGTTCCGCTTGAAGGATCCATCAAGCCGGCAAGAAGTCTTCATCCGGGCGGCCTCTTCCATCTTCATCCATCCTGTGAAGTCTTCATCCATGCAGCCTCTTCTATCTTCATCCATCCAACGCGGAGCGGGTCCATCTTGAAGTCATCCGGCAGAGAGCTCCTCTTCAATACGGTCGCTGCCGTAAGCTGGAACTTGAATGCACGTGACGTCATCCAAGATGGCGTCCCTTGCATTCCTATTTGCTGAAAGGTTCCAATCAGCCAATAGGATTTGAGCAGCTCTCATCTTATTGACTGTTCCAAACAGCCAATAGGATAAGAGCTCAATTTTATTGGCTGTTTGGAACAAATCAGGCATTTTATCCATAGTCAGAACTCTGCGGAAGGAAACTCATGGACGATGGGTCTGTTGGATCCAATTATTAATAGATATTATATGGGTAAACACTCTTTGACAACCATTTACAGGACTCTTCCTTTTGTGGAGCTCTGATATTCCAGGTATTAATACGAATTTTTTTCATAAAAGCTTTACCAGAGTTTATGAAATTCTCCCCTGATATAGCAGTAAGAGTCACATTATAAACTTCTGTATAGAGCATATCTCATGCCTAAGATAATGGCAAAATGGAACAGACAAGGGGCTAATACTTGTTATAGATGCAATTTTCCAGTTGCTGATCTAATACATGTCTTCTATACCTGCCCAAAAATACAAAAACTATGGAAACAAATAGAGTACTGGCTAAATAAATATTTGCCAAGTAGAATCAATTTTGAAACTATACATATCTTCTAGGCAGATGATACTTAAAGCATGGAAAGATAAGAAGGCTCCTAGCATAGCTTCATTTATACATAACATAATGTATCAAATGGTGGTAGACCAACATGATCCTTTGATCTTTCAAGACAACAAATTAAAACTATTTATGTTACAATGATCTAAAATACAGTTTTTTAGCTCTTCCCCTTTCTTTCTCCAATTAATCTTATCAAAGGACTACCCCTTATTTTGGAGACAGCATATTCTTTGAACCAATTTTATTTTTTCTCTCGTCAATAATCCTTGGCATACCTATGAAATAAATAATAATCATGTTGTAAGACGAAGAGATATTATTTGAGAAGAAACTCTTGAGAATATAAGGAAACTACATGGTATTACAAAAAGGTCTGATATGATCTTAAACTTAACCATGGACGAAACATCACGTTAGAAAGAACTTTATGTTTAGAATATATTTAAGGATGATGTGTTATATATATATGTATTGTTGAATTTTTTCATGTCATTGTCACGCTGCGCCGCTCTAGCCGTTGTCAGGGGCTGTGTCGTCTCTGGATACGTGCGGCACTGACGTCATCACCACATGCTCCAGATGCCGGGCAGACCTCTGAGGCGCGAATCTGCGCCTATTTGAATCTGGGAGGAACGATCTGTCACTGCCCAAGTATAGGTGCTGCCTTGTGTGCTCCTGGGTGTGACAGATCGTTCTCTTCTGTGCCTCTTATCGTTACTGACCCTGCCTGCCTGACTACTCTACCTGCCTTAACCCTTAAACTGCTGGACTGCTTTACTGTTGCCAAACCCTGCCTGCCTGACCATTCTAGTGGTGTGCCCTTGGACTGCTTTACTGTTGCCAAACCCTGCCTGCCTGACCATTCTAGTGGTGTGCCATTGGACTGCTTTACTGTTGCCAAACCCTGCCTGCCTGACTTTTCAAGTGGTTTATCTTTAGACTGCTCCTGTTACTGCTGGGGACTATCCTGCCTGTGGTGAGTGCCGCTCTCCTCATCTCTTTTTCTTTCTCTGCTCTGGGATATTCCCTAGCATTCCGTCTTGACACCGGGATAACAAGACTACTGGCCGAGTTCGGTCTGATAGAGGAGTATCCCACGAGTATTACATTATACTTGGGCCATGCAGCCAGATGAGGTGGCACGAGCTGTTTATCTCCAGGGACAGATGTTGGGAACCCATACCACACAGTTGCAGAATATGGATTCCAAGCTAGAGGCTATTGCCGCTCAACTCTCCCTACTAGTTGCAGCAAGGGATGCCGCTCCTGTTGCTACACCATCAGCCCCTACTCTCAGTGCTGTGGCTTCTTCCTCCACTTCTGGGAGCATACCCCGGATACCCTTGCCTGACAATTATGATGGTACTACTGATTGTAGGGGCTTTCTAAACCAATGCAGGCTGCACTTACGCAATGATCCTCACACCTTCCAGTCTCATCAGTCAAGGGTCACCTTTGTCATTTCCTTGCTAAAGGACAAAGCTCTAGCCTGGGTCTCTCCCCTTCTGGAACAGAACACTACACTCCTACATGATGCTGATGAGTTCATTTCTGCTTTGTCCTTTGTGTTTGGGAATTCTGGCCGTACCTCTGCTGCGGAATATTCGCTCCTGGATCTCCGCCAAGGCAGTAAAACTGTGGCACAGTTTGCCATTGAGTTCCGCACCTTGGCACTGGAAACCACCTGGGATGGCAGTGCTATCAAGGCAGCCTTTAGGAGGGGTCTCCATGAACGCATCAAAGATGAGCTCACCTATCGTGATATTCCTTCTTCTTTGGACGATTTTATAGCGCTTTGTATCAATCTGGACTCTCGCTTTCAGGAAAGGCAAGCCGAGAGAGATAGAACTAGGAGGGTCCTTCCCTCCCGACCTCCTGTTCGCCCAGTTTTGGCAGCAACTGCTACCCCTTCAGCTACTCCAGTTACCTCAGTAGAGGAAGCCATGGATCTCTTCTCCTTCAAACCTTCAGAGTCTGAAAGACAGAGAAGGAGACTGAGACTATGTTTTTATTGTGGATCTAACACCCACCAACTGAAGGACTGTGACATTCGGCCGGGAAAAGCCAATGCTTAGGGGATAATGCTGGGGTACCTCTAAGCATGGTCTCAACAAAACCCCCTCACTCCTCTCGAATCCTGGTACCTGTTACCCTTACCTTCCTTCAGAATACTGTCCACACTCAAGCCTTCATTGATTCAGGGGCAGCTGGAAACTTCCTGGATCACCATTTTGTCTCAAAATAACCACCCTGGATGGCATCCCCCTTGGTTCAGGCGTGATCCATTTTGAGTCAGCACCCCTGACCCTGACTGTGGGAGTCCTCCACTCTGAACAGCTGCAATTTGAGGTCATTCATTCCCCAGCACAGCCTGTCATCCTTGGTCTTCCTTGACTTAGGTTACACAATCCACAGTTCAACTGGGCTGAGGCACAACTGGCCTCCTGGGGTACCTCCTATTTCCACTCTTGCCTTGCTAAAGTCACTCCTTTGCCCCGTATTCCCATAGCCAGTATACAGACTCCTTCAAACCTTCCTTCAATATACACAGACTTTGCGGACGTCTTCGAGAAAAAAGCAGCCGACGTGCTGCCACCCCACCGTCCTTATGACTGCAAGATTGACCTCTTTCCCAGAGCCCCACTTCCTAAAGGGAGAACTTATCCTCTCTCCAAGGCTGAAACCAAATCCATGGAGGAATACATCCAGGAGAACCTAGCTAAAGGGTTCATTCGCCCTTCCTCCTCTCCTGCTGTGGCTGGATTCTTTTTTGTCAGTAAGAAGGATGGTGGGCTCAGACCCTGCATTGACTACAGGGCTTTGAACAACATAACCATCAAGAATCGCTATCCTATACCATTGATCACCGAACTGTATGACTCACTCCAGGATGCTCGCTTTTTCACCAAATTGGACTTATGTGGGGCATACAATCTGATTTGCATGTTTCCAGGTCACGAATGGAAGACCGCCTTTAACACAAGATCAGGGCATTACGAATACCTAGTAATTCCCTTTGGGCTGTGTAACGCCCCTGCAGTATTCCAGGCATTTGTCAACGATGTCTTCCGTGACCTCCTCAACCGCACTGTCATCGTTTAGCTGGATGATATCCTTGTTTTCTCTTCCACTTTAGTGGAGCATCATAGGCATGTGAGACAGGTGCTTCTTCACCTCAGAGAGAATTCCTTGGTAGCCAAGCTAGAATAGTGTGTTTGATCAAGAGCAAATCCAATTTCTTGGTTATGTCATCTCGAAGAAGGGTTTTGCCATGGATCCTGCTAAACTCACCGCAGTACTGGAGTGGCCACAACCTACCTCTTTAAAGGAATTGCAGAGGTTCTTGGGATTCTCCAATTATAACCGCAAGTTCATAAGGAACTTTTCTCAAACAGTAGCTCCTCTCACTGAATTGACAAAACGGAACAAAGACTGTAAACATTGGTCTCCTGAGGCCATAAACACCTTCTCTTGTCTGAAAAAGGCTTTTTGTTCAGCTTCTGTGCTTCGCCATCATGACCCTGACCTACAGTTCACTTTAGAGGTTGATGCCTCCGAGATAGGGGCTGGAGCAGTTCTTACTCTGTAGCCTTTTTTCCTAAACGCTTTACTCCTGCTGAAAGGAACTACGATGTGGGTAATCGTGAACTCTTAGCCATTAAGATGGCCTTGACTGAATGGCATCACTGGTTAGAGGGCACCGCCAATCCTATTCAGATTCTCACCGACCACAAGAATCTGACTTACCTAGAGACTGCTCATCGACTCAATCCTCGACAGGCCAGGTGGGCCTTATTCTTTTCCCATTTTAACTTTGTGGTCTCCTATCTTCCTGGGACCAAGAACAAGAAGGAGGACACCCTTTCCCATCAGTTCCCTCACTCAAATGATTCCTCAGAAGCTCCTATCGAACACATTATACCCCCCTCCTGTGTGGTTGCTCAACTCAATACCTCCCATCTGCAAAGGTTGCAACAAGCTCAGTCTAGTAAACCTCCTTGTGCCCCCATGGCCTCTGATATCCTCTTTGTACCTCTGAACCTACACATCCCTGTGCTAGCCTGGGCTCATGATAGCAAACTCTCAGGACATCCTGGTACGACAAAGACTTTCAAGCGTCTTTCCCAACATGTATGGTGGCCTACTATGAAATCGGATGCTCAGGATTATGTAAAAGCCTGCACAATTTGTGCGGCCAACAAGACTCCCCGATCCTTGCCTCATGGCTTGCTCCAACCATTGTCCATTCCCAAACGACCCTGGACACACATTACAATGGACTTCATTGTGGACCTTCCTTCTTCCAACCACCATACAGTTATCTGGGTTGTAGTGGACCACTTTTCCAGACTGGCTCACTTCGTACCCTTAACCAAACTACCTTCTGCTCAGGAATTGTCGTCCCTTTTTCTCTTGCATGTGGTGCGACTTCATGACATTCCTGTGAATATTGTTTCCGAGAGAGGTCCACAGTTCATCTCTGCCTTCTGGAAAGCCTTTTCTAAGTTGTCATCTGGCTACCATCCTCAGACCAATGGACTTACTGAGAGAACAAACCAGGATCTTGAAGCCTACCTTAGAGCCTTTGTCAACGCTCGCCATACCAACTGATCTGAATTGCTACCACTAGCTGAGCTGGCAAGAAACACACATTGGCACTCTTCCCTTCGATGTTCTCCATTTCAAGCCGCAGCAGGGTATCAACCTCATGTCTTCCCTCTTTCAGCTCAGTCCACTGGTGTCCCTGCCGCAGGCCGACATGTCACTGAACTCACCACACATTGGCAATGTATTCGCTCTCAGCTACGTTCAGCTGTCTAGATATAAGAAGTTTGCTGATCATCATAGGGCTTCTGTACGTGCCATCCCAGTGGGTGATCATGTTTGGATCTCCACTCGACACATTCGTCTACATCAACCCTGTAACAAATTGGGGCCTAGGTTTATCGGTCCTTACAAGGTCCTGAAAAGACTGTCTCCTGTTGCCTACAAAGTGGCCTTGCCAAAAACCCTGCGCATACACCCAGTCTTCCACATCTCACTACTTAAACCGTACATCAAGAACAGATATACCCGGCTCCTCCTCCTCTGCTCTTGGTTCGTGGTGACCCTGAATCTGAAGTAGCTAAGATTCTGGACTCCAGATACAGGCGCAGACAACTGCAGTATCTGATACATTGGAAGGGTTACTCCGTGGCAGATCATTCCTGGGTTCCTGCCCGTGATGTGCATGCTTCTTCTTTGGTTTCCAGATTCCATGCTGCTCATCCTTTGAGGCCGACTCTTGTTCCCAGAGGGAAACCTTGAGGAGGGGGTTATGTCACGCCGCTCTAGTTGTTGCTAGGGGTGCGGCGTCTCCTTCTCTGCTCGTTGTCAGGGGCTGTGTTGGTTCTGGATGCGTGCGGCGCTGACGTCATCACCGCATGCTCCAGATGCCGGGCGGACCTCTGAGGCGCGAATCAGCGCCTATTTGAATCTGGGAGGAACAATCTGTCACTGCCCAAGTATAGGTGCTGCCTTGTGTGCTCCTGGGTGTGACAGATAATTCTCTCCTGTGCCTCTTATCGTTACTGACCCTGCCTGCCTGACTACTTAACCCTTAAACTGCTGGACTGCTTTACTGTTGCCAAACCCTGCCTGCCTGACCATTCTAGTGGTGTGCCCTTGGACTGCTTTACTGTTGCCAAACCCTGCCTGCCTGACCATTCTAGTGGTGTGCCCTTGGACTGCTTTACTGTTGCCAAACCCTGCCTGCCTGACCATTCTAGTGGTGTGCCATTGGACTGCTTTACTGTTGCCAAACCCTGTCTGACTTTTCAAGTGGTTTATCTTTGGACTGCTCCTGTTACCGCTGGGGACTGTCCTGCCTGTGGTGAGTGCCGCTCTCCTCATCTCTGTATCTTTCTCTGCTCTGGGATATTCCCTATCATTCCGGCTCGACGCTGGGATAACAAGACTACTGGCCGAGTTCGGTCTGATAGAGGAGTATCCCACGAGCATTACAGTCATAAGTAAAAAGACCATATTATAGGGCGTTGATCTATGAATTGAATAGACATTAACCAAGTGGTCTTCCCCTTTTTTTTTCTTCTCTTTTTCTCTCCTCATTCTGTATTGTAACAATGTAATATGTAAACCCTTATATGTACACGTATAGGGATATTTCGACTCATATGTGTTAAAACTTTGTTTGTTTTTTATACCTTCTGTTTTTTATATTGTTTGTATAAAGTACTACAGTAGACTTCTGCTGTTGTTTGAAAATCAATAAAGGAATTATCACAAAAAAAAAAAAAGAACAAGGGAGATAGGGACAGGAAGCCAAAAAATTAGACTGTCCTGGCAAAAATGGTTCAGTTGGCAACTATCGGCTAGATTACGAGTTTTGCGTTAGGCTTAAAAAGCAGCGTTGGCCAGTCCCAACGCTGCTTTTTAACGCCCGCTGGTATTACGAGTCTTGCAGGTACAGGTGTACCGCTCACTTTTTTGGCCAGACTCGGAAATACCGCAAATCCACTTATGTCAATTGCGTATCCTCTTTTTTCAATGGGACTTGCATAGCGCCGGTATTACGAGTCTTCCAAAAAGTGAGCGGTAGACCCTCTCCTGTCAAGACTGGTATCGCATTTTAAAGTCAGTAGTTAAGAGTTTTACACCACAACGCCGTAGCATAAAACTCTTAACTAAAGTGCTAAAAAGTACACTAACACCCATAAACTACCTATTAACCCCTAAACCGAGGCCATCCCATATCGCAAACACTAAAAGAAAATGTTTAACCCCTAATCTGCCGAACCGGACATCGCCGCCACTATAATAAATATATTAACCCCTAAACCGCCGCACTTCCGCCTCGCAAACATTAGTTAAATATTATTAACCCCTAACATCGCCGACACCTACCTACATTTATTAACCCCTAATCTGCCGCCCCCAACGTCGCCGCCACTATATTAAAATTATTAACCCCTAAATCTAACCCTAACAACCCCCTAACTTAAATATAATTTAAATAAATATAAATAAAATAAATATAATTAACTAAATTATTCCTATTTAAAACTAAATACTTACCTGTAAAATAAACCCTAAAATAGCTACAATATAACTAATAGTTACATTGTATCTATCTTAGGGTTTATTTTTATTTTACAGGCAAGTTTGTATTTATTTTAACTAGGTGGAATAGTTATTAAATAGTTATTAACTATTTAATAACTTCCTAGTTAAAATAAATACAAAAGTACCTGTAAAATAAATCCTAACCTAAGTTACAATTACACCTAACACTACACTATAATTAAATTAATTCCCTAAATTAAATAAAATGATCTAAAGTACCAAAAAAAACAAACACTAAATTACAGAAAATAATAAACAAATTACAATATTTTTAACCTCTTAAGGACATATGACGGAATTTTTCCGTCATAAAACAATTGAGCAAACTGAAAGCTGTGTCCTTAAAGGGTTAAACTAATTGCACCTAATCTAATCCCTTCTAACAAAATAAAAAAGCCCCCCCAAAATAAAAAAAGCCCTACCCTACACTAAATTACAAATAGCCTTAAAAGGGCTTTTTTGCGGGGCATTGCCCCAAAGTAATCAGCTCTTTTTCCTTTTAAAAAAATTACAAATCCCCCCCAACATTAAAACCCACCACCCACACAAACAACCCTATTCTAAAACCCACCCAATCCCCCCTTAAAAAAACCTAACACTAACCCCTTGAAGATCAACTTACCGGGAGACGTCTTCATCCAACCGGGCAGAAGTGGTCCTCCAGACGGGCAGAAGTGGTCCTCCAGACGGGCAGAAGTCTTCATCCAAGCCGGGCAGAAGTGGTCCTCCAGACGGGCAGAAGTCTTCATCCAGACGGCATCTTCTATCTTCATTCATCCGGCACGGAGCGGGTCCATCTTCAAGAGCATCCTCTTTTTCCGACGGCTACGACTGAATGAAGGTTCCTTTAAGTGATGTCATCCAAGATGGCGTCCCTTCAATTCCGATTGGCTGATAGAATCAGCCAATCGGAATTAAGGTAGAAAAAATCCTATTGACTGATGCAATCAGCCAATAGGATTGAGCTCGCATTTTATTGGCTGATTGGAACAGCCAATAGAATACTAGCGCAATCCTTTTGGCTGATTGGATCCAGATTGCCCATCTGGAGGACCACTTCTGCCCGGTTGGATGAAGACGTCTCCCGGTAAGGTGATCTTCAAGGGGTTAGTGTTATGTTTAGGGGTTATTGGGTGGGTTTTAGAGTAGGGTTGGTTGCGTGGGTGGTGGTTTTTAATGTTGGAGGGGAGATTTGTAATTTTTTTAAAAGGTAAAAGAGCTGATTACTTTGGGGCAATGCCCCGCAAAGGCCCTTTTAAGGGCTATTTGTAATTTTGTGTAGGGTAGGGCTTTTTTTATTTTGGGGGAGCTTTTTTATTTTGTTAGGGGGATTAGATTAGGTGTAATTAGTTTAAAAATCTTGTAATTTGTTTATTATTTTCTGTAAATTAGTGTTTTTTGTACTTTAGATAATTTAATTTAATTTAGGGAATTAGTTTAATTATAATGTAGTGTTAGGTGTAGGTGTAATTGTAACTTAGGTTAGGTTTTATTTTACAGGTACTTTTGTATTTATTTTAACTAGGAAGTTATTAAATAGTTAATAACTATTTAATAACTATTCTACCTAGTTAAAATAAATACAAACTTGCCTGTAAAATAAAAATAAACCCTAAGATAGATAAAATGTAACTATTAGTTATATTGTAGCTATTTTAGGGTTTATTTTACAGGTAAGTATTTAGTTTTAAATAGGAATAATTTAGTTAATTATAGTTATTTTATTTAGATTTATTTAAATTATATTTAAGTTAGGGGGGTGTTAGGGTTAGACTTAGATTTAGGGGTTAATAACTTTAATATAGTGGCAGGGACGTTGGGGGCGGCAGATTAGAGGTTAATAAATATAATGTAGGTGTCGGCGATGTCAGGGGCGGCAGATTAGGGGTTAATAAGTGTAAGATTAGGGGTATGTTCATGTTAGGGTGTTAGGTGTAGACATAAATGTATTTTCCCCAATGGGGCTGCGTTAGGAGCTAAACGCTGCTTTTTTGCAGGTGTTTGTTTTTTTTTTCAGCCGGCTCTCCCCCATTGATTCCTATTGGGAAATCGTGCACGAGCACGTTCAGCCAGCACACCACTAACGTAAGAAGTATTGAGGTGAGATGTGGAGCAAAATTTTGCTCTACGAACACTTTTTTGCGGTTAACGCCGGGTTTGTAAAATCCGTAATACCAGCGCTGTCTGTAAGTGAGCGGTGAGCATAAACTGCTCGTTAGCACCGCACCCATGTTAACGCAAAACTCGTAATCTAGGTGTATGTATTTTATTTTACAATTTTTCAATCTTAAAAGACCAAAGTGGTTAGATGTTGTTTTTTTTATTAGGATAATTGTTAATGTTTTGATTATAATTTTTCTTCAAGCTTTTTGACATGAAAGTAGGCAGAACAACATTAGATTATTTAAGATGTGGACTCTCCTGAACTTTCAGTGAGCAAATCTGAACTGTCTTTGAAGTTGGCACTCCTTCCATGCCTTTCAGCAATAACTCAGTAAAAGTATGCATCAGAACGCAAGCATTTTAAAGGGTGTCATGCAAATGCTCCATACCAAATGTGTGGGGAAAAAAACAATTAAAGGGACAGTCAAGTCAAAATTAAACTGTCATGATTCAGACAGAGCATGGAATTTTAAGCATATTTCCATTTTACCTCCATTAACAAAATGTGCACAGTCTTTTCATATTTACACTTTTTGAGTCACCAGCTTCTACTGAGCATGTGCAAAAATTCACAGAACATACTTATATGCCTTTGTTATTGGCTGATGGCTGTCACATGATACAGGAGGAGTGGAAACAGACATAAATTTGAAATGTGTGGGATACAAATCTACTTCTCATTTGAAGTTCAGACTAAGTGCTACTGCATTGTCTTTTTATTGTGCATTTGTTGATTATGCAAATCTGCTGTATTGAATGGTCCTTTATAACCTGTATCATAACAGCATGGCTCAAGTTATAAAACTTGGATAACAAATCTCAAAAGTAGAATGCGGGATCTGAACCCAAAAATGAAGATGTCACAGAAGAGACAGTCATCAGCAATAAGTGTTGGAAAAAATCCAGGTTGATTTTTAGTTATAATCCCTACAATAGATTCCCCCACTTTGGAACCACTTGAGTGAAAGTTCATGTCTTGGAGTTAAATAGACTAATACATACATTTTAAAATTAAATATATAAGGTCAGATTACAAGAGGCGTGATATTGTTAGCACGGGTCACAATAACCAATATTGCGCCTGCACTAAGATGCATGCGTATTACAAGTTAAAAGTAAATGTGTTCACTCGAGAGTAAACTAAATTTGCTAAGCTAAAATTACATTTCTGAAGTAATATACAAGATAGCTGCAGTTTTAGGCAAAGTGACTAAAATATGTTTGTACTGATTGTAGTCAAACTTGAAAGTGTTGTAAAAGGTAATAACACAGACACTCGCATATAACACACACACACACCACACTCTCCAAAAAACAGCACACATCCCACACACCTACACACACTCTCATATAACACACATCACTTTCATACAACACATACATTCTCATACAACACACACACACACCACACTCTCAAACAACACACATCCCACACACCCCACTCTCAAACAATACACATCCCACACACCCACACACACTCTCATATAACACACACATCACTTTCATACAACACATACATTCTCATACAACACACACACACACACCACACACTCTCAAACAACACACATCCCACACACTCCACTCTCAAACAATACACATCCCACACACCCACACACACTCTCATATAACACACACATCACTTTCATACAACACATACATTCTCATACAACACACACACACACACCACACACTCTCAAACAACACACATCCCACACACCCCACTCTCAAACAATACACATCCCACACACCCACACACACTCTCATATAACACACACATCACTTTCATACAACACATACATTCTCATACAACACACACACACCACACTCTCAAACAACACACATCCCACACACCCATATACACTCTCATATAACACACACATCACTTTCATACAACACATACATTCTCATACAACACACACACACCACACACTCACACTCTCATATAACACACACATCACTTTCATACAACACATACATTCTCATACAACACACACACACCACACACACACACACACTCACACTCTCATATAACACACACATCACTTTCATACAACACATACATTCTCATACAACACACACACACCACACACACCACACACACACTCACACTCTCATATAACACACACATCACTTTCATACAACACATACATTCTCATACAACACACACACACACCACACACACACTCACACTCTCATATATCTCATCACGACCCAGTAACAGGTTGTAACAGTTTGAATCGTCATTTTGAATTTACAGTTTGTAAAAAGTGCTCTAGTTATGTCCTGTCTGTCGTTACAGTAGGCTTATAATGTGGGCTACAAATACAACAAAGATTCAATAAAGCCCTTCTGTTGTCTTTTTTGTTAAGTTCTAAAAGGTTGTGACCAATAGGAAGGTTCATATTGGGTAAGTGTTAAATAGCACTTTAGGGCAGTTTAGCTGAAGGCAAGTTTTCCAGATGGTCATAAATTGTCAATTAGATTCCTTTTTTAATTGCAAGCGCTACCTCCTCCCTAATCCCCCATCCCTGCTGTTAGAAACAAGCAAAATATTGCTTCATTGGGCAGATGGAATAAGTAAACACCCCCCCCTCAAACAAAAATATGTGTAAGAATACCTGCTGAATCACCATATGGGTTATTTTAGGTCAAGTCTTCCTCTAGTTAATATCCTGCATACTCAGTAAATTTAAAACTCTTTAGCTCACAACAAAAATAAATAACAGATTTCTGTTTGTAGAGTTAAAAAAAAGAGAAAACCACTATAAGCACACAGATCGCTTGTAGCATAACAGATAACCTAGGGCTGTTAGTATGATAATAATTATATATTCAAAGTAAAGCTTATTAAAAATTCAGATTTCAGGGTTTCCTAGAAATTACGCCAAACTAAGGGTATCTGTGAAGTATGTACATTTTATAATTGCTCACTGTGAACTGCTTGTGCAATGCTGCCACCTGCAGATTTGCAGCCGCTAGCAGGGGGTGTCAATTAGCCCGATCGTATAGGATCGGGTGGATTGATTTCCGCAGCCTCAGAGCAGGCGGAAAAGTTATGGAGCAGCAGACTTTAGACCGCTGCTTCATAACTGCTGTTCCCTGAAGGCTCGCACGGAAACAGGGGCATCAAGCTCTTAAAGGGACAGTCAACACCAGAATTTTTGCTGTTTAAAAAGATAGATAATCCCTTTATTACCCATTCTCCAGTTTTTTGCAAAACCAACACTGTTAAATTAATACACTTTTTACTTCTGTGACTAACTTGTATCTAAGCATCTTCTGACCGCCCCTAATCACATGACTTTTAGTTATTTTGCATATAGTTGCATTTTAGCCAATTAGTGCAGTGTCTGCCACTAGCCACGGGCGTGATCACAATGCTATCTATATGACCTACATGAGCTTGCTCTCCCCTGCTGTGAAAAGTAAATAAAATAAAGGCAGTCTTCAAGGGCTTAGAAATTAGCATATGTGCCTTCCTAGGTTTGCTTTCAACTAGAATACCAAGAGAACACAGCAAAATTGTTGATAAAAGGAAATTGAAAAGTTGTTTAAAATTAAATGCCTTATTTGAAAAATTAGAGTTTTTTTGGACTTGACTGTCCCTTTAATAATTCGGCCCCTAGAACTGAAAAATTATAGTAAAGGGACATTTAAGCCAAAATTAAACATTGATGATTTAGAAAAGTATATAATTTAAAAAAAAAAATCTACTTGACATTTAATTTTAAATTTACCTTCTCCTTTGTTGATACGTTGCCCCTTTCTATTAAAACATACTGAGGCAAACTCAAGAGTGTTAGTTCACATGTCTTGCGCACTATGAGCAAGATTTATCATTGCTATTTTCCTATATTTGCACCTAAAAATGCACACATGAAGAAGAAATGCCTCTATCTATCATTCAAAATGCGCCTAAAATTGGGCAAGTTCGACTGTAAAATTCTTCTGCTCTTTTCCTATTCCCCCTGGCGGGTGCATAGCTGCACCTAATAAAGGGTTAAATTAGATTGTTTTAGTCGTATAGTAGTTACAAATTTATCATTTATTTTCTCCTAAAGCGGACTGACAGTTCTCCTGCGAATGTGTGCATTAAAGTTCTCCATAACTACTGCGGAGGACAGCTTGTACCAGTTGTAGAAGCAATGTCAGAAATAAAAGGCTCAGCACGATGCAAAGTAATATATAACGAAGCACAATAATAATGTATATTAGAGCAAAAATATATATATATATTGGAGAGCAAAAATGATATATAAAAGACCACAAAAATTAAAATCTATTGGAGTGCGAAAATAATATATAAAAAGAGGCACAAAAAAAGAAGTGCAAAATAATGAAAATTATATAGATCAGTTTTCAGTTTAAGAGCTGTTAAAATTGTGTTCTAGAAGATGATGTAGGCTGCAGCCACTTCCATCAAATAGACACCTGTAATGTTATTCTTGATTTAAGATGTAAATCTCGCCAAAACAGTGCTTTCTTAATAATTGGAAATAATGAAAATAAACTAATACTTTTCCAATATTAAAAGTGTCAATATAGGTTTAGATTACAAGGGGAGCACACAAATTATACACTATGGTGCGCTAACATCTCATATTGCTTCCATTTCTTCCAAGTTCAAAGTAAAATATTAGCACTTGAGTGAAACCCTAGGGTGCGCTAACATCTGGATGTCAGATAGCGTGGGTGCGCTAAATCCCTCACATAATAGAATTCTATGGTGGCACAATAAAAAACATAATAGAGGTTATTGTACAGTAAATCACTTTTTTTATTTGCAGCGTTACCTGTCCTCGGCCGCCTCTGTGTAAAAAAACTGATTCTGAAATTTGATTGACATATGGTGCACCATACGCCCTATACTGTATATTTGGTCCTCAGCATACTCCCGCGCTGCTGCTTTGAGGGCTCTGAATTAACAATGCACTACGCAAGTGCAGTTGTCAGACAAGTCGTCAGCAGCCTCATGTAAACAGTGAATCTTTTCTTACATTATCGATTTACTGCTTACTGTTGGGGTCTCTGCTGCACATGTTCTCTTGTGAGTACGCTCTGAATTTACGCCACCAAGTTGTTTGGGAAGTGCTGTACCATTGTGAGCTTTTGTTTTTGAGGTGATCAAAGTTTGGAGAATCTTATCTGCAGGGGACGTGGACAGCTTCAGTCCCTTAAAGTGGTACAGTGCCGCCAAAGTCTGCTACAAATAAAAAAAAGTGATTTACTCTGTCTTAAACATTGTTTAGTAAAGAAATAAGATCACACAAGGTATATTTGTAATGAAAGCTTTAGGAAGTAGCTTGGTCATTATAGTAAATTTACCATCACTTTAAATCACTTTTAAAACATTAATTGCAATAAATGTAATATGTATAAATACGAGTGAAATACTTTTTTAAAATATGTTATACATGTGTTTTGTTACGTATATATTCATGCCTTAACACTTTAATTCAGGTCTCCAGCGTGCTAAATTTTCTAGCGATATCATGTGTTGTGTGTGCAGTGCTATAACTTAAATGCAATGTGATACAAAAATAAAAAATAAAAGAATATACAACACTGTGCACTCTGTGTTATTATGATTGATGAATGTCCATATAATTACTCAACATGACCTCAAAGAGAACAGAAAGACATTTCCATAGTGTAAAAGTGTTAAAACATGAAATATAGGTGCCCACGCTGATCAGCGCTTCAATAGCTCACTCCTTAATGACCAGCGACGTACCCTGTATGTCGCTGCTCTTTCTTTCTATAGGGATTACATTTTTAATAGTGTGGTCATTCTGCTAGCTATTTCCAGTGGCCAGTAGTAAAGAGAGAGGGTACAATAGTGCAGTCACGCCACTCGTGGTGGGACCCCTGCTATTTTAACCAAGGAAGTCCTTAACGACCAGTGATGTACAGGGTATGCCATGGGCATTAAGGGGTTAAGTTAAAAGCCCAGTAGAAAATGGATTCAACTCCATTGTTCACAGGGGGTTCCAAGTAATACAATGTTTAAAACAGCAATGCTTTATATATAAACACAAATCAAATGCTCCTGTAACTTATCAAGAAGTCCTTATTTAGTCACTCTGGGGTGTATCTGTATACACTGTCCAGTGGCTTATATTTAATAGAAATCCTTGCAATATGTATTACTCATCTATTTCAATATGTATTATTCATCTACAACTACATGTGTGCAGTGTCCATTACTTCCTGTCATAGCCCTACAAGGAGGCTGTGGTCTCTACAGGAAGTCTTATCTAGCATAATGTCATAAAACTTCCAGAGTTGGTTTATGAATAAGTAAATAGACCGGATAAACAGGTAGCCTGATTTGCTTATGCTGATAAATTGCAGAATAAAACTTTTATTTACACAATCTGTTCCTTTTTATGCTTACTTATGATTTAACACATTTGTTTTTACCAAAGAAACACTGTCCCCTGCATTATCCCCTTAAAGATTCATTTTGACCTCTGTGTCCTGTTAGTGCTTTACACGGAACATATTTAATCCGGGGGAGCTATCCTATTATACCAGTTTGTTTCTAGACTTTCAAGATATTTTAGCTGAAAGGGAGGAACAACCTAGAGGGCAATTGCCTCCTCAGTTCAATTGTCCAAAACTACATATAAGAGCGTTGGTAGTAAACAATATTTTCAAGATACTTATGCTTGATATCAATCATATCAATAATTATTGTATATACTATAAGAATGGATAAATGTGTGGAATCGTTATTAGACAGCTGATTGTCACCAACTTTACTACCTCTGTAATACTCTGGGTCTTATGTGTTAAACCTGGCAAGGCCAGTTTAGCCTTTATAATAGATATCACACAACTTGAAATGAAAGCATAAGAAAGTTTTGTCACTTAATTTTTCATATTGTTTTACATCTGGCTTCTACAGGGCCGGTTCAACCAAGGGAGCAAGTGGGTCCAAAGGACCCAGGCAGCATTTGACAAGGGACAGCACTTCAGTGACTGAGCCAATCAGTGTCAGCCCCAGAACACTCCTATCCTCTGTCTCTGTGGGGGAAGGTGCAGGCTCCCATCAGAATAACCTCCTTATGTACAAAGACACAGAACTGGGCTGGGGCAAAACCTAAGGTAGGACAAGTGCATCTCTTGCCTAACTTTCTTCCAACTTTTTGCGCAATTGTGCACAAGCATTTGTTGCATGTAGGTAGGCAGGCTTAGTAAGGTCAGCAGCCAAGATACTAGGTTCATATGCTAATTAGTAATCTTGCCACTGGGAGGGGGGGGGTGTCATTGCATTCTTGGACCCAAGCAGCACAATAACTATAGTCAGCCCAGCTGGCTTGCAATCATTTTATGAATTGTAAATTATTTTATATGTTGTGATATGTTAATTGTCCATTTGTCTGTGATGTCACTGTTAAGAAATATTATTTGTATTTAACTTTTGGACCTATTGCCATTATACTTAAATGACCCTGTCATTTTAGGCTCTAAGTAATTGATAAAGCTCTCAAACCTGAAATAACACATTGTTTAAATTTCTTGAAAGTAGTTTCCGTTATAAAAAAAAAGTTCAAAGTTATTACAGAAGTGCTGTTTGGCAGGAACACAATGCAGGTAAGTATCATGAAATAACAAATAGCCAAAAAAAGGTGATACAGCTGTGCCTTACCAATGTTCATTGGAAATTTGGCTTTACTCCAGACACTTACACTGACTTTTAAGAAAAAATAAGACTGAAATTAATTTAGCTACTTTTCCTGCTGAACTTTAACTATGAATTTTTTATTTTCAGGTTTGAAGGTTTACTTTGCAGGTGTTTGTTCCTATGTGTTTGCCAAAAAAGTACAATAATGTTTTACATTCCACATATGGAACATTCATTTTTGCAACGGTAATTGCTCATCCAAATATTGTTATGTGTGGATTGTTTTATGACTGGTTTTGGGAGAAAACTAGTGGTTTAGCCCACAAGGCATATAAACGGGTCAATTAGACATATCTACAAATAGTTGTGAGCCTTCAGCATTATAGCAATATTTAATACTATATTTATTATTGAGGTTGTAACACTCCACATAACAGGCACATGGGTTTAAAGTGACAGAATACGCCAATTTTCATATAACTGCATGTAATAGACACTACCATAAATAAGAATATGCAAAGATACTGATATAAAAATACAGTATAAAACCTTTTAAAAACTTTCTTAGAAGCTACCAGTATAGCTCTGTTGATGAGGTTAGGCTGGGACACCCATTGAAAGGGGCTGAGAAAGCAGGAAGGGCAGACTCCCCCTCCCCTGCATATAAAAAAACCCATTAAAAAAACAGGAGAAAGCAGGAATCTGTAGCTTTCAGTCTACATCTGATATTTGGGACTTGGTTAGGAGTCTGAAAATCAGCACAATGTTATATAAAAATACGCAAAACTATACATTTTTACAAAAACACTCCCAGATAGGATTTTTAAATGGATAATCTACAAAACATTGGCTAGATTACGAGTTTTGTGTTAGGCTTAAAAAGCTGCGTTGGCCTGTCCCAACGCTGCTTTTTAACGCCCGCTGGTATTACGAGTCTTGAAGGTACAGGTGTACCGCTCACTTTTTTTGCCAGACTTGGAAATATCGCAAATCCACTTCCGTCAATTGCGTATCCTATATTTTCAATGGGACTTGCATAGCGCCGGTATTACGAGTCTGACCAAAAGTGAACAGTACACCCTCTCCTGTCAAGCCTGGTACCGCATTAGTTAAGAGTTTTACACTACAACGCTGTAGCATAAAACTCTTAACTAAAGTGCTAAAAAGTACACTAACACCCATAAACGACCTATTAACCCCTTAACCGAAGCCCTCCCACATCGCAAACACTAAAATAATTTTTTAACCCCTAATCTGCCGAACCGGACATAGCCGCCACTATAATAAATATATTAACCCCTAAACCGCTGCACTCCCGCATCACAAACACTATTTAAATATTATTAACCCCTAATCTGTCAGCCCTAACATCGCCACCACCTACCTACATTTATTAACCCCTAAACCTAAGTCTAACCCTAACCCCACCTAACTTAAATATAATTTAAATAAATCTAAATAAAATTACTACAATTAACTAAATAATTCCTATTTAAAACTAAATACTTAACCTATAAAATAAACCCTAAGCTAGCTACAATATAACTAATAGTTACATTGTAGCTAGCTTAGGGTTTATTTTTATTTTACAGGCAACTTTGTATTTATTTTCACTAGGTACAATAGTTATTAAATAGTTATTAACTATTTAATAACTACCTAGTTAAAATAAAGACAAATTTACCTGTAAAATAAAACCTAACCTAAGTTACAATTACACCTAACACTATACTACAATTAAATTAATTACCTAAATTAAATACAATTACAATTAAATAAAATTATCTAAAGTACAAAAAAACACTAATTTACAGAAAATAATAAAGAAATTACACGATTTTTAAACTAATTACACCTAATCTAATCCCCCTAACAAAATAAAAAAGCCCCCCAAAATAAAAAAAGCCCTACCCTACACTAAATTACAAATAGCACTTAAAATGGCCTTTTGCGGAGCATTGCCCCAAAGTAATCAGCTCTTTTACCTTTTAAAAAAATTACAAATCCCCCCCCAACATTAAAACCCACCACCCACACAACCAACCCTACTCTAAAACCCACCCAATCCCCCCTTAAAAAAACCTAACACTAACCCCTTAAAGATCACCTTACCGGGAGACGTCTTCATCCAACCGGGCAGAAGTGGTCCTCCAGACGGGCAGAAGTCTTCATCCAGATGACGAAAATGTTATTTAAAAAAATAATATATATATATACAGTAAATATATATATATATATATATATATATATATATACAAACACATACAGTATTTATTTATTTACATATAGCATATACCGGTACATATTTATTTAACTCCCAACTGTAGATTTATTCCATAACATTTCAGGGTTTCCCTGTATTCAGACAAATAATCATGCCATACATGCATATATTTAGCTATATGTGTGTATATATATAAATAAGCACACATAAAAATACACACACACAAACATATATATATATATATATATATATATATATATATATATATACATACACATTTTACCCCTGCCCTGTCATGCACCTTTACATATCCCTTTAAAACACTTTTTATACATGTATTTAAATAATAAACTTATATTTTACGTTCAATAACACTTTACTTTAGGTCTCAAATCACTCTAACCTTTTTAACGCTGTTATGTGTTGTGCTCGAGTGCAACTTTCAACTTTTAATATGAGCCATGTTTAGTGGGGCCGCAATATCCATTGAAAGTAAAGAGATGTAGGCCATTGTAAGAGATTGGAAACATTTCATGATTTCATACACAAATAGCAGATAACATATTAGCAGTTTATATTGTAACTTTTGCCTATTAGAAAACATATATAGTACGCATACACATCTAGTACATATTTACATATATATTACATATGCCTTTAAGAAAAGTTACACATGTATTCACTCTTATTAAATCCACCCCTTAGTCTGTTCTCATAGCTGTTTTTTATCTAGAAAGAGGAGGGGGCGCATTCCAATGAGAGTCACTGTGTGAGAATCTTTTCTTGTTTTGAGAACACTCTTATTTTTTGATAACACAATTGCTACAAAATAATATGACATAACACGTAGACGCGCCTGCTACACTAACAGTTTTAACTATATGTTTTCCTGGGGGGATTAGAATGAAGGAGAGTCTTTGGGGCAACATTGTAGAGTGAGAGAAGCACCTGTCACATATGCTGTGTGGTTTTCTGTGATGATGCTGCATATAGCTGTGATACTACTGTCCTCCCTTGTACACTGATATTAATGCCTTATTTGAAATCTGAATATAAGTATTGCATTTATAGTGTAATCACTGTCTTGCTTTATAAGCCGAGTACTGATTTATGTTAATGCAATATCTTCATAATAAACACTGTTATTATTATACTGCATCCTTGTGTAACATGTCCTTTTTTCAGTACTATTTGTGATATTTTAGTTGTGCTGACAAGCGCCAGGACATAACAGCCGTGCTAAACATTCTCTGGTTATTCAGTTTTACCATGACCTTGTGATTCCAGATTTCATGCTAATCATAGCGCAGCCCTGCGCTATTGAGAGCTCTTCCTATGCTATCAATAGCACCCCACTTGCAATCAAGGCCTAATTTATTTTACATCAGTTTTTTCTGCATATATTTTTTACTAAGTTAATTGTACTGTACCTTAGAAGTATTCACAGATTTATATTAGGCTTGGCCCCCTACAATCTCTTCTTGATAATCTCATAATACACATTTAGATGAGATTCCCCCAGAAGGCCATAGTGTTGCTTAAAATTGGGAAGGTATCAGTAAACTAAAATTATATGATTATCAATAACATATGGAGAGAGTACTGTAGGACTCTTCCAGAATGCATTTATGATGAATCTGGTCTTCCTGTTGACCTCTGTCTTCTGTAACATAGTAACATAGTAGATAAGGTTGAAAAAAGACTGAAGTCCATCGAGTTCAACCTATACAAATCTAAAATACTTACAAAAAGCTCCAGTTAAGCTTAAATAACCCCATTAAAATATGACCCATTTAATACTAGCAATCATATCCATGAATTTTGTTTATATACAGAAATTTATCCAGACTATTTTTAAATGTATCTCTGGTATTGGCATTCACTACCTCCTTTGGTAATGAGTTCCACAATTTTATTGCTCTTACAGTGAAAAAACGTTTCCATTGCAGGAGATTAAATCTCCTTTCCTCCAACCTTAAATTATGACCTCTTGTCAGAAACAATTTTCTTGGAATAAACAGAGCTTCTGCCATCTCTGTATATGGGCCTTGAATATATTTATATAAAGTAATCATGTCACCTCTCAAGCGCCTTTTTTCTAAACAGAACAGACCCAGTTTGGCTAGCCTCTCCTCATAGGTTAATTTCTCCAATCCCCTTATTAGCTTTGTGGCCCTTCTCTGAACTTTTTCTAGTTCTGCAATATCTTTTTTAGCAATCGGTCCCCAGAACTGCACTCCAAACTCAAAGTGAGGTCTTACCAGGGCTTTATATAATGACAGAATTATGCTTTCCTCCCTTGAATCAATGCCTCTTTTAATACATGCTAGTATCTTATTAGCCTTTGAAGCCGCTGCCCTGCATTGTGCACTCATCTTTAGCTTGTTATCTATTACTACTCCCAAATCCCTTTCCTCCTGTGTTTGGCTAAGTCTTGTCCCATTTAAAAAATACGTAGCCTGCTTATTTTTACTTCCAAAATGTAGAACCTTGCATTTTTCCGTATTAAATCTCATTTTCCATTCACTTGCCCATAGTTCTAATTTTAGCAAATCCCTTTGTAAAGAGAGTTCGTCCTGCTCTGACCTAATGACCTTACTTAACTTAGTATCATCTGCAAAAATAGAGATGTCGCTATTTAATCCTTGCTCCAAGTCATTTATAAAAATATTAAAAAGAACAGGGCCCAGTACTGATCCCTGGGGGACGCCACTGATTACCTTTGTCCAATCTGAGTATGATCCATTTACTACTACTCGTTGCTGCCTATCTTTTATCCAGTTATTTATCCATGAGCTAACATTTTCAGCTATTCCCAGTCCCTTCATTTTGTGCATTAATCTCTCATGTGGCACTGTATCAAATGCCTTTGCAAAATCTAAGTATATCACATCAACTGATTCCCCTTTATCTATATTTTTACTTACTTCCTCGTAGAATCTAATTAGATTAGTTTGACATGATCTATTTCTCCTAAAGCTATGCTGATTAGAACTCATAATCTTGTTTACACGAATATGCTCATCAATATAACCCCTTATAATCCCTTCAAATATCTTCCCCACTATTGATGTCAGACTAACTGGTCTATAGCTTCCTGGATCATCCCTGCTTCCCTTTAAGAAGAGTGGCACCACATCAGCTGGGTATCTGGGTAGATAAAAATATACCCATGACATACATATTACATATACAAAAGTTATGTTATTTTTTTTTAACTAAAGACACCACAAAATAACATAAGAACTATGGAAAAAACAGCTCTACAGAATTTTATGGGGTTATATAAATAAATGTTATAATAATAACAATAATAATAATAACAAGTAACATTGCACAGACATTTATGCAGCAACCCATCTAAAATGGTAATAGTGGCACAGAATATATATTGGTCACTAGTACTTCCAGGGAATACTGAATAAACATGTGTGGTTATATGACTATCACTACTTTCCTTAGGAGTTTTTCATGATGTTTGAATGCTGTGCGAGCCACAAGGGTTTATTAAATGGCTCCTATGACATATGACATTCCTCTCCATGTATAAAAGCAACACTTCAAACTACTTCAAACTTTAGGGGTAGTATAAGAGGAAATTAACATCTGTCAATGTGCCTTGAGGGCTTTCAGGAAGTGTATCAATAACTTTAAAAATGTGGTCTTATTCATTCCCATGACAAAACTTTAAAATTACTAAAAATCACAATAGTGTAAAGGGACAGCTTACCCAACAGTTTTCTCCCCTTTAAATTGTTCCCAATTATCCATTTTACCTGCTGGAGTGTATTAAATGGCTCCTTTACCCTTATTTCGATATTTGAAATAGCTGATCTAGCCGGTGGTCCAGGCTATTGAGAAGACTATGTAAACCCAACCAGCAGAAGAAAAACGCTGCTTTTTAAGGCTAATGCTGCTTCTTAAGGCTAACGCAAGATTCGTAATCTAGGCGTATGCAAACACAACCAGCAGAAGAAATTACACTCTCAGTGGGGTGCAGGATAGTTAAGTAATAAAACTTTAATTTTCTATAGTTCTCTCTAAGTATTGAGCTTTGATTTTCCAGACAAATAAATTAAATAGGAATAATTTATTTAATTGTAGTAATTTAATTTTGTTTTATTTAAATTATATTTAAGTTAGGGAGTGTTAGGGTTAGGGTTAGACTTAGGTTTAGGGGTTAAAAATTTTTAGTAGAGTGGCGGCGACGTTGTGGGCGGCAGATTAGGGGTTAATAAATGTAGGTAGGTGTCTGCGATGTTAGGGACAGCAGATTAGGGGTTAATAATATTTAAACAGTGTTTGCGAGGCGGGAGTGTGGCGGTTTGGGGGTTAATATATTTTTTGAAGTGGTGGCAATGTCCGGTCGGCAGATTAGTGGTTAAAAACTTTAGTTAACTGTTTGCGATGTGGGGGGGGGGCATCGGTTTAGGGGATAATAGGTAGTTTATGGGTGTTAGTGTACTTTTTAGCACTTTAGTTAAGAGTTTTATGCTACGGCGTTGTAGTGTAAAACTCTTAACTACTGACTTTAAAATGCGGTAGGAGTCTTCACAGGAGAGGGTGTACTGCTCACTTTCTCCAAGACTCGTAATACCGGCGTTAGGAAAATCCCATTAAAAAGATAGGATACGCAATTGATGTAAGGGGATTTGTGGTATGCTCGAGTCACAGAAAAAAAGTGACAGGTACACCTGTACCTGCCAGACTCATAATACCAGCGGGCGTTAAAAAGCAGCGTTGGGACCTCTCAAAGCTGCTTTTTAAGGCTAACGCAAGATTCGTAATCTAGGCGTATGCAAACACAACCAGCAGAAGAAATTACACTCTCAGTGGGGTGCAAGATAGTTAAGTAATAAAACTTTAATTTTCTATAGTTCTCTCTAAGTATTGAGCTTTGATTTTCCAGACAAATATAAGATATGGAAGCAAGTGTGTGTACACAAAGTGATAACATAATGAGATCTGATATTACCTGCAAGCTCAACCTATTTCAATAGGTTGTGGTTTAAAAGCACAAAACCAGCTACTTCATATACACAAATAAACCTGAAAATGCAATTTCTAATACATTCTATACTCTGCAGCTGGTATAACAAGTCATTGAAAATACATTAAGGGAAAAACTATTTTACACTATACAGGGAGTGCAGAATTATTAGGCAAGTTGTATTTTTGAGGATTAATTTTATTATTGAACAACAACCATGTTCTCAATGAACCCAAAAAACTCATTAATATCAAAGCTGAATAGTTTTGGAAGTAGTTTTTAGTTTGTTTTTAGTTATAGCTATTTTAGGGGGATATCTGTGTGTGCAGGTGACTATTACTGTGCATAATTATTAGGCAACTTAACAAAAAACAAATATATACACATTTCAATTATTTATTTTTACCAGTGAAACCAATATAACATCTCAACATTCACAAATATACATTTCTGACATTCAAAAACAAATCAGTGACCAATATAGCCACCTTTCTTTGCAAGGACACTCAAAAGCCTGCCATCCATGGATTCTGTCAGTGTTTTGATCTGTTCACCATCAACATTGCGTGCAGCAGCAACCACAGCCTCCCAGACACTGTTCAGAGAGGTGTACTGTTTTCCCTCCTTGTAAATCTCACATTTGATGATGGACCACAGGTTCTCAATGGGGTTCAGATCAGGTGAACAAGGAGGCCATGTCATTAGATTTTCTTCTTTTATACCCTTTCTTGCCAGCCACGCTGTGGAGTACTTGGACGCGTGTGATGGAGCATTGTCCTGCATGAAAATCATGTTTTTCTTGAAGGATGCAGACTTCTTCCTGTACCACTGCTTGAAGAAGGTGTCTTCCAGAAACTGGCAGTAGGAATGGGAGTTGAGCTTGACTCCATCCTCAACCCGAAAAGGCCCCACAAGCTCATCTTTGATGATACCAGTCCAAACCAGCACTCCACCTCCACCTTGCTGGCGTCTGAGTCGGACTGGAGCTCTCTGCCCTTTACCAATCCAGCCACGGGCCCATCCATCTGGCCCATCAAGACTCACTCTCATTTCATCAGTCCATAAAACCTTAGAAAAATCAGTCTTGAGATATTTCTTGGCCCAGTCTTGACGTTTCAGCTTGTGTGTCTTGTTCAGTGGTGGTCGTCGTTCAGCCTTTCTTACCTTGGCCATGTCTCTGAGTATTGCACACCTTGTGCTTTTGGGCACTCCAGTGATGTTGCAGCTCTGAAATATGGCCAAACTGGTGGCAAGTGGCATCTTGGCAGCTGCACGCTTGACTTTTCTCAGTTCATGGGCAGTTATTTTGCGCCTTGGTTTTTCCACACGCTTCTTGCGACCCTGTTGACTATTTTGAATGAAACGCTTGATTGTTCGATGATCACGCTTCAGAAGCTTTGCAATTTTAAGAGTGCTGCATCCCTCTGCAAGATATCTCACTATTTTTGACTTTTCTGAGCCTGTCAAGTCCTTCTTTTGACCCATTTTGCCAAAGGAAAGTAAGTTGCCTAATAATTATGCACACCTGATATAGGGTGTTGATGTCATTAGACCACACCCCTTCTCATTACAGAGATGCACATCACCTAATATGCTTAATTGGTAGTAGGCTTTCGAGCCTATACAGCTTGGAGTAAGACAACATGCATAAAGAGGATGATGTGGTCAAAATACTCATTTGCCTAATAATTCTGCACTCCCTGTACTGCCCCTTTAACTGAAATGATTCAGGTTAATTTGATCATATTTTTATATGTGTGTCTGTTTTCTTGTTTAAAAGTGTTTATGATACTTTTTTCCAAGTAAAAAATAAGTGTTTTTTATGTCCTAAAACATTATCACATAAAAGTGGAAACAGACTACGAGCTAGATCATGAAAAAAGCTCAATCGATAGCGCAAGTTGCGTTATCTTTTGCGTAAACTTGCAGAAAAAAGAAACAGACAGTCAGGTATTACAAGTGAACGGTTAAATATTATTATTATTTTTTTTTTTTTTTTAAATGAATTTTTATTCGGTTTTAGAATAAGAGGTAACATTTGGGGACACGCAGGACCCCTGTTCAAACATACACAAACAAAAGGATCGGACACGCAGGTCCGATTGCAATAGCTGTTCAGACATAGATATATCATAAGTAAATTGCAGGGATATGTGGTGAAAATAATTCACCAAGGTGGAACCCTAGTGTGGGCTCTAGAAATAAGGGGGGTCTGCCAACGTCTTGAAATGTAGGTAACAAAAAATTCCAGGGACAAGTAAGATGCACATTGTATCTAGTACACACTGTACCTAGCCCTCATTGTGCCTAGCACCAACTGCACCTAGTCCTCATTACACCTAGCACACGCCATACGCAACACGCATTATACCCAGCACACGCTGTACTATGGTTAAATATTTTAACAAAAATATTTATACTCAATTCTTTTAGTGCATTGTATTAATTTTACAGATAACACAAGGAGAGGTATAAGCATGCACAAGGAGAGGTATAAACAAAAATACTGCTAGTAGTAACACTTTTTAAGACCTGAAGTAAACCATTATTATTAACTGCTTTATAAAGAACCACATGAAGAATTCCACTACTTGTGAACCATTGGTTTAGCTCTTGAGCAATATCTAACATGAATTTTACTGCACGCCCCCATAGAAGTCTATTATGCGAGCGATTAAGTGCGCTTGCGCTATCTGACATGCAGATGTTAGCGCACCCTAAACTATCGCTCAAGCTCTTAAAAATAGCTTTAGACTTGTAATATGAGCTTAATGTTAATACACAATAGCGCTAATATTTTTGCACTCCACTTGTAATCTAGGCCTGAAACATCATAAATACTGTACATCCAGTTCCCCCCAAAATGGGTCTTGAATAAGATATTTTTAGAAATATGCAAAAGCTGGCTGAAAAATTGTATTTTGATGAATTAAAAATATTATTGTTTTGGATTTTAATGCAAAACATCTGTGGAGTTCATAAAGTGCATAGCATTTGAAAACTATTTGAAAAAACAAACAAGAAAACAATGGATTTGAAAATGGCTTTTTTGCAATGCACAAATTTGTTCAAATTTTTTTTTTAACAGAATAGGTTAGTAAATATCAAATAAGTATTTTGAAAAAAATACTAATTATATGGTACTGTGTATGTGGAGTATAATGATATTATTGCAAAATATTGTAGTTTAAGTGTTACATAACATTAGTTGATAAAATACTAAAATATTTAAAAGTTATGAAAATTATGGCCTAGATTACGAGTTGTGCGTTAGCCTTAAAAAGCGGTCCTAACGCTGCTTTTTAACGCCCACTGGTATTACGAGTCTTGCAGGTACAGGTGTACCGCTCACTTTTTTGGCCAGACTCGGAAATACCGCAAATCCACTTACGTCAATTGTGTATCCTATATTTTCAATGGGACTTGCATAGCGCCGGTATTACAAGTCTGACCAAAAGTGAGCAGTAAACCCTCTCCTGTTAAGCCTGGTACCGCATTTAAAAGTCAGTAGTTAAGAGTTTTACACTACAACGCCATAGCATAAAACTCTTAACTAAAGTGCTAAAAAGTACACTAACACCCATAAACTATCTATTAACCCCTAAACTTCAATTCTATTGGCTGATTGGATCAGCCAATAGGATTTTTCCTACCTTAATTCTGATTGGCTGATAGAATCCTATCAGCCAATCGGAATTCAAGGGGCACCATTTTGGGTGACGTCATTTAAAGGAACCTTCATTCGCCGGGAGTCGTCGGAAGAAGAGGATGCTCCGCATCGGCTGGCTTGAAGATGGACCCACTCAGCTCCGGATGGATAAAGATAGAAGATGCTGCCTGGATGAAGACTTCTGCCCGTCTGGAGGTCCTCTTCTGCCCGGATCGGATGAAGACTTCTGCCCCTCTGGAGGACCACTTGTGCCCGGCTGGGTGAAGACGTCTCAAGGTAGGGTGATCTTCAAGGGGTTAGTGTTAGGTTTTATTAAGGGGGGATTGGGTGGGTTTTAGAGTAGGGTTGGATGTGTGGGTGGTGGGTTTTAATGTTGGGGGGAATTGTAATTTTTTTTTCAGGTAAAAGAGCTAATTTTTATTTTGTTAGGGGGATTAGATTAGGTGTAATTAGTTTAAAAATCTTGTAATTTCTTTATTATTTTCTGTAATTTAGTGGGGGGGGTTTTGTACTTTAGATAATTTTATTTAATTGTAATTAATTGTATTTAATTTAGGTAATTAATTTAATTGTAGTGTAGTGTTAGGTGTAATTGTAACTTAGGTTAGGTTTTATTTTACAGGTAAATTTGTCTTTATTTTAACTAGGTAGTTATAAAATAGTTAATAACTATTTAATAACTATTGTACCTAGTTAAAATAAATACAAAGTTGCCTGTAAAATAAAAATAAACCCTAAGCTAGCTACAATGTAACTATTAGTTACATTGTAGCTAGCTTAGGGTTTATTTTATAGGTAAGTATTTAGTTTTAAATAGGAATTATTTAGTTAATTGTAGTAATTTTATTTAGATTTATTTAAATTATATTTAAGTTGGGGGGGTTAGGGTTAGACTTAGGTTTAGGGGTTAATAACTTTATTATAGTGGTGGCGACTTTGGGGGCGGCAGATTAGGGGTTAATAAATGTAGTTAGGTTGCGGTTGCGGCAACATTTTGGATGACGTCATTTAAAGGAACCTTCATTCGTCGGGAGTCGTCGGAAGAAGAGGATGCTCCACATCGGCTGGCTTGAAGATGGACCCGCTCAGCTCCGGATGGATGAAGTTAGAAGATGCCGCCTGGATGAAGACTTCTGCCCGTCTGGAGGTCCTCTTCTGCCCGGATCGGATGAAGACTTCTGCCCCTCTGGAGGACCACTTGTGCCCGGCTGGGTGAAGACGTCTCAAGGTAGGGTGATCTTCAAGGGGTTAGTGTTAGGTTTTATTAAGGGGGGATTGGATAGGTTTTAGAGTAGGGTTGGGTGTGTGGGTGGTGGGTTTTAATGTTGGGGGGGTATTGTATTTTTTTTACAGGTAAAAGAGCTGATTACTTTGGGGCAATGCCCCACAGAAAGCCCTCTTAAGGGCTATTTGTAATTTATTATAGGGAAGGGATTTTTATTATTTTGGGGGGCTTTTTTATTTTATTGGGGGATTAGATTAGGTGTAATTAGTTTAAAATTCCTGTAATTTAGAGGTTTTTTTTCATACTTTAGTTTATTTAATTTAATTGTAGTTAATTGTAGTTAATTTCGGAAATTATTTTAATTATAGTGTAGTGTTAGGTGTAATTGTAATTTAGGTTAGGATTTATTTTACAGGTAAATTTGTTTTTATTTTAACTAGGAAGTTATTAAATAGTTAATAACTATTTAATACCTATTGTACCTAGTTAAAATAAATAAAAGTTGCCTGTAAAATAAAAATAAACCCTGAGATAGCTACAATGTAACTATTAGTCATATTGTACATATCTATCTAGGATTTATTTTATAGGTAAGTATTTAGTTTTAAATAGGAATAATTTATTTAATTGTAGTAATTTTATTTTGTTTTATTTAAATTATATTTAAGTTAGGGAGTGTTAGGGTTAGGGTTAGACTTAGGTTTAGGGGTTAAAAATTTTTAGTAGAGTGGCGGCGACGTTGTGGGCGGCAGATTAGGGGTTAATAAATGTAGGTAGGTGTCTGCGATGTTAGGGACAGCAGATTAGGGGTTAATAATATTTAAACAGTGTTTGCGAGGCAGGAGTGTGGCGGTTTGGGGGTTAATATATTTTTTGAAGTGGTGGCGATGTCCGGTCGGCAGATTAGTGGTTAAAAACTTTAGTTAACTGTTTGCGATGTGGGGGGGGGCATCGGTTTAGGGGATAATAGGTAGTTTATGGGTGTTAGTGTACTTTTTAGCACTTTAGTTAAGAGTTTTATGTTACGGCGTTAGCCCATAAAACTCTTAACTACTGACTTTTAAATGCGGTAGGAGTCTTCACAGGAGAGGGTGTACTGCTCACTTTCTCCAAGACTCGTAATACCGGCGTTAGGAAAATCCCATTAAAAAGATAGGATACGCAATTGATGTAAGGGGATTTGTGGTATGCTCGAGTCGCGGAAAAAAAGTGACAGGTACACCTGTACCTGCCAGACTCATAATACCAGCGGGCGTTAAAAAGCAGCGTTGGGACCTCTCAACGCTGCTTTTTAAGGCTAACGCAAGATTCGTAATCTAGGCGTATGCAAACACAACCAGCAGAAGAAATTACACTCTCAGTGGGGTGCAAGATAGTTAAGTAATAAAACTTTAATTTTCTATAGTTCTCTCTAAGTATTGAGCTTTGATTTTCCAGACAAATATAAGATATGGAAGCAAGTGTGTGTACACAAAGTGATAACATAATGAGATCTGATATTACCTGCAATCTCAACCTATTTCAATAGGCACAAAACCAGCTACTTCATATACACAAATAAACCTGAAAATGCAAATTCTCATACATTTTATACTCTGCAGGTGGTATAACACGTCATTGAAAATACATTAAGGGAAAAACTATTTTACACTATACTGTCCCTTTAACTGAAATGATTCAGGTTAATTTGATCATATTTTTATATGTGTGTCTGTTTTCTTGTTTAAAAGTGTTTATGATACTTTTTTTCCAAGTAAAAAATAAGTGTTTTTTATGTCCTAAAACTTTATCACATAAAAGTGGAAACAGACTACGAGCTAGATCATGAAAAAAGCTCAATCGATAGCGCAAGTTGCGTTATCTTTTGCGTAAACTTGCAGAAAGAAGAAACAGACAGTCAGGTATTACAAGTGAACGGTTAAATATTTTTACAAAAATATTTAAACTCAATTCTTTTAGTGCATTGTATTCATTTTACAGATAGCACATGGAGAGGTATAAGCATGCTGAAAACAACTGTATTACAAGTGTATTACAATCCAAAATACTGCTAGTAGTAACACTTTTTAAGAACTGAAGTAAACCATTATTATTAACTGCTTTATAAAGAACCACATGAAGAATTCCACTACTTGTGAACCATTGGTTTAGCTCTTGAGCAATATCTAACATGAATTTTACTGCACACCCCCATAGAAGTCTATTATGCGAGGGATTAAGTGTGCTTGCGCTATCTGACATGTTAGCGCACCCTAAACTATCGCTCAAGCTCTTAAAAATAGCTTTAGACTTGTAATATGAGCTTAATGTTAATACACAATAGCGCTAATATTTTTGCACTCCACTTGTAATCTAGGCCTGAAACATCATAAATACATCCAGTTCCCCCCAAAATGGGTCTTGAATAAGATATTTTTAGAAATATGCAAAAGCTGGCTGAAAAATTGTATTTTGATGAATTAAAAATATTATTGTTTTGGATTTTAATGCAAAACATCTGTGGAGTTCATTAAGTGCATAGTATTTGAAAACTATTTGAAAAAACAAACAAGAAAACAATGGATTTGAAAATGGCCTTTTTGCAATGCACAAATTTGTTCAAAAATGTTTTTTTTTTAACAGAATAGATTAGTAAATATCAAATGAGTATTTTGAAAAAAAATACTAATTATATGGTACTGTGTATGTGGAGTATAATGATATTATTGCAAAATATTGTAGTTTAAGTGTTACATAACATTAGTTGATAAAATACTAAAATATTGAAAAGCTATCGGCTAGATTTAGAGTTCTGCGGCCAAAGGGGTGCGTTAGCTACGCGTGCTTTTTTCCCCCCGCACCTTTTAAATACCGCTGGTATTTAGAGTTCACAGAATGGCTGCGTTAGGCTCCAAAAAAGAGAGCGTAGAGCATATTTACCGCCACTGCAACTCTAAATTCCAGCGGTGCTTACGGACGCGGCCAGCTTCAAAAACGTGCTCGTGCACAATTCCCCCATAGAAAACAATGGGGCCATTTGAGCTGAAAAAAAAACCTAACACCTGCAAAAAAGCAGCGTTTAGCTCCTAATGCAGCCCCATTGTTTTCTATGGGGAAACACTTCCTACGTCTGCACCTAACACTCTAACATGTACCCCGAGTCTAAACACAATCCTAACCTTACACTTATTAACCCCTATTCTGCCGCCCCCGCTATCGCTGACACCTGCATATTTTTTTAACCCCTAATCTGCCGCTCTGTACACCGCCGCTACCTACATTATACCTATGTACCCCTAATCTGCTGCCCCTAACACCGCCGACCCCTATATTATATTTATTAACCCCTAATCTGCCCCCCACAACGTCGCCTCCACCTACCTACAATAATTAACCCCTAATCTGCCGACCGGAGCTCACCGCTATTCTAATAATTTTTTTAACCCCTAAAGCTAAGTCTAACCCTAACACTAACACCCCCCTAAGTTAAATATAATTTTTATCTAACAAAATAAATTAACTCTTATTAAATAAATTCTATTTAAAACTAAATACTTACCTGTAAAATAAACCCTAATATAGCTACAATATTAATTATAATCATATTGTAGCTATTTTAGGATTAATATTTATTTTACAGGCAACTTTGTATTTATTTTAACCAGGTACAATAGCTATTAAATAGTTAATAACTATTTAATAGTTACCTAGTTAAAATAATTACAAAATTACCTGTAAAATAAATCCTAACTTAAGTTACAATTAAACCTAACACTACACTATCAATAAATTAATTAAATAAAATACCTACAATTATCTGCAATTTAACCTAACACTACACTATCAATAAATGAATTACATACAATACCTACAAATAACTACAATTAAATAAACTAACTAAAGTACAAAAAATAAAAAAGAACTAAGTTACAAAAAATAAAAAAATATTTACAAACATTAGAAAAATATTACAACAATTTTAAACTAATTACACCTACTCTAAGCCCCCTAATAAAATAAGAAAGACCCCCAAAATAAAAAAATGCCCTACCCTATTCTAAATTAAAAAAGTTCAAAGCTCTTTTACCTTACCAGCCCTGAAAAGGGCCATTTGCGGGGCATGCCCCAAATAATTTAGCTCTTTTGCCTGCAAAAAAACCCATACAATACCCCCCCAACATTACAACCCACCACCCACATACCCCTAATCTAACCCACACCCCCCTTAAATAAACCTAACACTAAGCCCCTGAAGATCTTCCTACCTTATCTTCACCATGCCAGGTTCACTGATCGCTCCAGGGTCCGAAATCTTCATCCAAGCCCAAGCGGGGGCTGGCGATCCATAATCCAGCTGAAATCTTCTATCAAGCGGCGGCTGAAGAGGTCCAGAAGAGGCTCCAAAGTCTTCATCCTATCCGGGAAGAAGAGGAGATCCGGACCGGCAACCATCTTGATCCAAGCGGCATCTTCTATCTTCATCCGATGACGAACGGCTCCATCTTGAAGACCTCCAGCGCGGATCAATCTTCTTCTTCCGACGTCTAACTGAAGAATGAAGGTTCCTTTAATGGACGTCATCCAAGATGGCGTCCCTCGAATTCCGATTGGCTGATAGGATTCTATCAGCCAATCGGAATTAAGGTAGGAAAATTCTGATTGGCTGATGGAATCAGCCAATCAGAATCAAGTTCAATCCGATTGGCTGATCCAATCAGCCAATCAGTTTGAGCTCGCATTCTATTGGCTGTTCCGATCAGCCAATAGAATGCAAGCTCAATCTGATTGGCTGATTGGATCAGCCAATCGGATTGAACTTGATTCTGATTGCCTGATTCCATCAGCCAATCAGAATTTTCCTACCTTAATTCCGATTGGCTGATAGAATCCTATCAGCCAATCGGAATTCGAGCGATGCCTTCATTCTTCAGTTGGACGTCGGAAGAAGAAGATTGATCCGCGCTGGAGGTCTTCAAGATGGAGCCGTTCCTCATCGGATGAAGATAGATGCCGCTTGGATCAAGATGGTTGCCAGTCCGGATCTCCTCTTCTTCCCGGATAGGATGAAGACTTTGGAGCCTCTTCTGGACCTCTTCAGCCGCCGCTTGATAGAAGATTTCAGCCGGATTATGGATCGCCAGCCCCCGCTTGGGCTTGGATGAAGATTTCGGAGCCTGGAGCGATCGGTGAACCTGGCATGGTGAAGATAAGGTAGGAAGATCTTCAGGGGCTTAGTGTTAGGTTTATTTAAGGGGGTTTGGGTTAGATTAGGGGTATGTGGGTGGTGGGTTGTAATGTTGGGGGGGTATTGTATGTTTTTTTTTTACAGGCAAAAGAGCTGAATTATTTGGGGCATGCCCCGCAAATGGCCCTTTTCAGGGCTGGTAAGGTAAAAGAGCTTTGAACTTTTTTTAATTTAGAAAAGGGTAGGGCATTTTTTTTTATTTTGGGGGTCTTTGTTATTTTATTAGGGGGCTTAGAGTAGGTGTAATTAGTTTAAAATTGTTGTAATATTTTTCTAATGTTTGTAAATATTTTTTTATTTTTTGTAACTTAGTTATTTTTTATTTTTTGTACTTTAGTTAGTTTATTTAATTGTAGTTATTTGTAGGTATTGTATGTAATTAATTTATTGATAGTGTAGTGTTAGGTTTAATTGTAGATAATTGTAGGTATTTTATTTAATTAATTTATTTATAGTGTAGTGTTAGGTTTAATTGTAACTTAGGTTAGGATTTATTTTACAGGTAATTTTGTAATTATTTTAACTAGGTAACTATTAAATAGTTATTAACTATTTAATAGCTATTGTACCTGGTTAAAATAAATACAAAGTTGCCTGTAAAATAAATATTAATCCTAAAATAGCTACAATATGATTATAATTTATATTGTAGCTATATTAGGGTTTATTTTACAGGTAAGTATTTAGTTTTAAATAGGATTAATTTATTTAATAAGAGTTAATTTATTTTGTTAGATAAAAATTATATTTAACTTAGGGGGGTGTTAATGTTAGGGTTAGACTTAGCTTTAGGGGTTAAAAAATTTATTAGAATAGCGGTGAGCTCCGGTCGGCAGATTAGGTGTTAATGTTTGAAGTTAGGTGTCGGCGATGTTAGGGAGGGCAGATTAGGGGTTAATACTATTTATTATAGGGTTATTGAGGCGGGAGTGAGGCGGATTAGGGGTTAATACATTTATTATAGTAGCGGTGCGATTCGGTCAGCAGATTAGGGGTTAATAAGTGTAGGTAGGTGGCGGCGGCGTTGGGGGCGGCAGATTAGGGGTTAATAAATATTATGTAGGTGTCGGCGGTATTAGGGGCAGCAGATTAGGGGTACATAGGGATAATGTAGGTGGCGGCGGTGTACAGAGCGGCAGATTAGGGGTTAAAAAAATTTAATAGAGTGGCGGCGGTGTGGGGGGGGGCCTCGGTTTAGGGGTACATAGGTAGTTTATGGGTGTTAGTGTACTTTAGAGCACAGTAGTTAAGAGCTTTATAAACCGGCGTTAGCCCAGAAAGCTCTTAACTACTGACTTTTTTCTGCGGCTGGAGTTTTGTCGTTAGATTTCTAATGCTCACTTCAGCCAAGACTCTAAATACCAGCGTTAGAAAGATCCCATTGAAAAGATAGGATACGCAAATGGCGTGGGGGAATCTGCGGTATGGAAAAGTCGCGGCTGCAAAGTGAGCGTTAGACCCTTTCCTGACTGACTCCAAATGCCAGCGGGCGGTAAAAACCAGCGTTAGGAGCCTCTAACGCTGGTTTTCACGGCTACCGCCCAACTCTAAATCTAGGCCTATGAAAATTATGTTTTTGTTTTTTACTATGAATCTGAACTGTTGTCTATTAATAAATAATAATATAACTAGCACTGTGGAATACTCAAATGATAAGGTACAGGATAAAACAACCATATGTTCTGGTGCAACCACACATTTATCAATATAATTATACACAACACAAAAAGAAGAATTAAAGGGATAGTGTACACCAATTTTCATATAACTGCATGTAAAAGACACTACTATAAAGAAAAATATGCACAGATACTGATCTAAACATCCAGTATAAAACCTTTTAAAAACCTACTTAAAGGGCCATAATACCCAAATGTTTAAACACTTGAAAGTGATGCAGCATAGCTGTAAAAAGCCGACTATAAAATATCTCCTGAACATCTCTATGTAAATAAGAAAGATATTTTACCTCAAAAGTTCCTCAGTAGCCACCTCCCATTGTAAAGGATTTCTAAGCAGCATTTTAGTGTGTCTGTCCTAGGACAGCTTAGGGGATGAGCCTCGTGAACTCTCATATTATTTCACCAATCAGGTAAAGGAAGCTTACTATGAAATCTCATGAGAGTTAAGTCAAATCTCATGAGATCACAGTAAGAGTTCATTACCTCAGCACTGCTGATGCCGATTGGCTGCTGTTCATTTCTTCATTTTTTTATTTTTTTTTACCTGCAGCTGGGAGCAGGTGAAGTATAACTTTTTACACAGAACTTACTCTGCTGAGCTGAGGAAATTGTGAGGTAAAATATCTTCCTTTTTTACATAGAGATGCTCAGGTGATATTTTCCTGTCAGCTTTTTACAGGTATACTGCATCAGTTTCAAGTGATTTAGCATATGAGTATTATGTCCCTTTAAGCTCCCAGTTTAGCACTGTTGAAGAGGTTAGGCTGGGACGCCCAGTGAAAGGGCCTGGGAAAGCAGAGAGAGCAGACATCCCCCCCTTCTCTGCATATAAAAAGACACATAACACAAACTGTAATCTGTAGACTGGGGTCTACATCTGATAATTTGGGGCTTGGTTAGGTGTCTAAAAAACAGCACAATGTTATTAAAAAACAGTAAAACTATACTTAGTTACACAATTACTCCCAGATGGGCTATATAAATGGATCATCTACAAAACATTCATGCAGAGAAAAATCTAGTGTACAACGTCCCTTTAAGGAAAATGGGATCTAAGGTACACTGACCTTATTAAAATATAGCTTTATATAACTTTATTAAATCACTATTAAAATATATATGAAGTATAATCCATACGCCAGGTTTTTGCTGAAACACACCAGCCATCACAAATGCAGAGCCTGGACACACATTTCAAATGTAGCAGAAGACAGAGGTTAGACACATAGTTCAATCAGTAATACATCTATATGATAAACTCATATGTTAAAACAAAACCAGCGACAGCCTCAGGATAAAAGTAACAACATTTTATTGAATCATGGTAATAAAAGAATCACAGGAAACATGTCAGTAATCCCATGGCCACAAAAAAGTCTGACCGGTTTTTGTCTTAAAGACCGTAATCATAGACTGATAGCTGTCACTTGCAAAAGCTATTTAAACAAATACAAACAGTTCCTGATAGGTTAAAATCAAACCAGCCTAGGATTAAACCTATATATTCTCTTAAAGCTTCAAAAAGGTAGATTGACATATACATTGCAATACAACGATCTCAAGTAAATAACTAGACATTGGACCAGCTCAGTATTATACTTAACTATACCTATAGTGGTAACAGTAAATCCATACATTCTACAATATCAGCATCTACTGAACTACACTCTATAAGTAGGGATATATTTATATGAAATAAATGAAAAAATGCACTCTTATTAATAGTGAATATATATATATATATATATATATATAGGTGTATATATATGCAATTAGACTTAAATTTTATATAGGTAGACATAAATGCATCTGAAGAGGTAAGTGATGTTAAAGCAATACTGTGTTTACACCAGTAATGTGCGGTGAGGTCAGAGGTTGGTGAGGCAGTCGCTATGATACTCCCAAGAAGCACATATATGAACCCAAAGAGGTAGCCTAAATTTTCAATTAAATTAGCAGGTTGCACAAGGTCAATTAGCATTATTTGAAAACACACGCATACAGGTAAGAAACAAATTAAATTCTGTTTATATAGGCAAATGCAGTTCCACTATTTAACTAGGAAGCTATATTTAAAAAAAAATATATATATATAGTATATTAGGTTACCCACTACATCACTGCCGGATACAGATATTTAGTAACAGCATGATACAGACAATTTGCTCAGGGTGTTCACTATACAGGAGTAAAACAAAGCTATATTATAATATTGGAAACTGGGCTATATGAAAAATAAACATTATTTAATAGAGGACTATATGTTAGGCTTCTTAAAGGGACACTAAACCCAAAGTTTTTTCTTTCATGATTCAGATAGAGCAGCGATTTTAGGCAAGTTTCTAATTTGCTCCTTTTAGCAATTTTTCTTCGTTCTCTTGCTATCTTTATTTAAAAAGTAGGAACATAAAGCTAAGTCGGCCCATTTTTGGTTGAGAACCTGGGTTATGCATGCTTATTGGTTTGATAAATGTAGTCACCAATAAGCAAGTGCTATCCAGGGTGCTGAACCTAAAGTGGGCTGGCTCCTATGCTTTACATTCCTGCTTTTTAAATAAAGATAGCAAGAGAAGAAAGAAAAATTGATAATAGGAGTAAATTAGAAAGTTGCTTAAAATTGCATACTCTCTCTGAATCATAAAAGAAAAAATGTTGGTTTAGTATCCCTTTAATATAAGTAGACTTTAAAGAAATGGCCACAGTCTCCTATTAATGTTGTCTAGATAAATATGAGCAACCATCCATCTATTAAAAAACGAAATTATAAATTATAACAAACAGCCCATTGGGAGATAGTGAACATGAAAACAAGTGCAATTTTTACAATGAAAGAGCGCCTGTCTAAATAGATTTCACCCTTATTATCAACAACCTAAACAATTTAAGGAAATCATTGTATAATATATTTACACTCACACATACTGTAAATACATATCCAAAAGGACAGCCTATATGAGTGGGAAGATGTTAACCTAATAACCAGGCTCATGGGAAGAAAAATGTCACATCTTTTAAAAAATAAATAAAAAATCTTAGAAATAAAGGGTGAAGGGAGGTAACACAACACAGTATAAATTATAAAACCAGCCAAACTTTTCAGCAAACTTTTAATGCACTAGAGACAATTATAGTGACAAGTAAACTGTTGCCCTGTGACAGGTTAACTGGTCTCATTATTCAGTAAAACCTGCAGTGTGTTATTTTCTGAAGCTTTCCACAGTTAGCAGTGCTGATAATGTTAAGCCATCTGGCAGCTGAGGGGTTAAACTTCAGCCATATCCCAGAGGTTTTCTGGAATAGGGAAGACTTATGGACATGATAGGAGGGTGGTGTGGGGTCATGGTTCTGCTGTGGGTAGGCTTGAGTGTCATGAATAGTATGAGCGGAGTGTAGCAGGTCATAGGTGGATCCGATGTTGTCCATGGAAACTGACATTTACCCTGACAGGAAAATCAGCAGGAGAGACAACATACAGAGCTTCAAACCAGTGACATTCTTGCGATATTTATGATGGTTGGGAGGTATGGGTATGCTGTATCATGTTTATTGTACATATGAAAATATCACTTTAATGTGCTTGAGAGGTTATTGGACAGGTCTAGTTCATTAGAGCATTTTATTTGACACTATTATTATTAACAGGTGTGACCTGGGATCTTGGAAACACACAGTCCTCAAAGCTGGAAACACCACAAAAGGTTGTAGCTTTATAAAATACAGTCTGTTTATTATCAGGTCTGGCAAAAACAGGCAAAATAAACAGAAACAAAACAAAAGAGGCTTGCTCCACTGAGCACTTACTAACAAGTACAACTGTCTGCACTGTGTTTGCAGTTTTCCTTTACTGCTGGCAAAAATCTACCTCTCAAACCCTGACTGGGGATTTTATTAGCACCTGCTGTCAATTACCATATGCAGGTGAGTAGCTAGCTGAGTCAGACAGAATTCCTGGACTGGACTTTTTGACATAATGTGCTACCTGCAAACTGCGGGGTGGAGCACTGGCCCACCCTACTCTCCAAATACTCCACCCCAGGGACCCAGAAATAAATCACATATTTTCTCTATGTGGCAAACAAACATAACAATTCTCCCTGGGGTTGTCAGACCATACCCAGAACTGCAGCACTTTTGAGGGAATATAGACACCTTCCATTACTATGCCTTGGGTTCTGTCACACATCCTCCCCGCCAGCTCAGACCTAGTGGGGTGAGCGACCATGGCCAAAAGCGTATGCATACGTGAAAGGCCATCAGCATTACCCTGTTTACTTCCTGCCCTGTGTTCTACTGAGAAGAGCTAGGGTTGCAAACTAAGGAACCAGCGTGTAACTCTACTATTATTATCCTAAATTTTCTGCCCAACAAATAATATTTGAGAGTTTCAACAGCCCATTTAATTGCTAGACACTCCTTTTCAACAATCGAATAGTTCTTTTCTCTAGGTTGAAGTTTACGGCTCAGGTATAGTATTGGGTGCTCTTCCCTTTGACTTTCCTGGGAAAGCACTGCTCCAAGCCCTACATCAGAGGCATCCGTCTGTAAAACAAACTCCTTTGAAAAATCAGGGGTGACTAACACTGGTTGTCTACAGATGGCTTCCTTGAGATTTTGAAATGCCTGTTCAGCTTCAGAGGACCATTTCACTATTACTGGAGCTTTTGCTTTAGTGAGGTCAGTTAAAGGACCTGCTATAGTAGCAAAGTTGGAGATAAACCTTCTGTAGTAGCCAACAAGCCCAAGAAATGTTCTGACCTGTTTCTTCGTCATAGGTCGTGGCCAATTCCTTATGGCTTCAACTTTAGCAAGTTGTGGCTTTACTATTCCTCTTCCAATGGAATAGCCAAGATACTTGGCCTCCTCCAAGCCAATGGTACATTTACTCGGATTTGCTGTCAGACCGGCATTTCTTATGGAATTAAGGACAGCTTGCACTTTTGGCAAGTGAGACTCCCAATCTTCGCTATGTATGACCACGTCATCTAAGTAAGCTGCAGCATAATGAGCATGTGGCCTTAAGATCCGGTCCATCATTCTTTGAAATGTTGCTGGAGCACCATGTAGGCCAAAAGGTAACACCTTGTATTGGAAGAGCCCATCTGGAGTAGAGAAGGCAGTCTTTTCCTTTGCCCGTCCTGTAAGCGGCACTTGCCAATAACCCTTGGTCAAATCCAATGTGGTAAGGTACCTGGCTCTCCCGAGTCTCTCCACAAGTTCATCAACCCTTGGCATGGGGTATGCATCAAACTTGGATATTGCATTCAGCTTCCGGTAATCATTACAAAACCTGATTGTGCCATCAGGCTTTGGTACAAGCACAATTGGGCTACTCCAGTCACTTTGGGATTCTTCAATTACCCCAAGGTCCAGCATTTTCTTTACTTCCAATTTGATTGCTTCCCTCCGGGCTTCAGGTATTCTATATGGCTTTAGATTTATCCTTTTTCCCGGTTCAGTGACAATGTCATGTTCTATTATCGTAGTTCTTCCTGGGACTGAGGAGAAAACATCTTTATTTAATCTGATGAAGTCTGTTACCTCCCTCTACTGGTGGATAGTCAGGGTTTCTGAGATATTGACTACGGGTTCATGCTCCTCCATTGTAGGGAGGTCTGCTGTTTTTATAGCCACAAGTGTTTCTCTTTCTTTCCACGGTTTAAGTAAATTCACATGGTAAATCTGTACCTCCTTTCGCCTCCCAGGCTGTCTTACTTTGTAATTTACTTCCCCCACTCTGTCAATGACTTCATATGGCCCATGCCATGTTGCCAAAAATTTGTTCTCTACAGTGGGAACCAGGACTAGTACTCTGTCTCCTGGATTAAACACACGAACCCTGGCATTTCTATTATACCTCTTCTGCTGGTGCTGTTGGGCATTTTCCATGTGTTCTCTAACTATGGGCATAATGGCTGTCATCCGATCCTGCATCTGAGTTATATGTTCAATCACACTTCTGTGAGGGGTTGACTCCTGTTCCCAAGTCTCCTTAGCTATGTCTAGCAACCCTCTGGGGTGTCTTCCATACAAAAGTTCAAAGGGCGAAAACCCAGTAGAAGCTTGAGGGACCTCTCGGATAGAAAACATTAAATAAGGCAAAAGGAAATCCCAGTTTTTTCCATCTTTATCAATTACTTTTTTGAGCATAGCCTTTAGTGTTTTATTAAATCGCTCTACCAGACCATCAGTTTGTGGGTGATATACGGATGTTTTCAGATGCTTTATATGAAGAAGATTACACAACTCCTTTGTAATTCTCGCCATAAATGGAGTGCCTTGGTCTGTTAATATTTCTTTGGGAATCCCAACACGGCTGAACATTAACATTAACTCCTTAGCAATTGCTTTTGCTGAAGTCGTACGCATGGGTATTGCCTCAGGGTAACGTGTAGCATAGTCTACTAATACCAATATATACTGGTGCCCCCTTGCAGACTTTACAAGAGGACCCACAAAATCCATACCAATGCGTTCAAATGTGACCTCAATTATGGGTAAGGGCACCAAGGGGCTACGGTATGCTGTAAGAGGGGCAGTTAATTGGGATTCAGGACAAGAAGAACAATAATTTGTGATAGATGCCATTACACCTGGCCAATAAAACCTCCTAAGAATTCTCTCTCTGGTTTTTTCAATCCCCAAGTGCCCCCCAAGTATGTGGCTATGTGCCAGATTTAATACAGTGTGTCGATATGCCTGGGGTACTAACAGCTGTTTGACAGACTCCTTTTTCCCAACTCTGTACAATAAATCATTTTCCACTTCAAAGTATGGATAGGTGAGTGCTTTATCAGTATTAATGGGGGTGCCATTTCTTATGGAAATATAGTTTCTAGCCGCAGCTAAAGTTGGATCCTCCCATTGTGCAGCCCTAAAGTTACTTGGGCTAACCTCTAGGTCAGTTATTTCTACATCAGGTTCAGATATATTAGATTGACCTGTATTATTCTGTTCAGTATTACCTCCAACCAGGGTTTCCATAGGGGTTGAGTGTTTCCCTCTAGCAGGAGTTATTTTGTCTAAGTCATCCCCCAATAAATCAGAAAAGGGAAAGTCACAAACAGCGCCCTCTACTGAATCCGGTGAATTTTCCTCAGCAACATCCCATAGATTCAAAAAATGGGGAAAATCTCTGCCTATTATCATTTCATGGACTAATTTATCCACTAAACCAACTCTATGATTAATAGGGCCATTTTGAGTTTCAATAAGTACTTTAGCAGTTGGATACTTGTGTATGTCCCCATGGACACAAGCAATATCTAGGTTCTGGTAATTATCAATAGGAGTATTTCTCAACAGACCCCTGTCTATGAGCGTAACCCTGCTACCAGAGTCCAGCAAAGCTTTAATTTCATTTCCCTCCACCCTTACAGTGCACCAAGGGTGGCCATTTAAACAATCATTTTTGGTAATTGCATATACTGAGCGAGAGTACAATGAATAATTGTCTCTCATATTGCCAACATTACATTCCATAGCAACATCATTCTCAAGGCAGTCGTTTGCAAAATGTCCATACTCTTTACATTGAAAACATTTAATATTAGCATTAGACAACATCTTTGAGGCTATTGTGGACCCTTCCTGCCTCACAAAACTCTTGTCCCTTGCTGTAATGTCTCTCGGGTTGTAAAAACCCATCTGCTCCTCCCGATACCCCCTTTTCCCCGGAACAGTCTTACCCAATTTACTGGGACTCTGGATCTTCGGGGTTCTAGGTCTTTCCTGGTTGGGGATTTGTAGAAACTCTCCGGCAGTCAAATAGCGTTCCACCAGGGCAACTAGACCGTCAGCAGTTTTAGGTTCACTCTGGCTGACCCACCGCCGCAGGGAAACAGGCAATCCTCGCAGGAACCGGTCCATCACGAGCTGTTCCACAATGTGACTAGCTGAGTTGACCTCTGGCTGTAGCCATTTCCTGGCAAGATGTATCAAGTCAAACATCTGTGACCGCACGGCTTTGTCTTGACTGTAAGTTCAGGAGTGAAATCGCTGGGCCCTTACTGCTGTCGTTACTCCCAGGCGGGCCAAGATTTCTGTTTTTAGCTTTTTATAGTCACTGGCCTGCTCAGGCTCCAAATCATAATATGCCTTCTGAGGTTCTCCACTCAGAAATGGCGCAAGGAGACTTGCCCATTCAGATGCAGGCCACCCTTCTCTTTCGGCTGTCCTTTCAAAAGCCATCAGGTAAGCCTCCACATCATCTGTAGCCACCATCTTTTTCAAATAGTTACTCACTCTCAGAGTCTTAGAACTGTGTGGAATTTCTGCAGCACACCTGCCCAGTCTTTCAGATAGGCCTTGAATCTCCTGCTGCATGGTACGTGTGATATTCTGCTGTTCCTCTCTTTGTGTTAATACCAGTTTTTGTAGCACTGCAATATTTTCTTGCTGGCTGGCAGTAGCTTGCTGCTGTGTGGCAGTGGCCTGTTGCTGTGAGGCCGTAGCCTGTAGTAAAGCCTTTACAACTTCCTCCATTTTAAGTGTGGTATTGTTTCCTTAACAGACTATCAGTGTGTTGCCCGCTACCTCCACCATATGTGACCTGGGATCTTGGAAACACACAGTCCTCAAAGCTGGAAACACCACACAAGGTTGTAGCTTTATAAAATACAGTCTGTTTATTATCAGGTCTGGCAAAAACAGGCAAAATAAACATAAACAAAACAAAAGAGGCTTGCTCCACTGAGCACTTACTAACAAGTACAACTGTCTGCACTAAGTAGCTTTTCACAAAAGTAATATTGCACAGACCTTTCAAACTTTGTCCTTTAGATATAATTCCTCTCAGTCTCTCAGGAGAGTGTTTGCAGTTTTCCTTTACTGCTGGCAAAAATCTACCTCTCAAACCCTGACTGGGGATTTTATTAGCACCTGCTGTCAATTACCATATGCAGGTGAGTAGCTAGCTGAGTCAGACAGAATTCCTGGACTGGACTTTTTGACATAATGTGCTACCTGCAAACTGCGGGGTGGAGCACTGGCCCACCCTACTCTCCAAATACTCCACCCCAGGGACCCAGAAATAAATCACATATTTTCTCTATGTGGCAGACAAACATAACAATTCTCCCTGGGGTTGTCAGACCATACCCCGCACTGCAGCACTTTTGAGGGAATATAGACACCTTCCATTACTATGCCTTGGGTTCTGTCACACAGGTAATTGTAGAGCGCCAACAGATTCCGCAGCGCTATAAACATAGTTGGTATACAGGATAAGATTTATAGGGATCAAATGGGTAGAGGGCCTTACCAAGAGTTGCACTGTTGTAGTTGGCTCTTATGAAGGTGATCTGCAAACAGCTGGGCTCATAGGCTTTAGTGCCTTTTGAAAACTATGGCTGGTGGAGTTTAGATATAAAGTGATAATAGCTTTCATTTTTCACTAGATTTATAATTCCTCATTTCCTTTTGCATGACACACTCATCAGTTGTGATATTTTTATTTAACATTAAGCACTAACGTATAAAGATGTTTTTCATTTGTCACCTTCACCTGCGATCGACTCAGGCACAATAGACATGAAAATATATTTCAATATAATTATAAAACTTTTTTTTATTTACATCTCTGTCAAATTCCAATGTTTAATACAAAAGCAGTAATTCAGCACCAACCTTTATGTCCAAATGTTTCTAGTGTGTGCACAACACATAAACCATCTGCTATAGCCCACATGCGGAAAGTCACATTTTAATGGGACAAGCCCCTTAATAAAGCTTTTTTGATTTTTAAGCAGTGCTGTCCAAGTGCTTTATACAGAAATTCCAATGTTTAGGTAAAACATTTTATATATCTTATTTATATTATTATGAAATCTTTGTTACCATAATATATAATGTTTCAGGATTTAATATATATTATTTTATTATAAGTAAAATGTTTAATAAAAACACCCTGTCTATATGAAGCAATGATCTTTTAGGAAAAATCATGGAAAAAAACACACTTCGGGGGATATTTATCAAAGCGTCAACTATGTTGCATTCGCGGGCGTCAATACGCTCGCCTAACATCGCCAAACATCGCGGCCGCGGATCTGAATACGATCTCCATATTTATGGAAAAAGCCATCAAAAACACACGCACAAAGTACAGGGCGATGAGCATCGGACTGTTGTTAACTAACAGTCATCGATGACGCTGTTATTCGTTATACCAACTAAATGGCTACAAAGTACACTAATGCCCATAAACTACCTATTAACCCTTAAACCGCTGCACTCCAGCATCGCCGCCACTATAATAAACCTATTAACCCCTAATCTGCCGCTCCCGACATCACCACGACTAATATAAATATTAACCCCTATTCCGCCGCTTCCCGATATTGCCGCCACTAAATAAACTTATTAACCCATAAACCTCTGGCCTCCCACATCACCACCACTAACTAAACCTATTAACCCCTAAACAGTCAGCCCCCCACATCGCAAAAAACTAAATTAAGCTATTAACCCCTAAACCTAACAACCCTTAACTTTAAATTAAAATGACAAGATCCCTATCTGAATATAAATTAAAACTAACCTGTAGAATTAAAATAAACTAATTTTAAACTATAACTTAACCTACCCTAACTATTATACTAAAATTAAATTAAATTGCCAATTAAATAAACTTAATTACATATTAATAAACCTAACACTACTAAAATTATTTAAATATACAATTAAACATTATTACAAAGTACTAAATTGCAAAAAACAAACAAACACTAAGTTACAAAAAATAACAAACGCTAAATTACGAAAAATGACAAACATAATTAGCCAAAATAATTTTTTTACACCAAATCTAATAGCCCTGTTAAAATAACCCCCCCCCCCAAAAAAAAAACAAAAAAAAAAACCCTAGCCTACAATAAACTACCAATAGCCCTTAAAAGGGCCTTTTGTGGGGCATTGTCCCAAAGATATCAGCTCTTTTATCTGTAAAAAAAAAATACAAACACCCCCCTACAGTAAAACCCACCACCCAACAAACCATTTGGATGGGCATTGCACTTAAAAGGGCCATTAGCTCTTTTACAAGCCCAAACCCTAATCTAAAACAAAAACCCACCCAAAAAATTTAAAAAAATCCTAACACTAACTCCCGAAGATCCACTTACAGTTCTGAAGTCCCGACATCCAGACGGAGACATCTTCATTCAGGCGGTAATGTCTTCATCCATCCAGGCGGAAGGAGTCTTCATCCAGGCGGCGATGTCTTCATCCATCCAAGCAGTCTTCATCCAAGTGGCATCTTCTATCTTCATCCCTGCGGCGCGGAGCGGGTTCATCCTGAAGCCATCCGACGCGGAGCTTCTCTTCTTACGGTCGCCGCCGTAAACTGAAGCTTCAATGCTGATTTGAACAGCCAATAGAATTTCAGTAGCTCTTATCCTATTGGCTGATTTGAACAGCCAATAGGATTTCAGAAGCTTGCCTCCTATTGGCTGATTTGAATTTAACACTCAAATCAGCCAATAGGAATGCAAGGGATGCCATCTTGAATCTCGTCCCTTGCATTGAAGCTTCAGTTTATGGCGGTGACCGTAAGAAGAGGAGCTCCGTGTTAGATGGCTTCAGGATGAACCTGCTCCGCGCCGCAGGGATGAAGATAGAAGATGCCACTTGGATGAAGACTGCTTGGATGGATGAAGACATTGCCGCCTGGATGAAGACTCCTTCCGCCTGGATGGATGAAGACATCGCCGCCACAGGGATGAAGATAGAAGATGCAGCTTGGATGAAGACTTTGCTGCTTGGATGGATGAAGACATCACCGCCTGGATGAAGACTTCTTTCGCCTGGATGGATGAAAACATCGCTGCCTGGATGAAGACTTCTCCGTCTGGATGTCGGGACTTCAGAACTGTAAGTGGATCTTCGGGGGTTAATGTTAGGATTTTTTAAATTTTTTTGGGTGGGTTTTTATTGCCCATACAAATGCCCTTTTCAGGTCAATGGGTAGCTTAGGTTTTTTTTAGACTTAAGGTTTTTATTTGGTGGGGTTGGTTGGGTGGTGGGTTTTGCTGTTGGGAGGTGTTTGTATTTTTTTTACAGGTAAAAGAGCTGATATCTTTAAGACAATGCCCCACAAAAGGCCTTTTTAAGGGCTAGTGGTAGTTTATTGTAGGCTAGGGCTTTTTTTTATTTTGGGGGGGCTTTTTAATTTTGAGGGGTGCGGTGCTAACTTGCAGTTTATTCTCACCGCTCACTTACTTGCAGCGCGGGTATTACGGGTTTTTATCAACCCGGCATTAACAGGCAAGAAGTGAGCATAGAGCAAAATTGTGCTCCATACCGCACTCCAATACCAGCGCTGCTTAAGTCAGCAGTGAGCTGGTTATACGTGCATGATTTCCCCATAGACATCAATGGGGAGAGCTGGCTGAGAAAAAGTCTAACACCTGCCAAAAAGCAGCGCAAAACTCATTAACGCAGCCCCATTGATTCCTATGGGGAAACACATTTTATGTTTACACCTAACACCCTAACATGAACCCGAGTCTAAACACCCCTAACCTAACACTTATTAACCCCTAATCTGCCGCCCCTGATATCGCCGCCACCTACATTATACTTATGAACCCCTAATCTGCTGCCCCCAACATCGCCGACACCTACATTATACTTATTAACCCCTAATCTGCTGTCCCTAACATCGCCGCCACCTACCTACATTTATTAACCCCTAATTTGCCATCCCCAACGTTGCCGCCCTATTCTAAATTTATTAACCCCTAAACCTCTAACCCTAACACCCCCTAACTTAAATAAAATTTAAATAAATCTAAAGAAAATTCCTATCATTACCTAAATTTTTCCTATTTAAAACTAAATACTTACCTAGAAATAAACCCTAAGCTAGCTACAATATAACTAATAGTTAGCTTAGGGTTTATTTTTATTTTACAGGCAAGTTTGTATTTATTTTAACTAGGTAGAATAGTTACTAAATAGTTATTAACTATTTACTAACTACCTAGCTAAAATAAATACAAATTTACCTGTAAAATAAAACCTAAACTAAGTTACACTAACACCTACACTACAATTAAATACAATTACCTAAATTAAATACAATTAAATAAATTAAAAACAATTAGCTAAATTACAAAAGCAAACACTAAATTGCAGAAAATAAAAAACAAATTACAAGATATTCAAACTAATTACACCTAATCTAAGAGCCCTATCAAAATAAAAAAGCCCCCCCTCAAAATAAAAAAAAAACCCTAGCCTAAACTAAACTATCAATAGCCCTTAAAAGGGCCTTTTGCGGGGCATTGCCCCAAAGAAATCAGCTCTTTTACCTGAAAAAGAAATACAAACAAGCATCTTCTCTGTTCATCCTTTTGACGCGGAGCGGCTCCATCTTCAAGACATCCGGCGCGGAGCTTCCTCTTCTTCCGACGTCTTCTTGCTTGATGAAAGCACCTTTAAGTGACATCATCCAAGATGGCGTCCCTTAGATTCCGATTGGCTGATCGAATTCTATCAGCCAATTGGAATTAAGGTTGAAAAAATCCTATTGGCTGATGCAATCAGCCAATAGGATTGAACTTCAATCCTATTGGCTGATCCAATCAGCCAATAGGATTGAGCTCGAATTCTATTGGCTGTTCCAATCAGCCAATAGAATGCAAGCTCAATCCTATTGGCTGATTGGATCAGCCAATAGGATTTTTTCAACCTTAATTCCGATTGGCTGATAGAATTCTATCAGCCAATCGGAATCTATGGGACGCCATCTTGGATGACGTCATTTAAAGATACCTTCATTCAGCAAGAAGACGTCAGAAGAAGAGGATGCTCCACGCCGGATGTCTTGAAGATGGAGCCGCTCCTCGTCAGAAGGATGAAGATAGAAGATGCCGTCTGGGTGAAGACTTCTGCCCGTCTGGAGGACCACTTCTACCGGCTTCATTGAGGACATCTTGCCGCTTGTATGAAGACTTCTCCCAGTAAGTGAATCTTCAGGGGTTAGTGTTAGGTTTTTTTAGGGGTGTATTGGGTGGGTTTTATTTTTAGGTTAGGGCTTTGGGCAGCAATAGAGCTAAATACCCTTTTAAGGGCAATTCCCAACCAAATGCCCTTTTCAGGGCAATGGGGAGCTTAGGTTTTTTTAGTTAGTATTTTATTTTGGGGGTTGGTTGTGTGGGTGGTGGGTTTTACTGTTGGGGGGGTTGTTTGTATTTTTAAAAGGTAAAAGAGCTGATTTCTTGGGGGCAGTGCCCCACAAAAGGCCCTTTTAAGGGCTATTGATAGTTTAGTTTAGGCTAGGGTTTTTTTTTATTTTGGGGGGGCTTTTTTATTTTGATAGGGCTATTAGATTAGGTGTAATTAGTTTAAAGATCTTGTAATTTGTTTTTTATTTTCTGTAATTTAGTGTTTGTTTGTTTTTGTAATTTAGCTAATTGTATTTAATTTATTTAATTGTATTTAATTTAGGTAAGTTATTTCATTGGAGTAAGGTTAGGTTTTAGTGTAAGACATGTTAGGTTTTATTTTACAGGTCAATTTGTATTTATTTTAGCTAGGTAGTTATTAAATAGTTAATAACTATTTAGTAACTATTCTACCTAGTTAAAATAAATACAAACTTGCCTGTAAAATAAAAATAAAACCTAAGATAGCTACAATGTAACTATTAGTTATATTGTAGCTAGCTTAGGGTTTATTTTATAGGTAAGTATTTAGTTTTAAATGGGAATAATTTAGTTAATGATAGTAATTTTATTTAGATTTATTTAAATTATATTTAAGTTACGGGGTGTTAGGGTTAGGGTTAGACTTAGGTTTAAAGGTTTAATAAATTTAGAATAGTGGCGGCGACGTTGGGGACGGCATATTAGGGGTTAATAAATGTAGGTAGGTGGCGGCGATGTTGGGGGCAGCAGATTAGGGGTTAATAGGTATAATGTAGGTGGCGGCGATGTCCAGAGCGCCAGATTAGGGGTTAATAAGTATAATGTAGGTGGCGGCGATGTTAGGGGCGGCAGATTAGGGGTTAATAATAAACTAGTGTTTGCGAGGCGGGAGTGAGACGGTTAAGGGGTTAATATGTTCTAGTGGCGGCAATGTCGGGAGCGGCAGATTAGGGGTTAATAAAAAATTTTGTGTTTGCGATGCGGGAGGGCCTCGGTTTAGGGGTTAATAGGTAGTTTATGGGTGTTAGTGTACTTTTTAGCACTTTAGTTATGAGTTTTATGCTACAGCTTTGTAGCGTAAAACTCATAACTACTGACTTTAAAATGTGTTAGGAATCTTGGCGGTAGAGGCTGTACCGCTCACTTTTTGGCCTGCAAGGACAAACTCGTAATACCGGCGATATGCAAGTCCCATTGAAAAAAGCCTTTACGAAATTTACGTAAGTTGGTTTGCGGTATGGCCAAAAAAGTGTGCGGTACACCTATACCTGCAAGACTCGTAATACCAGCAGGCATAAAAAAGCAGCGTTAGGACCTGTTAACGGTGCTTTTTTACCTTAACGCAAAACTCGTAATCTTGCCATTTGTTTATTTTTCGTAATTTAGTGTTTTTTTTATTTTTTTGTAACTTAGTGTTTGTTTTCTTTTGTAATTTAGTACTTTGTAATAATGTTTAATTGTATATTTAAATAATTTTAGTAGTTAAGTTTTTTAATATGTAATTTAGTTTATTTAATTGGTAGTTTAATTTAATTTTAGTATAATAGTTAGGGTAGGTTAATTTATAGTTTAAAATAAGTTTATTTTAATTCTACAGATAAGTTTTAATTTATATTAAGATAGGGATCTTGTCATTTTAAAGTTAAGGGTTGTTAGGTTTAGGGGTTAATAGGTTTAGTTAGTGGTGGTGATGTGGGAGGCCAGAGGTTTAGGGGTTAATAAGTTTATTTAGTGGCGGCGATGTAGGGAAGCGGCGGAATAGGGGTTAATATTTATATTAGTGGTGGTGGGGAGCGGCGGAATAGGGGTTAATACATTTTATTTGTGGTGTCGGGGACGGCAGATTAGGGGTGTTTAGACTCAGGGTTTATGTTAGGGTGTTAGGTGTAAACGTAACTTTTTTTCAACCATAGAAATCAATGGGGTATATTTCATTCTCTTGCAGCATCGAACAAAAGCTTTCGTTGCTTTCATACTCCCATTGATTTCTATGGCATCCGCGGCCTCAAGGGTGGTGGTTACAAAACCAGGTACGCTACGTCGGAATAGTCAAATAGAGTCAAATGTGTATTCGGAATATCTGTAATGACGTAAGCATCGATCTGCGTCGGATTGGGATTGTATGTTACGTCACAAATTTCAACATTTGCCGATCTTGACGCTTTGAGACATATACTAGCGCCAGACCCACGCACTCCTTTTTTCCCCGCTTTGATAACTAGGTCGAATCAATCTCGCAACAATTACAATGCAGAATTCCAGCGTATTTTCAGTTGACGCTTTTATAAATATACGCCTTCATAGGCATAGTTATTAATTCTATTGTTATTGTATTCCTTACAGTGACAAAGTTTTATAAGATTTTTCATAACGGATTATATTACATATGCATAATTGCATATAGACATGTTTATAAATTATTTTATCTTTTCTCCTTAATCTACTGTTATACCTTGACGTTCTAATAATCTGTAAAACTAACATGATTCATGTGTTAATTAGCTTATTTTTTAAACAACATATATTTTCAGTATATATATATATATATATATATATATATATATATATATACACACTGTATGTCTCTTAAAACCATACTCTGACACTGTATGCTGGCAGATGGGTTATCATTCACATGATATATTTACTTACATCTATCTATCTATCTATCTATCTATCTATCTATCTATCTATCTATCTATATCTATATATCTATCTATATGCAAATACATATATAGATACATACACAGTATATATTCACTTACATCTATCTATCTATATATCTATATATCTATCATCTATCTATATACATATACATATATAGATACATATATATTCACTTACATCTATCTATTATGTACATATATATTCACTTACATTGGTTGTTCATTATTCATTAAATCCACAATTAAATCAACAGGACTTTCCAGTGTACAGTTGACAATAAATAATGCATGTGATATGTATAATTTATGGTGCTAACAAAACGCATCATGTTTACAAAATAGGTAAAGCCTGTTACATTTGAGTCCCTGACTGTTGTTTGCTTTGTAGTTAGTTAAACATAAATTCTCCAAAGTTTTATGCTCCTTTATCAAGGCAAAGCACAATAAATACATTGATATTTGATATAAAATGTATAAAATATTTCTAATAATAAATGCAAACAACAAGACAATTTAAAGGGGCACTAAACCCAAAACATTTTTTTCATGGTTTAAGTAGAGAATACAATTTTAACCCCTTAATGACCACAGCACTTTTCCATTTTCTGTCCGTTTGGGACCAAGGCTATTTTTACATTTTTGCAGTGTTTGTGTTTAGCTGTAATTTTCCTCTTACTCATTTACTGTACACCCACATATTATATATCGTTTTTCTCGCTATTAAATGGACTTTCAAAATCTACAATTATTTTCATCATATCTTATAATTTGCTATAAAAAAAAATACAAAATATGATGGAAAAAAACAAAAAAAAACACTTTTTCTAACTTTGACCCCAAAATCTGTTACACATCTACAACCACCAAAAAACACCCATGCTAAATAGTTTCTAAATTTTGTCCTGAGTTTATAAATACCCAATGTTTACATGTTCTTTGCTTTTTTTGCAAGTTATAGGGCAATAAATACAAGTAGCACTTTGCCATTTCCAAACCACTTTTTTTCAAAATTAGCGCTAGTTACATTGGGACACTAATATCTTTCAGGAATCCCTGAATATCCATTGACGTATATATTTTTTTTTAGAAGACATCCCAAAGTATTGATCTAGGCCCATTTTGGTATATTTCTCACTGAAATTATTTACAAACAACTCATGAAATTATGGCATAAATGGTTGTAAATGCTTCTCTGGGATCCCCTTTGTTCATAAATAGCAGACATATATGGCTTTGGCTTAGCTTTTTGGTAATTAGAAGGCTGCTAAATGCCACTGTGCACCACACGTGTATTATGCCCAGCAGTGAATGGGTTAATTAGGGAGCATGTAGGGAGCTTCTAGGGTTAATTTTAGCTCCAGTGTAGTGTAGTAGACAACCCCAAGTATTGATCTAGGCCCATTTTGGTATATTTCATGCCACCATTTCACCGCCAAAAGCAATCAAATAAAAAAAAATTGTTCACTTTTTCAAACTTTAGGTTTCTCACTAAAATTATTTACAAACAGCTTGTGCAATTATGGCACAAATGGTTGTAAATGCTTCTCTGGGATCCCCTTTTTTCAGAAATAGCAGACATATATGGCTTTGGCGTTGCTTTTTGGTAATTAGAAGGCCGCTAAATGCTGCTGCGCATCACATGTGTATTATGGCCAGCAGTGAAGGGGTTAATTAGGTAGTTTGTAGGGAGCTTGCAGGGTTAATTTTAGCTTTAGTGTAGAGATCAGACTCCCACCTGACACATCCCACCCCCTGATCCCTCCCAAACAGCTCTCTTCCCTCGCCCACTCCACAATTGTCCCCGCCATCTTAAGTACTGGCAGAAAGTCTGCCAGTACTAAAATAAAAGGTATTTAAAAAAAAATAAAAACATTTTATAGCATATTTACATATGCTGCTATATAGGATCCCCCCTTAGCCCCCAACCTCCCTGATCCCCCCAAAATAGCTCCCTAAACCTCCCCCTCTGCCTTATTGGGGGCCATCTTGGGTACTGGCAGCTGTCTGCCAGTACCCAGTTTGCAAAAAAAAAATGTTTTTTATTATTTGTTTTTATTTGTTTCTGTAGTGTAGCTTCCCCCCCACAGTCCAATATCCCACCAGCCAAACCGATCACCAAATAAAATAAAAATCCCCCTTGATCCCCACTTCTAACTAAAAATGTTCTGTAGCGTAGTGGTTCCCACCCGCTCCCTCCCCGTGCACGCGCCCACCTGGCCTCCCCGTGCACGCGCGCGCGTCTGTGCGCACCCCCCGGTCATCCCGCCCCGATCCCGCCCCCCTCCGCATCACAAAGGCCATAGATGGCCGCCACCCGCCTCCCACACCGGCTCCCACCCACCAACGAACTTAGCCGTTAATGTCCGGTGCAGAGAGGGCCACAGAGTGGCTCTCTCTGCATCGGATGGCTAAAAATGGTTATTGCAGGATGCCTCAATATCGAGGCATCACTGCAATAACCGGAAAGCAGCTGGAAGCGAGCAGGATCGCTTCCAGCTGCTTTCCACACAGAGGACGTGCAGGGTACGTCCTCAGGCGTTAACTGCCTTTTTTTTGAGGACGTACCCTGCACGTCCTCGGTCGTTAAGGGGTTAAACAACATTCCAATTTACTAATTTGCTTCATTCTTTAGGTATCCTTTATTGAAGAAATAGCAATGCACATGGGTGAACCAATCAACCAATCAGCAGCTACTGAGCCTATCTAGATATGCAGCTAATCAGCAGCAACCAATCAGCAGCTACTGAGCCTATCTAGATATGCTTTTCAGCAAAGTATATCTAGAGAATGATGCAAATTAGATAATAGAAGTAAATTAGAAAGATGTTTAAAATTGCATGCTCTTTCTAAATCATGAAATAAAAAATTTGGTTTCATGTCCCTTTAAGGAGGGTGCAATTTTTTTATGGAATTCAATTTTAAAGACCATTATAGTGATAATACTGCATGCATGTCATTTTATCACTAATGACCAAAGTGATGCTGGTCCCAAGCAGAAATTGCCACTGATCCAATCAGTAGTGCTAGTCATACACCCAGTGCTCTGCAGCTCCTGGGCAGTACTTTAGCTATGTGTTTAATCCATGGGTGGGAGTTAAACACATAGGGCTAGATTACGAGTGTAGCGCTAACAGCTACGCAAGAACAAAAAGGAGTTTATTGCGGGTGTTAGCACGCATTGTTTTTTTTTCCTCGCATTACAAGTTGAAAGTAAACGTGAACGTGCAATTGAAGTTAACACATGTTGGGATAGTGTAACCTCAGAGCTCTGGTTAACTGTTCTGCAAAGCAAAAAAAGTGTTTGCGTTGTTTGTGCACGAGTAGGGTGTTTTTCCACTTTTTTGCTCCATTGACTATGGAATATGTTATCATGCCCATGATATTCTAAGTTTGGCTTTTTATGCATGTCAGGTTAGCGCGTAAGTGAAAACAGTTTACTTTCAACTTGTAATACGAGCGCTACCTGATGAGTGCAAATAGCTTACTTCTAGCGCAGTTAATGCTCGAACTGGATCATTAAATACCCCTCCACTTGTAATCTGGTCCATAGTGTTGCAGCATCACTAGTGATAAAATGATATGCTCTAACAAATAAGAATATGTCATCTTATTACTACCTTTAAACTAAATATTTTGGAGAAATCTATCTACACATAAAAATGTTACTAGCTTTTAAAGACAACTATTTTTTAAAGTGATTCTGCTTAATAGAGGAGTAAAAACGTAAAAATATCTTGCTAAAAAAAAGCCAGCAAACAGCAAATTTATCTATGAAAATAACAAAAGGAGATAAAATACAGTATTACTTATATTAGTAATTTATACAATCCTTTTAATGTTTCTTGTGCTAAAAGAAATAGTCACTAAGAAACTTTAAATGTGTCAGGAAAGAAAAATATTCCTAAGTTACATATTTTTATTATCACTTCCTAGATGTGATATTTTACAAACAGCTACTGAATGATATAGCATCCAGTGAAATAATCTGATGTGGGTTTCCCCTAAAGTATTCTATGGGCTCGATTTATCTAGCCGTTCGCCGCATTAGCACTGCATGTTCTCACAAGAGAACCTGCAGTCAGTATTTATCAAGCAGGGGTCATCAGCTTCCTGTACTCATCTCCCCCTCTTAGGTGGAGAATTTCAACCTCCCCGGTTTCATCCGACTGGGGAGATTGACAGCTTCTGCCCGAGCGCGATTGACTGTGCTCGGGCAGGGGGGGTGTTGCACAAGAGCGCAAAATAGCTCTCTTGTGCAATTCTGAATTCTGCCAACGGAATTCAGCCCACCAGAGGAGAGCTGCGGCGGACAGGGGCGCATATGTATGCCCTGTACACTGTCGCTATGGCAGGCAATTTGTTTTTGGCACTGTTGAAACAGTTTTAGTCTTGGGAAGTTACAGACATCCAGGGACATCATTCCTTTAACCTTTTGTACACTTAAAAGGACATGAAATCCACAAATTTTAATTCATGATTTAAACTAGGAATACAATTCTAAACAACTTTTCAAGTAACTTCTATTGCTTTTTTCTCTTTGTATCCTTTGTTAAAAGCATACCTAGGTAGGCTTAGCAGCAGCAATGCACTACTGGGAGATAGCTGTTGAATTGTGGCTGCACATACATGCCTTTTGTAAATGGCTTATCTGATGTGTTCAGCTAGTTTCCAGTAGTGCATTGCTGCTTTTACCAAGAGAATTGAACAAATTTAAAAATAGAAATAAATTGGAACATTGTTTAAAATTGCATGCTATGGCCTAGATCTAACATTGGCTGGACAGACAGGGGAAAACACCTCAACCCCTGCCTGCCCAACATCGTGGTTAGCGGACAGCAATACAATTCCTGCATTTACCATTACACTCAAGGCGAAGTGTGCAACGCTGCCCCCTGCTTGCGCATAGCTAATCATGTGCGTGCAGGGTTTGTAAATGTAAGCCTGCAGCCGAAGGCGCCCTATATCTAAATCCTGGAAGAAAGAAAGAATTGGGAAAGGACATGAAACCCAAAATGTTTCTTTCACCTTTCAGATAGAGTATACAATTTTAAACAACGTTCCAATTTACTCCTAATATGCTTCATTCTCTAGGCAATAGCAATGAACTACAGAAAGAAAGCTGAACACTTTGGAAGAGCCAATAACAGGAGGAATATAGCTGCAGCCACCAATCAGCAACTATATCCCAGAAGTGCATTGCGACTCCTGAGCCTACCTAGGTATGCTTTTCAAAAAAGCTCAGGCTGGGGAGGGGTCACATGGATCACACATATGAAGAAGCAAAGGAATCTACAGCTATAATTTAAGTCATAATAATTCAACAATCATTATCAAGTGCACACAAAATAATTGCTCCCAAACATGCAGTCATATTGTGTGCACAAAATAGTTAAATTGTGCACACAATATAACTGTATGTTTTGGAGCAATTATTTTGTGTGCACGCCATACTGATTGTTAAATAGTTAAATCATGGTAAATGTATAATACACTGTGCTCATAATGTATAAGATTATGAGAAAGGTGTATTACAGTGTGGGAACGAGTTTATTTTTTTGTTTAGAACATTACACCAGTGGGTCTCTATCCTATATAATAAAAGGCCAGGTATGTTTGTCAGATGCAGTCATGCACAGTAGAGACTGCGCGAGGACAAACATACCTGGCCTTTAGGATCAACTTCAGACATCAATATCAGGTTGGCCGTTGCTGGGGGCATGGTTGTGTGCGGGCGGAGCTGGCGTGACGAGGGGGCATGGCCGGCATGAGTGCCGCAATGGGGGCGTGGTCGGGGAGTGACCGGCCCGGGTGTGGGCTTGGTCGACAAGAAGTGGGCGTGGCCTGAGAGCGAAAAAGAGGGGGGAGAGATAGAGAGAGCAAAAGAGAGGGGGAAGAGAGAGCAAAATAGAGGGGGTAGAGAGAAAGAGAGGGGGAGAGAGAGCTAAAGAGAGGGGGAGAGAAAGATAGCAAAAGAGAGGGGGGAGAGAGAGCAAAAGAGAGGGGGGTGAGAGCAAAAGAGAGGGGAGAGAGAGCAAAAGAGAGGGAAGAGAGGGGAGAGAGAGCAAAAGAGAGGGGAGAGAGAGCAAAAGAGGGTGGAGAGAACAAAAAAGAGAGGGGGAAGAGCAAAAAAAGAGAGGGAGACTATTTTAAGGCTGAGGCCTTACAAATAACCCCCCGGCAGGGCACCTCTGAGTTTCTGTCGATATAAAGTACCAGGAGAGTACTAATTCAACATATTCTCAACGGGAATTTCCTAGTTATAACTATCAGATGGAGCCCAGTGAAGCCATTCCACTTGAAAGGATCAATAACAATCTTAAAGGGACATTAAACACTAAATAAGTGCTAGATAGAATGATGCATTCAAAGAAAATATTAGTCTAAGAATAACATGTAGATGTATTTTTTAAAGTTTAATTCACTGTTTAAATATTGACAAAATAAGTGTAAAGTTTAAGTGTCTATAAAACAATGGGAGCTGCTTTCTAGACCCACATTGTTTTTGCGGGAACCGGTCTTATTTTCGCTGATGAACTGTGGCATTGGCGATTCTGCAGACGAAACCAACGATAATACAGAGAAGCTTTCTCCAATCTATACCCCACAACAAAATAAGAGCCCATTCAACAGGCGTGGAGTGGGGTAAACTTGTATAGTGAGCTAATCTGAAAGATCGCTATATGTAGCACCCTTTTTCTTCATTTTTGCACATTGTCGGTGAGGCCTCTGATTTTACCAGTCTGAGTGCGACACGTCAGGGTCTCTAAAGACGAATACTGTGTCTGTGTAAATATCACAATACCCTTTAATAGTTAATATAGATTGTTGTCCTCATATTATTAATGTTCAGCTCACACCATATAAAGCTATACTCAAAGGTGGAAAACATTGTTTTAATATCTCCTAGCGTAAAGCAAACAAAGCTGTGGGCTTTTTAGGCTGAGTTCTTATAATATATCATAACTATCAATGAAAATCTGTGCAGGATGTTATTTTTAATTAAACTAAGGGATAATACTTTTAAACGTATACATTACTCGCTGCATTGATGCATTTCACGTGTACCATAGATTCCAGTGAAAATAATATATATCTAAACATCTGTATGTGTATGCAACAACTGCATAACGCCTAGATTTAGAGTTCTGAGTTAGCCGTCAAAACCAGCGTTAGGGGGTCCTAACGCTGGTTTTGGCCGCCCGCTGGTATTTAGAGTCAGTCAGGAAAGGGTCTAACGCTCACTTTCCAGCCGCGACTTTTCCATACCACAGATCCCCTTACGTCGATTGCGTATCCTATCTTTTCAATGGGATCTTTCTAACGCTGGTATTTAGAGTCTTGGCTGAAGTGAGCGTTAGAAATCTACCGACAAGACTCCAGCCGCAGCAAAAAGCCAGGAGTTAAGAGCTTTCTGGGCTAACCCCGGTTCATAAAGCTCTTAACCACTGTGCTCTAAAGTACACTAACACCCATAAACTACCTATGTACCCCTAAACCGAGGCCCCCCCACATCGCCGCCACTCTATTACATTTTTTTAACCCCTAATCTGCCGACTGTACACCGCTGCAACCTGCATTATCCCTATGTACCCCTAATCTGCTGCCCCTAACATCGCCGACCCCTATATTATATTTATTAACCCCTAATATGCCCCCCCAATGTCGCTGCTACCTACCTACAATTATTAACCCCTAATCTGACGACCGGACCTCACCGCTACTATAATAAAGTTATTAACCCCTAATCCGCCTCACTCCCGCCTCAAAAACCCTATAATAAATAGTATTAACACCTAATCTGCCCTCCCTAACATCGCCGACACCTAACTTCAAGTATTAACCCCTAATCTCGCCGCTACTCTAATAAATGTATTAACCCCTAAAGCTAAGTCTAACCCTAACACCCCCCTAAATTAAATATAATTTAAATCTAACAAAATAAAATAAATCTTATTAAATAAATTATTCCTATTTAAATCTAAATACTTACCTGTAAAATAAACCCTAATATAGCTACAATATAAATAATGATTATATTGTAGCTATTTTAGGATTAATATTTATTTTACAGGCAACTTTGTATTTATTTTAACCAGGTACAATAGCTATTAAATAGTTAAGAACTATTTAATAGCTACCTAGTTAAAATAATTACAGAATTACCTGTAAAATAAATCCTAAACTAAGTTACAATTAAACCTACCACTACACTATCAATAAATTAATTAAATAAACTATCTACAATTATCTACAATTAAATCAACTAAACTAAATTACAAAAAAAACCCCACTAAATTACAACCCCCCCCCCCCCACTAAATTACAAAAAATAAAAAAAGATTACAAGAATTTTAAACTCATTACACCTACTCTAAGCCCCCTAAAAAATTAACAAAGCCCCCCAAAATAAAAAAATGCCCTACCCTATTCTATAATAAAAATTTAACAGCTCTTTTACCTTACCAGCCCTTAAAAGGGACTTTTGAGGGGCATGCCCCAAAGAAAACAGCTCTTTTGCATTTAAATAAACATACAATACCCCCCCAACATTACAACCCACCACCCACATACCCCTAATCTAACCCAAACCCCCCTTAAAAAACCTAACACAAAGCCCCTGAAGATCTTCCTACCTTGTCTTCACCACGCCGGGTATCACCGATCCGTCCAGAAGAGGGTCTGAAGTCTTCCTCCTAACCGGCAAGAAGAGGTCCAGAAGAGGGTCCGAAGTCTTCATCCTATCTGGGAAGAAGAGGAGACAGCCAATAGAATGCAAGATCAATCTGATTGGCTGATTGGATCAGCCAATCGGATTGAACTTGAATCTTATTGGCTGATTCAATCAGCCAATCAGATTTTTCCTACCTTAATTCCGATTGGCTGATAGAATCCTATCAGCCAATCAGAATTCGAGGGATGCCATCTTGGATGATGTCATTTAAAGGAACCTTCATTCAGACTTAGGACGTCGGAAGAAGAGGATGTATCCGCGTTGGCTGCTTCAAGATGATCCCGCTCCACGCCGGATGGAAGAAGATAGAAGATGAAGCTTGGATGAAGATGTTTGCCGGTCCGGATCTCCTTTTCTTGCCGGATAGGATGAAGACTTCGGACCCTCTTCTGGACCTCTTCTTGCCGGATAGGAGGAAGACTTCGGACCCTCTTCTGGACGGATCGGTGATACCCGGCGTGGTGAAGACAAGGTAGGAAGATCTTCAGGGGCTTAGTGTTAGGTTTTTTAAGGGGGGTTCGGGTTAGATTAGGGGTATGTGGGTGGTGGGTTGTAATGTTGGGGGGGTATTGTATGTTTATTTAAATGCAAAAGAGCTGTTTTCTTTGGGGCATGCCCCACAAAAGACCCTTTTAAGGGCTGGTAAGGTAAAAGAGCTGTTAAATTTTTATTTTAGAATAGGGTAGGGCATTTTTTTATTTTGGGGGGCTTTGTTATTTATTTTAGGGGGCTTAGAGTAGGTGTAATTAGTTTAAAATTCTTGTAATCTTTTTTTATTTTTTGTAATTTAGTGTTTTTTTTTGTAATTTAGTGTTTGTTTGTTTTGTAGTTTAGTTGATTTAATTGTAGATAATTGTAGATAGTTTATTTGATTAATTTATTGATAGTGTAGTGTTAGGTTTAATTGTAACTTAGGTTAGGATTTATTTTACAGGTAATTTTGTAATTATTTTAACTAGGTAGCTATTAAATAGTTCTTAACTATTTAATAGCTATTGTACCTGGTTAAAATAAATACAAAGTTGCCTGTAAAATAAATATTAATCCTAAAATAGCTACAATATAATTATTATTTATATTGCAGCTATATTAGGGTTTATTTTACAGGTAAGTATTTAGATTTAAATAGGAATAATTTATTTTATTTCGTTAGATTAAATTATATTTAATTTAGGGGGTGTTAGGGTTAGGGTTAGACTTAGCTTTAGGGGTTAATACATTTATTAGAGTAGCGGCGAGGTCCAGTCAACAGATTATGGGTTAATACTTGAAGTTAGATGTCGGCGATGTTAGGGAGGGCATATTAGGTGTTAATACTATTTATTATAGGGTTTTTGAGGCGGGAGTGAGGCGGATTAGGTGTTAATACATTTATTATAGTAGCGGTGAGGTCCAGTCGGCAGATTAGGGGTTAATAATTGTAGGTAGGTGGCGGCGACGTTGGGGGCGGCAGATTAGGGGTTAATAAATATAATATAGGGGTCGGCGATGTTAGGGGCAGCAGATTAGGGGTACATAGGGATAACGTAGGTTGTGGCGGTGTACGGAGCGGCAGATTAGGGGTTAAAAATAATAAGCAGGGGTCAGCGATAGCGGGGGCGGCAGATTAGGGGTTAATAAGTGTAAGGCTAGGGGTGTTTAGACTCGGGGTACATGTTGGGGTATTAGGTGTAGACTTAGGAAGTGTTTCCCCATAAGAAACAATGGGGCTGCGTTAGGAGCTGAACGCTGCTTTTTTGCAGGTGTTTTTTTCAGCTCAAACTGCCCCATTGTTTCCTATGGGGGAATTGTGCATGAGCACGTTTTTGAAGCTGGTATTGAGAGTTGCAGTGGCGGTTAATATGCCTGTACGCTCCCTTTTTGGAGCCTAACGCAGCCCTTCTGAGAACTCTCAATACCAGCGTTGTTTAAAAGTTGCGGGGGAAAAAAAGCATGCGTAGCTAACGCACCCCTTTGGCCGCAGAACTCTAAATCTAGGCGTAAGTGTTTAGTCTTTTGTAGCCCTGTATCATATTAATATGTGATGTTCCAGGTATCCCTGCATGAATACTATAACCTGTTTGAAGAGTTAAGATTTGTTGAGCCTTAACAATATGGTGAACATTGTTTATTTGCTACTATGTATGTGCTGCTTCAAAGTCATTTAACTGAATTCATATATTTTATATCTGCATTTACACATACTTAGAGTTCATCTATAGGAACAGCTCAAATTACTATATCTTTAAGCTATGGCTCTTGATACGAATATTAACCTGCCCATTACTGCTCACAATGATAGTGATATACTTGCTAATTCTAGCTCTATATGAAACATGGAAAAGAGGAGACACAGAGGCGCCAATATGGCCTAGTAACATATAAACAGGGGTAAAACAATAAAACGTGAAGTGGTACTAACAATAATGGAGCACCCCAAGGTGCAAGTGGCGCAGGCTGGATCAGTTGGCAGTGGTCCAGCTCACTGTATATCCAAAATGGAGACACTCAAGATATTGCAGCAAAGAGAACACCCAGGTGATGGCAGCAGAACAACAGGCCAAACTTCTATCCTTGTATTTTATTTTCTATCCAGTTACATCCCAACGTTTCAGTCCAGGCACTGGACCTTTGTCAAGGGGAACTTCACACAAGTTGTTTTACCCCTGTTTACACATTACTAGGCCATATTGGCACCTCTGTGTCTCCTCTTTTCCAGACTAATCACCATCAGGGATTTACCATCCTTCTGAACATTAAGGACTCTGTATACATGTCGAACATCTGTTTGTATTTATAGGCTTTACCTATGTGTTGTGTTTAGTAGAATACATCTTATCTACCATAGTGACTCTCTACAATAGGTCATTGTTATAGAAAGCGCCCCCTATGGGAGTAGTGTTGTTGACTCCTCACTTTTTTTTCTTATCTATATGAAACATATATTGGCTATGATCTATGATATTTTACATTGGGGTGACCCCTTATAGATACATATGATCTATCTCGGGACCAGGTAACACGGGTGGAGTTGACCCCTCACTTTGTTGTCATTGTAGTTGGGGTGGTTTTGCTACCTACGGCCGGGGTGGTGGAGCTGGCCTGACTTTCATAAGATGTAATGTGAGATAGAAGTATAATGCTGCTTAGCGATATATGAACACATATTGACTCACTACTCCTTTCAGAAAATTTGGAGGCTAGCAAGCTCTACCACACCAATTACAGAAATTCCCAAATTCATCTTCATATTATGATAGTTTTCTTTTTTTTCATTTTTTTTTATTCATAGTATCGAACTGCATATTATATATACATATGTTTTTAATGTAAAGTTCTTTTCTTTATATATATATATATATATATATATATATATATATATATATATATATATATATATATATATATATATATATAAGAATAGTGTGTAAACTGTTCCAATTTCACTTTCTACGTTATGGACTTACTAAAAAAGAAAAACTGAGATTCCCCATTTGAGGTCCAAGAGTGGCCTCCTTCTATCCATGAATGCCCTCTGTAATGTCACAATGTTGTACCAGGAGGTCCAAGAGTGGCCTCATAGAACATTTAGAGGGCGTACAGTTGTCAGTGAGCAACTGAGAAAAAATAAAAAAGGAGGTTAGTTAGAAGTAAAGTTTAAAAAAAAGTGTGCAAAAAGGGTAAAGAAGGGCGAGGGACAGCAGAGGGTATTGTAGTAAGGAGGCAGGATTAACGCCCGCAGTAAGTACTGTCTTTAGTTATTTTGTTCCTTCTAAAACTATTCCACAGCGCTGTTCAGCATTATATACACATTTGGTGGCAGTGTGGTGCATTGGACTAGGCTTAGAAGGAAATAAATAGCTGAAGACCTTACTTACTGCGGGTGTTGATCTTGCAACCTTACTCCACTACCCTCTGCTTTTCATAACACTTCTTTTCCCCCTTTTCTACTTCTCTCCTTGACTGGGCTATGCTCTTAATTTTGCCTATATATACACACACACACACACACACATATACACACACACACACACACATATACACACACACACACACACATAAATATACACACCCATACTGTATATACTAGGGTTGCCACCTTAGCCATGTTTTCCTGGAAATGTATGAGTTACACATGGTGCAGGGTAAGCAGGGAGTAACATGCATTGTGCTTCTCATCAGCACTATTGATATGATTCCCAGAGGCACAATACATGTTCCGCCCTGCTTTCCCTGCAACATGTGTAACTCATAAGTTAACAGGAAAACATGGCTGAGGTGACAAACCTTATATATACACAGTCACACAGTCACACAGACACACACACACACACATATATATATATATATATATATATATATATATATATATATATATATATATATATATGACAGTTGGAATTTGAAATTAATTATATTTTTTATAAATCTTATCAATTTTTTTTATTGAATAGTCAAAGATTGATATTGTATTTAAGTTAATTAATAATTTATATTAATTTAAAGTAAAGGGAAAACAATAAAAAGGTAGGAATCAAGTACATACAAGGGGGAGATGGAATTTGGAGAAATGGACTTTACACCTATAAGAACATTGACTTGCAGCAATCTGATCATAATGGATCATGACTCTTCTCTGTGTTACTGAGTTGAAAGTTTGTGCAATTTAAATAACCTAGTGTGTATTTGTTGTTTACTGTATGTGCATTACTTTTAATAAAGCTTTTTTCTTAAAAAAAAAAAAAAGATTCCAAATCAGTCTCTCATGACAATACCTGCACATTGGGCTGTTTTAAACACAACAGAGCATTATGACATCACATGTTGCTGCTTTAAAGCACAACAGAGCATTATGACATCACATGTTGCTGCTATAAATATGATGCCAGTTGAGCAGCTAACCCACTGCTTAGTTATGTGTTTACTAAGAATCTTTTGTTGCTGTTTTGGATGTCAAAAGAGTGTGGAGGAATATGTGGAGAAGATTTCAATTGAAAATCTTCAATCTGAAAATTTAAAATGTGTTCAAGGAGCACCCAGAAAAACACATGGCCCTTCCATGGAAGAAGATGATGAACTTGAGAAACTAAATATTATCCGAATGAAAGTGATCAAGGAAATATCTTCAACAAAGAAAAAAAGGAAAAGATTACGCATAAGATTGTCTCACCATAATGAGAAGCTGCTGACATATCTAGTGAAACGATTAACTAAAGACCTTGACTGTGATATCTCTGCCATTTCGTATGACAACATACCTGCAGAGGAGATCAAAGATCTGGCAAAGACTGTTAGAGATGTGATCATAAATGAGCTCCTCCAAATGACTGAGAGAAAGTTTGAAATAGCAGAGAACCAAGAGGTTGAAATGAAGTTGCAGCATAATATGATGCTAATCAACTTTTTCACAAAGCTCAGAGAAAGCCAGCACAATTATGATTCCTATTAGATTCAGCCCTTGTTTCAAGCTGCCGTCATTAACATCTCATTGGCCATGTATTATTCTGGAACTGATTGTTCTGCTGAGTGTGACTTAGTCTGCTGGCTATCCATTCTACCTTGATTGTCAACCCTGCCATTGGAAAACATAACTGCTGCATTGCTAATCTGGACTGTTATCTTGTGCCTGATCATGGCCTATACTTGACTTTTACATTGGATTACAAATTTTTGCTGATTGAACTGATATTTCAGGTCTGACACTGGCCTGTTACTGTCGCTAAATATTGAATTTCCCGTGTTGCTGGTTGGTCTATTTTACTGCCCTTGTCCTGGCTGACTTTACTGTATCTCCTCAACATGGAGTTTCTACTGAGACCAAACTACTAACATCACTCTCAAGTGCCTGTCCTACTTTCTTGTCACTCTGATGTGACGTGCCTGGAACACTATATTATTACATGATTGGAGCTTTTTTCCATCCAAACCATACTGGATACTTAACCCTTCAAAAGTGGAGTACTTTACATTTAATATTTAAAACTCCTAAACCAAGGATATTCTTCTTTTAATATGCAACCCAGTGAGAGCAGCTCGTTGAATAAATATTGGATTAACCTTGCCTGCACCCTGGTTGGACTGCTTTACTGTCCTTGTCCTGGCTGACTATACTGTATCTCTTCAACATGGAGTTTCTACTGAGACAAAATTACCACCATCACTCTCAAGTGCCTGTCCTACTTTCTTGTCACTCTGATGTGACGTCTCTGGAACACTATATTATTAGACGATTGGAGCTTTTTTCCTTTCAAACCATACTGGATACTTAACCCTTCAAAAGTGGAGTACTTTACATTTAATATTTAAAACTCCTAAACCAAGGATATTCTTCTTTTAATATGCAACCCAGTGAGAGCAGCTCGTTAAATAAATATTGGATTAACCTTGCCTGCACCCTGGTTGGACTGCTTTATTGTCCTTGTCCTGGCTGACTATACTGTATCTCCTCAACATGGAGTTTCTACTGAGACAAAATTACCACCATCACTCTCAAGTGCCTGTCCTACTTTCTTGTCATTTTGATGTGACGTGTCTGGAACACTATATTATTAGACGATTGGAGCTTTTTTCCTTCCAAACCATACTGGATACTTAACCCTTCAAAAGTGGAGTACTTTGAAATTAATATTTAAAACTCCTAAACCAAGGATATTCTTTTAATATGCAACCCAGTGAGAGCGGCTCTTTGAATAAATATTGGATTCCCCTTGCCTGCAACCTGGTTGGACTGCTTTACTGTCCTTGTCCAGGCTGACTATACTGTATCTCCTCAACATGGAGTTTCTACTGAGACAAAATTACCACCATCTCCCTCAAGTGCCTGTCCTACTTTCTTGTCACTCTGATGTGACGTGTGTCTGGAACACTATATTATTAGACGATTGGAGCTTTTTTCCATCCAAACCATACTGAATACTTAAACCTTCAAAAGTGATAAATACCAATATCCTTACCAAAAAATATATATATACAATATACAAGCTGTTAATTAAGCACTAAAATAGACGTAAGATCAGTAAAATTATTTAATAATAAATTCACAAACTTGTCTACAATCAACAAAATAAAACAGATAGGTTATATAAATAAACATATGATAAAAACTTATACTCAATAAATCAATTGGGGCAATTATAATAATAAATAGATTATTAAAAATAATCTGTAAGATGTGGCCACACCGTCTAAAATCTAATAATAAATGCTAGAACCTGACAATTAATAAAACATTTGATCATAGATACACAATGTACGATAAAAGGTGATACGTATTTAGAGAATGTTAGTACTCTAAAAGACAGACGCTAAATATAAGGCAAGAACTCTCACAGATATAATAAATATATATATAGTTATACTCCTGCTTGTACTGTAATAATAAATGATAAATGATAGCGATCCGGCAAATTAGTTTGTAAAATTCAAGTTTCCCTTTTTGTACACAGAAAATGAGTGGCAAATATACAAGTCACCAAGAGCAAATATGATAGTGGGTAGTTCATATATCCTAGAATCTCAGGAATGTGAATCTCTTCCAAGTACTTATAAGTAAAATGCTGACCGGTCAGATAAATTTAAACTCCAAAAAATGGTGAAGTGTAGTTGGAATTGTATTTTTCTTGATAAAGGCACAACGTGCCGAAACGCGTAGAAGAGACTTACTTACCTTTTGGACACCACACTGGATTATTCTCACTTTATACACTTGAAAGTGACATTTGAATCTGGACCGCTTTTGAAAAAACCCCATTGGATCCTCACTATCAGGTGACACAGCACGCACGCAGACAGTGAAGACGCTGGAGTCACGCTTGGGAGCAGGAAACAAGCTCAGCGTGTAGTGCTCTTCGCTGCTCACTCTGCTGTGAGCCTGGAAGCAATATCGGAGCCACTCCTAGCCGCAAGTCTGTCAGGTACGTGGAATACAATTCCAACTACACTTCACCATTTTTTGGAGTTTAAATTTATCTGACCGGTCAGCATTTTACTTATAAGTACTTGGAAGAGATTCACATTCCTGAGATTCTAGGATATATGAACTACCCACTATCATATTTGCTCTTGGTGACTTGTATATTTGCCACTCATTTTCTGTGTACAAAAAGGGAAACTTGAATTTTACAAACTAATTTGCCGGATCGCTATCATTTATCATTTATTATTACAGTACAAGCAGGAGTATAACTATATATATATTTATTATATCTGTGAGAGTTCTTGCCTTATATTTAGCGTCTGTCTTTTAGAGTACTAACATTCTCTAAATACGTATCACCTTTTATCGTACATTGTGTATCTATGATCAAATGTTTTATTAATTGTCAGGTTCTAGCATTTATTATTAGATTTTAGACGGTGTGGCCACATCTTACAGATTATTTTTAATAATCTATTTATTATTATAATTGCCCCAATTGATTTATTGAGTATAAGTTTTTATCATATGTTTATTTATATAACCTATCTGTTTTATTTTGTTGATTGTAGACAAGTTTGTGAATTTATTATTAAATAATTTTACTGATCTTACGTCTATTTTAGTGCTTAATTAACAGCTTGTATATTGTATATATATATTTTTTGGTAAGGATATTGGTATTTATCACTATTATATATTGGATTTACGAACTTAGCCTTGTGCGCCACTCTATCATCCACCTTAGACCTACTTGACCTTCTACGGGACTGTGTTTGAGAGATCACAGTTCTTTTAGAGTTGGCCTGAGTTCATTATAGTATCTGTCCAGACTTACTCCCCACTAAACCTTCAAAAGTGGAGTACTTTACATTTAATATGTAAAATTCCTAAACTTTGAATTAAAAAGGATTTTCTTATTTTAATTAACTATTTGATGTGGGGAATATTGGGCTTTCATTTGGAACTAAGATGTGGGGAATATTGGCCTTTCATTCATTTTACATTCTACAATAAATTTTAAAAATTAATGTGTTATTAATTGTATTATTTAAGGCTTATATTCAATATCTTAATTACAACTTGCAGCACAGTACATATTCTCCTGTTTCAGTAACCTATCAGGATGTCAACGATATTTTCTTGATATCAATATATTGCTTTCATCTTCTAAAATAGACAAATATACATACACTCACATTGGTGGCAGTAATTTGGGGATGTTCTTTTGGGTGCTATGCTAAGCATATGCCAGAACTGTAAGGTGCCAGTTGCCCTGAATATGCTGTGATGTCCCAGAACCAGTCTTTTCTATTGTCAGTATGTACGGTAGATTGGCTGCATCTGAGGTAAGTGCAGCCATTTCTTGCACTCACATAGCCCACAGGCTATTAGTAGGTACACCAATTTTGAGGTACATCATAGCCAAGCGACATACACTTGTAACAGACTAATTCCACCTTTGTTACTTAGACTTTTCATACATAGTCTAGTAATTATTTAAACGTTATTATCTGTTAATTGCTGCTAATTAATATTCAGCTAATTCCCCTTGGAGTTACATCTCAATGCAACCCTATACTTTCTCTTATACACACAGTTAAATTAATTTAATTGTTTTGCAATGTGAGGGGGAGTCTCTTTGTGTATTTTATTGTGCACTGAATTAGCACTGCAGTTACATTTACTGTCCACAAAATAGTAAGTTATACAGCCCCAATAATTCACTGAGTCGTACGACCGACCTGTATTTCTGAGCATGCGCACTTCAGTGAATCTGCAGCTTGATCCTCTCTGCGTAAAGACGCGCAAGCTGCAGAGTTAAGAGTTAGTTGTCACTCAAAACACTGTGCCGCCCCTCTGCCGAAGCACAGCTTAGTGGTTGCTATAGCAACCTAAAAAATGTTTTGTTTACACAATACAGTTATACAGCATGCCCTCACCCATCTATTCTAGCATATTACGGAGCCCCAGAAGTGTCACACAAGATTTTTTTTATAAATTGTGGCACATTTTGCTAAATCTTGAGCACATTTTGCTAAATGGTGCACACATTTTGCTAAATCATGCGCACATTTTGCTAAATCGTGAGCACGATTCAGTTAAATCATGAGCACCATTTATCTAAATCGTGAGCACAATTTAGCCAAATGGTAATCACAATTTAGCCAAATTGTGCTCATGATTTAGCTAAGGATTTAGCTAAATTGTGTGTACAATTTAGCTAAATTGTGTGCACAATTTAGCTAAATCGTGCACACGATTTATAAATAATTATAATCATGCTATTCCAACTTAAAGGGACATTATGCACTATATCTTTCTTTGCATAAATGTTTTGTAGATGATCCATTTATACAGTCCACCTGGGAGTTTTTTTTTTTTTAAACAATGTATAGTTTTTTTTAATATATTTTTTAAAAATATTTTTATTAATTTTGCAAAGTAGTATAACAATAATACAACGTATCATATAATTAATTATTACATGGTTACATACATTGTAACTTGTGAAAACATATATATGTCAGACATCAATATCATTACTAAGTCTAGAGATGTATACATGGTGATCAATCATGTGTAATATATTGTAACAGGAATAGGTAAATAACAGGTTTTATTTCTGTCTGTTTATATTTAGTACCAAAGGTATTTTATTTTCAGGTTAGATCCATTTTTGCTAACATATGAGGATTCACTCACTGAGGTGGGATAGGAAAGGATGTGGGGTAGGGCGGGAAGGAAAGGAGGGTAAAGGAAAGGAGAAAAAAAAGGGCGGGGGTCCCAAACAGACCAATATTTTTCCATTTGATCAATTGAGTTGTAAAAGTGTTTTTCCATCGTGGCCATGTAATCAAACATTGCACTTATTTCAGCCAGACTCGGAGGACCAGTTTTTTCCACTCCCTAGCTATACATAGTTTAGTAGCCTTAAAAATGCAAATCATCAATCTCTTTGACGTATCCGGTATAGTGTTTTCCATAATATGTAGTAAAACATTTGGGGCGGACAGTGCAGACGTGAGGTTTAGGGAGTTGCATAATCCCTTTATGTCTTCCCATAATGGTGAGAGTTTTGGGCAACACCACCAGATGTGCAGGTCTGAGCCTACCTCACCACATCCCCGCCAGCATAAAGGTGAGGTTGTTGGGTACATCCTAGCCAGTCTAAGGGGGGTTCTGTGCCATTTTAATAAAAGTTTAATATATACCTCCAGCATAGTAACGCAATCTACTGTTTTTTTGGTAAAAATAATGGCTCTATCCCAGTCTTGGTCTGAGAAAAAAGTTCCCATTTCCTTACTCCATGCTTTAATCTGCCAGGGAGTCCCAGGATAAGATCTGAAAGAAGAAGGTTGTAATGAACTGTGAGAGGTTTAATAAGCTTAGATCCACGTAGCCATCTGTGCTATTCCTAATAGACCGTTTAGGAAACCCCCAGGTTTTAAGGAAGCTCAGGACTTGGTAACATTCAAATGGTAGCCAAGAAGGGACTGGATGAAATCGCAAGGAAACCGAATCAATGTTGATTAAGGAGTTATGGTCATATAAATTGGCTATTATTTCTAATCCTCTTATTTTCCATTCTCCATGTTAGTAAGGTCCCAAAACAACCCCTGCAAGTGGTGGGCTGGAGATGGGTGAGGGGCTACTAAGGATCGACTTCTTAGAGTCTGCCACATTGATAGATTATCTTTCACTATTATATTAGAAATATTGAGGGTGAGTTTCCTATTGTTAGGGATCCATATGATGTCAGCTTATCCTAGTTCTGTGGATATACTGGCAGTTTCTAAAAAATACCACCCTGGTTTATCCCGTTTTGAGACCCCATTCTGAGATATGAGATAATCTCGCAGCTTGATAGTAGGTAAATATGTTTGGGACCGCAATCCCTCCTCTATAGTATGGTCTTTGTAGTGTATTATGTGCTACCCTAGGCTTTTTGTTCTTCCAAATATAGTTAGAAAATCTTTTGTGGATTTGGTATAGAACAGAGTGTGGGTATTAAGTGGAATACATCTAAATAGATATAACGCTTTGGGTAGAAGTGACATTTTAATTGAAGCAACTCTGTCTAGCCATGAAAGTTCTTTAAAGTCCCATTTCTCAAGCAGTGTTTTAAATTCTGTAATGAGAGCGTCATAGTTGCTGCAAATGATACGATCAGTCTCTGCACTTAAGAGAATCCCCAAATGCTTAAGGTGCTGTGAGGACCAAGTGAATGGATAGAGAGATTGTAGTTCTGTTAGAATAGACTGTTCTTTATTGATAGGGTATGCTTCGGTCTTGTTGTAATTGATTTTATAATAGCTTATCCTACTGAAGTAGTCTATTTAAGTGGAAAACTGCTGACATGGAGGTTGTTTTTTTCTTGTTTTTTTTTTTTTAAGTTTATTCATTTAAAACCAGTTGACTTCTAGTTCTAAATCGTAAGGGTATTGTGTCAGATCGTAACATAAGGTAAGACACATTTCATGCAACTGCATGACCACCCACTCATCCTGTGTAAGAACCAGAAGAATCGGCATGGAGGTTAATGGGCTAGTTAGTAGAAGGGTTACATCGTCTGCAAACAAAACCATTTTCTCAGGTGGTGCTATAAGAAGAACTCCAGCAATATCGCTGGATTGTCTAACTGCTTGGGCAAATGGTACAGTTCCATTATCATTGCAAAAAGAAGGTATATGTGTCAAATGTTGTCACACTCTGTCTGATTTTTCCCTGGTTTCGGAATTGGAATGATAGAGGCCTCCAAAAATTCCTTCAGAACCTCCCCTGTCTCCATTATTTCATTAAAAATATTCTCCAAATTCGCAATGCGGGGGCAATTAGTAACCAAACAGCTACGAGTTGCTCATAATGCTGCTTTTTCACTACCGCTGGTATTACGAGTCTTGTAGGTATAGCTGTACCGCACACCTTTTTGGCCGTAACGCAGCGTAACTACCGCACCTAGGAGGTCAAAAAGTGAGCAGTACAGCCTATAATGACAAGATTCGTACAGCCATCTAAAGTCAGTAGTTATGTGTTTTACACTACAAAGCTGTAGCATAAAACTCATAACTAAAGTGTTAAAAAGTACACTAACACCCATAAACTACCTAGTAACCCCTAAACCGAGGCCCTTCCGCATCGCAAACACTAAAATAAATTTATTAACCCCTAATCTGCCGCTCCGGACATCGCCGCCACTATAATAAACATATTAAAGGGACAGTATACTGTAAAATAGTTTTTCCCTTAATGTGTTTACAATTGCTTTTTTTACCAACTGCAGAGTAAAAAATGTATGAAAATTAGCTTTTTAAGGTTTATTTCTGTATATTAAAGCTCTGATTTTGTGTTTTGAAGCCACAGCCTAATAAAATAGGTTGAGCTTGTAGGTATAATCAGATCTCATTACTGTATCACATTGTGTACATATACCTGCTTCTTTATCTTATATCTGTCCTTAAAACAATCACCAATACTTTGAGAGAACAATGGAAAATCAACATTTTACTACCTTATCTCTGCTTTATCACACTGGGAGTGTAATTTCTTCTGCTGGCTGTGTTTACAAAGCTTATCTATAGCTGGTACGCGCGGCCACAAACTTTCAGAATAGGTGGGGATACCACATGCTAAATTAACAATTTCAAATGCCAATATAAGGGTAAAGGAGCTACTTGTAAACAATTTAATACACTCCAGCAGGTAAAGTGGATCATTGGGAACAAATTAAAGGGGAGAAAAATTTTGAGTAAACTGTCCCTTTAACCCCTAAACCGCCGCACCCCCGCATCGCAAACACTTGTTAAATAATATTATTCCCTAATCTGCCATCCCCAACATCGCCGCTGCCACTATACTAAAGTTATTAACCCCAAAACCTCTGGCCACCCACATCACTAACACTAAATAAATATATTAACCCCTAAACCTAACCCTATGTCTAACCCTAACCCTAACACCCCTAACTTTAATATAATTAAAATAAATCTAAATAAAAATTACTATCATTACCTAAATAATTCCTTTTTAAAACTAAGTACTTACCTATAAACCCTAAGCTAGCTATAATATAACTAATAGTTGCATTGTAGCTAGCTTAGGGTTTATTTTTATTTTACAGGCAAGTTTGTATTTATTTTAACTAGGTAATATCTTCATCCAGACAGCATCTTCTATCTTCATCCTTCCGACGCGGAGCGGCTCCATCTTCAAGACATCCGGCGCGGAGCATCCTCTTCTTTCGATGGCTATTGAAGAATGAAGTTTCCCTTTAAATGACGTCATCCAAGATGACGTCCCTTGAATTCCGATTGGCTGATAGAACTCCATAAGCCAATCGGAATTAAAGGGTAAAAAATCCTATTGGCTGATGCAATTGGCTGATCTAATTGCATCAACCAATAGGATTTTTTACCCTTTAATTCCGATTGGCTTATGGAGTTCTATCAGCCAATCGGAATTCAAGGGACGCCATCTTGGATGACGTCATTTAAAGGGAAACTTCATTCTTCAATAGCCATCGAAAGAAGAGGATGCTCCGCACCAGATTTCTTGAAGATGGAGCCGCACAGCGTCAAAAGGATGAAGATAGAAGATGCTGTCAGGAAGATGCCGCCTTAAGGACGACTTCTTGACGCTGTAAGTGGATCTTCGGGGGTTAGTGTTAGGTTTTATTAAGGGTTTATTGAGTGGGTTTTATTTTTATCTTATGGTTTTGGGCACTGAAAAATAGCTAAATGCCCTTTAAGGGCAATGCCCATCCAAATGCCTTTTTCAGGGCAATGGGGAGCTTAGGTTTTTTAGATAGGTTTTTATTTGGGGGTTTTGGTTGTGTGGGTGGTGGGTGGTGGGTTTAACTGTTGGGTGGTTGTTTGTATTTTTGTTTACAGGTAAAAGAGCTGATTTCTTTGGGGCAATGCCCCGCAAAAGGCCATTTTAAGGGCTATTGGCAGTTTAGTGTAGGCTAGGGCTTTTTTATTTTGGGGGAGGCTTTTTATTTTGATAGGGCTATTAGATTAGGTGTAATTAGTTTAAATATTTGTTAATTTCTTTTTTATTTTGTGTAATTTAGTGTTTATTTTTTTTTGTAATTTAGATAATTGTATTTAATTAATGTAATTTATTTAATTTTAGTGTAATGTTAGGTGTTAGTGTAACTCAGGTTAGGTTTTATTTTACAGGTAAATTTGTATTTATTTTAACTAGGTAGTTATTACATAGATAATAACTATTTACTAACTAGTCTACCTAGTTAAAATAAATACAAACTTAGCTGTGAAATAAAAATAAAACCTAAGATAGCTACAATATAACTATAAGTTATATTGTAGCTAGCTTAGGGTTTATTTTACAGGTAAGTATTTAGTTTTAAATAGGAATTATTTAAGTAATAATACGTTTTATTTTGATTTTTTTTTAATTATATTAAAGCTAGGGGTGTTAGTGTTAGGGTTAGATTTAGGGTTAGGTTTAGGGGTTAATATATGTATTTAGTGTTAGTGATGTGGGAGGCCAGAGGTTTAGGGGTTAATAACTATAGTATAGTGGCAGTGGCAGCGACATTGGGGACGGCAGATTATGGTAAATAAATTTATGTAGGTGGCTGCGATGTTGGGGGCGGCAGATTAGGGGTTAATAAGTGTAATGTAGGTGTCGGCGACGTTGGGGTTGGCAGATTAGGAGTGTTTAGACTCGGGGTTTATGTTAGTGTGTTAGGTGTAAACATAGATTTTGTTTCCCCATAGACATCAATGGGGCTGCGTTATGAAGCTTTACGCTCCTTTATTGCAGGTATTAGGCTTTTTTTTAGCCGGCTCTCCCCATTGATGTCTATGGGGAAATTGTGCACAAGCACGTCAAACCAGCTCAAAGCAGCGCTGGTATTTGTGTGCGGTATGGAGCTCAATGCAGTCATACTGCCAGGTTTTTGCAAACCTGTAATAGCAGCGCTATTTAAGGGGAGCGGTGGTTATAACTTGCAAGTTATTACTGAGCCACTCATAACGCAAAACTCATAATCTATCTGTTAGTTTCTTATAGAACGTGCCTGTAAAACCATCTGGCCCAGGGGCCTTATTGTTTTGTATTTGTTTCAAAACCTCATCGATCTCTCTCAAGGAGAATGGCTGTGCCAAAAAATCTTTATCTATCTCTGGTAATTTAGAAAATTTAGAAAATCTGATATCTCCTGTGGGGGTGCCGCTCTAGGGCTTTCATTTACTGCAATATCATATAGAGCGAATAATTTACCTATATCTGCAGCCGTATATGCAGTTTGATTATTATATGTAAGAGACAGGATTCTCGCTAACGCAGTTCTCTACCTCAATTTTTTTGCGAGAAGTGTGTCTGCTTTATTACTTTTGGAGTACATTAGTTGTTTGAATTGTGTTGCCATCTCCTGAACTCTATGAATATCTCTAGCTTTAATAAGCTCTTTAAGATGTAGTATTTCTTTTGATAAGGCTGGCATGGGGTTGGCTTTGTTTCAGGGCTGGATTGGGCAGCCGGGATACCGGGAAAAATCCTGGTGGGCCGTCGGCCGGCAGCTCAGCTGGGCTGGTTGAGTTGCTGCAGAGACTGTCTGAGAGCAGCACATTTTTGATGCGGGCGGCTGATTGATTTTTTTGTGCCCTGATTAGTGCGGCTGTTAGACTGCCATTAGTACCCCTTTGCTCCGCCCACCATTATCAAACACACTGTGAACCTGCAGTAGCCCTGTGAATACTATAGTTGAACTTCTTTGGCAATTTGCGTGTGTAGCGCATGTCAAGTAGGTCAGATCCTGTCATCCTGTCATGTAGCGCTAGTCTGACTGAGTCACAAGTTTTTTGGCGCTATTTCAGTGCAGCTCTGACTCCTGGTCAAGTAAGATTGTGTCTGCGGGCGGCTGTCGTCAGTCTAGAGTGAGAAAGTTGGGATGCTGTCATGCTGGTCATCAGAAGGAAAGTAAGTGTTACTAACTACTGTCAAAGAAAAACACACGCACTTTCAGTGTCTGTCAGTCAGTGTGCAGGGAAATCTGAAGCTGGGATGTCTGAGTGCGGTGGCTGCTGCTGCTGTAGCATCAAAGCAAGGGGGGGACTCTGTGAGTGACCCATACATGTGACATCAAGTCACATTGTCAAAAGAGGTCAATGTTTTGCTTTTCTAGGCATTTTAATTAGCCACCTAATAATGCATTTAGGTCAGATCGTACCTGCATGGCCCTCTTTGCTTGTAGTCTCAGATAGTAAGTGAAAGCATACATTGCAACCGCCAATCTGCCTAGTAACATCTGACAAGGCTGGCACCCTTTTTGTATTACATTTTAATTATAACCTCTTAAAGAAAGTGTAGTTGCTATTATCTAACCCCAGAAAGGTTCTCTGAATTGTTTGCTGGATTTTCTAAATGGATAGATGTTGCAGAGATAATAAGATGTATGTAACCCCAATCTATTACTTCAATCAATATTGTAGCCAGCTACTGTGTGGCTAAGCAAATAGTTTAGAGCACTAAAATATTACTAAATATGATACAGCAAATATGTTTTAAATATTATACATATTTTCTTTTAAAAGTGATATTATTTTTAGACTATGCATCTATGTTAATTAGCATATTAAAAAATCCTATACTCTGTGATTTGTGTATGTTTTGTGCCTGCATGTATGTGTATGTGGTGTGTATCGGTTTGTATGTGTAGGTTTTGTGTCTGCATGTATGTGTATGTTGTGGTGTGCGTCTGTAAGTGTATATAGTGTGTCTGCATGTATGCATGTGTATTTTGTGTGTCTGCATGTATGTGTATGTAGTGTGTCTGCAAGTATGTGTAAGTATGTCTGAAAGTATTTCATTTGTGTATAAACTGCCTGCTTAACTCACAATATTTGTATTTTTTATTATATATATATATAAATGAGTTGAAGGGAAAACCAGCTAGAGCATAGTTGGCTGGCTTGGAGGGGGCGTGGCTATGTCGGAGGGGGGCGTTGCTAGGTTGGAGGGGGCGGGGTTGAGCTGGTCTATAAAAATCTCCAGGGCTAGTCTGATTTCCCAGTCCGGCCCTGAGTTTGCCTGGCACAAATATTGTTTAATTCTACTCATGTGCATTTTCATTTAAACATGTTTAGTTTACTCTGTGTAATTCATTTATTTGTTTCTTATTTGAGATTGTATGTATGGAAACTTTTTTTTCTGAGCAGATTTCATTGCTATAGAATGTATATGTGCCTTAAATTGAATCTCAATTAAAAAAATCAAATAAATTACACTTCCATCCCCTCTCCAAGCTGTCCCATTTTACACATGCAAATATTCCTAAATCCAAACCTTTTCTGGCCCCAAAAAGTTTAGATAAAAGGTTTTCTACCTGTACTGTAAATTACAACCACCAGTTCATATTACATTTATCACACACTTTAATTCTTTCTCTTAGGATGTGCAGCTCTATATTAACTGTTCTTTGAGTCTGTTCTCAACAGAGGGACCTGGTGCAAGCAATGTTTTTGGGGCTCCCTCAAAGGTAAATCAGTAGTAAGCAATAGTAATAATATACAGGCTGCTCTGTCTAATGATTTTGAGGATAGATAGATAGATAGATAGATAGATAGATGGTAGATAGATATATATTTAATAGATAGATATATGATAGATAGATAGATAGATAGATAGATAGATAGATAGATAGATGGATAGATGGTAGCTAGATAGACATACAGATATAGATAGCTAGATATAGATAGATGGATAGATAGATAGATAGATGATAGCTAGATAGATAGATAGAGAAAGATAGACAGATATAAATAGACAGATAGATATAGGTAGATAGATAGCTAGATATAGATAGAAAGATAGATGATGGATACATAGATAGATAGATAGATAGATAGATAGATAGATAGATAGATAGATAGATAGAAAGATGTTAGATAGAGATAGATGATAGCTAGATAGATAGATAAATGTAGACAGATAGATAAAGATAGACAGATATATAGAGATAGATAAATAGATAGAGATAGATAGAGAGAGATATAGATAGATAGATAGATAGATAGATAGATAGATAGATAGATAAAGATAGACAGCTAGATAGATAGATAGATAGATAGATAGATAGATTAGATAGATAGATAGATAGATAGATAGATGATAGGTCTGCAACATGCACTGACAAAAGGCTCCTCCTGCATTAGGTTGTACACATTGTGCATATGTATAAACAGGTTGCTACGGGCCACTCCAGCACTTGGGTCCTGGTGCAACTGCGCCTGTTCCACCAATGGTAGTTCTGCCCCTGGATGTCATGGTTTGTTCACATCAACTTTGAAGCCCTGTTCTATTTCATTAAGCACCTTTACATTCCTTTTTCCTGATAGTTTTTTTTTTTAATTTATGTTTGTCTCTGACCTTGTTGTTTGCTTGACCTGAACAAATGTTTGCTCTGATCTTGCTCTGCATGATGTTTATTATTCTGCTTTTCCTTCTTGCTCACAACTAGATGCCATATTTTTCATTAGACAAGGAACATATATAGAAAGATGTAAGCTCTTTTTAACTCTTCCTTATATTTTCTTCATATTTAAGCTAAATATGGGTGCAGTAAGGATTACATATCATTACTTCAACATGCACTTTACTTTTGGACTATAATACTTCTCATAATCATTAAAAAATAAATAAAAAAAATAAACAAATGAACATTTTCCAAAAACAAGCAAACAAATAAATAAATAAAAATGTAATAGACCTGAGACTACATTTAGCCACCAATCAGAAAGTGCTACCCAGGTGCTGGACCTAAAATGGGCCAGCGAATAAGCTTTCATTCCTACTTTTCAAATAAAGATATCAAGAGAACAAAGACAAATTGATAATAGGAGTAAATGAGAAAGTTGCTTAAAATTGCATTCTCTATCTGAATCATGAAAGAAAGAAATATAGGGTTTAGTATCCCTTTAAGGGAGCCAATCCTTATAATTTAAATGGTAGGTGGCACATAAAATGTGCATTCCTATATTAATCAAGAGCACCAGATCTAATTATACCAAATGTTACAACAGTTTATATTTCAATGTAAAAAGCCTGATTTCTTTCACTAAAAACTTAGATTTATTTCAGTCTTTATCACCACATCCCTTACTGAATTTATCTTCTCACAGATCTACAATGATTTCTGTAAAGTATAACTATAGCAAGATAAAAATGATATAAATCCAATTTAAGATTAAGCACTTGGTTATTTTGTGCATGAAACAGCAGAGGGGACTTAAACTCTCAATCTTTCACAAACAGATTAAAGGGACATGAAAGTCAAAATTAAAGGTATATGGAGCCCAACAACTTTCTAAATTTCTTTCCAAAACTTCCATTACTTTGTAATTGGAAAGCTGTTCAAAACTGCATGATCTTTGATCTAAAGTTTAGATTTGACTGTTATATATATATATATATATATATATATATATATATATATATATATATATATATAACAGTCAAATCTAAACTTTAGATCAAAGATCATATATATAAGGAAACAACACTCACTGGGCTTGACTTCAAAAAGCCCCGAAAACGTCACTGGAATAAAGAACACTTTTTGAAGTAAAGCCCAGAAAGTGCTGTTTCCTTCTACATATATTTAAAATTTTATTCAGCACCCTGACAAGTGTATCCTGTTTGTGAGAGTGCACTCGTCTCCCTCTCTCTCTCACACACAATTTCAAGCCCTAAGCTACTAGTCAGTCCAAAATGTTACTCGCCACTTTGATCCCACCCACACCACACCAAATAACCCCACACCACACCCACTTACCCCACCCCATTCTTTGCATATGTTTAGCCAATGTGAAACAACTTATTGTGCAGTAATTTTGTAATATTGTTTTTGTTTTATACTATAAATAAAATAATGCTACATACAGTAATACATTAACAAAAATAAGTGCATAGCAGTTAGCATCAACTAGGTTTCTGGGGAAGACAACAGCTGGACAGAAAAAGGAAGCAGAGAAAGCAGAGAGTGTTGGCATTAATGTGAGGTCAAAGCAGACCTGGAAAAAAAATGATAACTATCATCTCTCAACTATCTATCTCCACTACCTCCTCTCTTCAATCTCTCCTTTTTTCCCTTCCCTTCACTCTTAGGTCATATCTTCTCTTTACGCTGTTTCTCTTCCTTCAAATCTCTTCACTCTTTTTTTTTTCTCCACTCTTTCTTAAAGGGACATGAAACCCAAAAATGTTCTTTCGTAATTTAAGATATAGAATACAATTTTCAACAACTTTCTAATTTACTTCTATTATCTAATTTGTTTCATTCTCTTTGTATCTTTTGTTGAATGAGCAAAGGATAAGTCTTTCAGCAAAGGATAACCAGAGAAGGAAACACATGAAATAATATAAGTAAATTGGAAAGTTGTTTAAAATTGCATCATCTATCCAAATCATGAAAGAAAAAATTTGTGTTTCATGTCCATTTAGTGCTACCTTTTTTTCTACTTTCACTTTTCCTCTCCAATCTCTCTCTGCCCTTGTTTACCCTCTCAGAAGTAACAATCTAAGCACTAATGGGATCCCTATAGTCCTAGAGGAATAACATATCCTTGCCCTTTCATGGATTTATAATATCCCTTTAGATAATATTTGTAGACATTCACTTGCCACTGTTAAATTTCCACTCGCCAATGGCTAGTGAAAATTTTGAGCCCTGCCTTATATATATATATATATATATATATATATATATATATATATATATATATATATATATATATATATATATATATATATATATACACACACACTATAGATATATATATATCTCAAATTTACTTAGTTTTCTTGTTATCCTTTGTTGAATAGCATACCTAGGTAGACTGGGAAGCAGTGGTGGTTCTAGAACTTAATATTTAGGGGATCTAATTGGAGGGCTAACAAAGGTGGTGAAGACACAGTGCATATAATATATGGATTTGGAGGTGCATAGAACCCCATAAAACCGCCACTGCTCAGCAGTGTATATGTGCCTTGAATGCTATATAGCTTCAGTACTTCAAACACTGTTTGTATCAATGTTATACATTTTGCAATCACTACTCGCATATAGTGCTCAAACCATGGGCATACTCCTGAGACAACTTAGGTGTGCTTTTTAATAAAAGATACCAAGACAACAAATTGATCACAGTATTGTGCTTGTTTTTGGCAGATAACAATTTCTGAATGTTGGTCGATATATGTGCTTTGCTATTCATCACAATCCCAAACTGCCTTGGCCATTAATACCCCTCAAGCACAAAATTGCCAAAAACAACAACAAATTGTTATTTGTCTTATTATTCCCAATTTGATAATTCAAAAACTAAATAGCCAGGCTTAACAGCAAACAAAATGGTGATTTTGTGAGTGTAGAGATTATTTTATTCCTGCATGTTTAAAGGGAAGGGACATTGTAAACTAAATTTTTTCTTTTGCATAAAGGTTTTGTAGATGATCCATTTATATTGGGAGTGTTTTTATAACAATGTATAGTTTTGCTTATTTTTTAATAACATTGTGTTGATTTTCAGACTCCTAACCAAACCCCACAGTGTCAGATGTATACCTGCGTTTACAGACTCCTGCTGGCTCCTGTTTATGGTATCTGTCTAATCATATGCAGGGAAGGAAGGGGGGGCTGTCTGCTCTTCTTGTTTTCACAGCCCCTTTCACTGGGTGTCTCAGCCAAACCTCATCAACAGAGCTAAACTGGGAGCTTCTAAGTAAGTTTTAAAATATTTTATACTGGATTTTTAGATCAGTATCTGTGCATATTCTTCTTTATAGCAGTGTCTATTACATTCAGTTAAATGAAAATTGGTGTATACTGTCCCTTTAATGATCCATTTTAATAGTGTGTAGTGACGCTAATAGGTGACATGTGTACAGTTAACCTTTTGTATTCAATAACCATAGCGATATGTCTATATGTCTTTCTAAGGTATTTGAACAAGAGCATTATTGGTATAAGAGATGTGTGTTTGCTGGGTTATTAATTTATATTAAAGGGACATAATACTCATATGCTAAATCACTTGAAACTGATGCAGTATAACTGTAAAAAGCTGACCGGAAAATATCACCTGAGCATCTCTATGTAAAAAAGGAAGATATTTTACCTCACAATCTCCTCAGCTCAGCAGAGTAAGTTCTGTGTAAAAAGTTATAATTCACCTGCTGGGAAAGTGAGGGTGTAATGCACACCAGTGTGTATTACTACCCTTAGGGGGCGCCTCCTAAGGCGTATCAAACAAACAAATGCTGAAGCAATATCAAAAACCTAAATAGTTACTAGTAGAATATACAAATATGCTTATACATAAATTATAAGATGTACCAACATAAAGTCCAAGTGGGTAATATTGATACAGTCCCAATAGAAAAATGGATCCAAGACAAGGTAGGCAGCTCTCAGTCTTAGGATGGTCTTCCTGGTAGATGGGTAACTGAAACAAGATAAAACACAGAGGCGCCAAACATGGCCTAGTACAGCCAGATAACAGATACTAAAATCCACAAGATAGCGATTGAATACTCACAAAGGAGGTGCACCCATTGGTGCTTATGAAGCAGACTGGAGCCTCTCAGTGGTCCAGCTCACTGGTATACTTCATGAGTCAGATTGTGGTCCTTGATGGTAGTGATTAACAGGTTCCTGAATGAACACAAAAAATGCAAACCATAGCCCAGTAACGTTTAGACAAGCGAGTGGTAGATTGAGCAATCTTACTTACAAGATTCAAAGCACCAGCAGGTGCATATACTGCAGACTGGAACCAAACAGTCGCCCAGTAGACTGATCCCTCCAGATGAAAACAAGATACCTCTCAGGTGCCAGAGAGTTAGCAGCATACAAATGATAAAAAAGGGTGTCCAAAAAGCAAGTGTATTTCTGTAAAAATCTTTATTAAAAAGCGACGCGTTTCTCAGCTAAAACAAGCTGTTTCCTCAGGCTAAAACATTATTAAAACACATTCAGATAACACTTGCTTTATACAAACCTAAACCTATTGATTAACCAATCGGATTGTTCAAACCTTAATGGTCATTAAGTGTTAGCACCTGTCTGCTGCAGGGTTGGTATGGCAACCTGGAGCTCTGACATAATTCAGTGCAAATACCAAAACCTCAGCAGACCATACTAAAAACTAAAGACATCATCTGAGTACATATAATTACACAATGATGATCTTATTATAATTATATGTACTCAGATGATGTCTTTAGTTTTTAGTATGGTCTGCTGAGGTTTTGGTATTTGCACTGAATTATGTCAGAGCTCCAGGTTGCCATACCAACCCTGCAGCAGACAGGTGCTAACACTTAATGACCATTAAGGTTTGAACAATCCGATTGGTTAATCAATAGGTTTAGGTTTGTATAAAGCAAGTGTTATCTGAATGTGTTTTAATAATGTTTTAGCCTGAGGAAACAGCTTGTTTTAGCAGAGAAACGCGTCGCTTTTTAATAAAGATTTTTACAGAAATACACTTGCTTTTTGGACACCCTTTTTTATCATTTGTATGCTGCTAACTCTCTGGCACCTGAGAGGTATCTTGTTTTCATCTGGAGGGATCAGTCTACTGGGCGACTGTTTGGTTCCAGTCTGCAGTATATGCACCTGCTGGTGCTTTGAATCTTGTAAGTAAGATTGCTCAATCTACCACTCGCTTGTCTAAACGTTACTGGGCTATGGTTTGCATTTTTTGTGTTCATTCAGGAACCTGTTAATCACTACCATCAAGGACCACAATCTGACTCATGAAGTATACCAGTGAGCTGGACCACTGAGAGGCTCCAGTCTGCTTCATAAGCACCAATGGGTGCACCTCCTTTGTGAGTATTCAATCGCTATCTTGGGGATTTTAGTATCTGTTATCTGGCTGTACTAGGCCATGTTTGGCGCCTCTGTGTTTTATCTTGTTTCAATAATTCACCTGCTCCCAGCTGCAGGTAAAAAAATAATTAAGAAATGAACAGCAGCCAATAAGCATCAGCAGTGCTGAATCATGAACTCTTTTACTGTGATCTCATGAGATTTCACTTAACTCTCATGAGTTTTCATAGCAAACTTCCTTTACCTGATTGGTGAAATAAGATGAGAGTGCACGAGGCTCATCCTTTCAGCTGTCCCAGGACAGACATACTAATATGCTGCTTAGAAATCCTTTACAATGTGATGTGGCTACTGAGGAACTTTTGAGGTAAAATATCTTTCTTTTTTACATAGAGATGTTTAGGTGATATTTTCTAGTCAGCTTTTTACAGCTATGATGCATCACTTTCAAGTGTTTAAACATTTGGGTATTATGGCCCTTTAAAGTAAACATACTTATCCTAATTTTTATTTTATTTGATTGAGCAAGTAGCATTTGTATCCAGTGACATCTCTTTCTAACATCATCCAGTATGGTGGGGAAATGTCAGTGTGTTTTGCCACGCACAAAACCAGTGTTCCATTCTTAAACTTTCTGGGGTAATCATTAATCATTTAAATAGCATTGTACTAGTTTTAACAAGTCCTTTTAGCTGTGGAAATGAAAAATAGACTTGTAATGGGCTGTTCAGTATCAAGAATCTAGATTGTGATCAGCCAAACAGGACTGGCACATGTTAAAGGACCATTCAATTCAATAGAATTACTAAATTAACAGGTACAGAATAAAAAGACAATGCGATATAACTTATATTTTCTGACACATTTCAAAATTTCCTTCAATTTGCCAGTCGTCTGTATTATGTGACAGCCATCAGCCAATCAAAGACTCATCTACGTATACACTGAACTCTTGCACATGCTCAGTAGGAGTTGGTACCTCAGAAAGTGTGTGTATAAAAACTGTGTACAAGTTGATAATGAAAGTAAATTGAATAGTCAATTAAAACTGCATGCTCTATCTTAATCATGAAACTTTAATTTAGACTTTAGTGTTCCTTTAAGTATAGGGACATTTCTTTCATGTAATTAGCAAGAGTCCATGAGCTAGTGACGTATGGGATATACATTCCTACCAGGAGGGGCAAAGTTTCCCAAACCTTAAAATGCCTATGAATACACCCCTCACCACACCCACAATTCAGTTTTACAAACTTTGCCTCCCATGGAGGTGGTGAAGTAAGTTTGTGCTAGATTCTACGTTGATATGCGCTTCGCAGCAGGCTGAAGCCCGGTTTTCCTCTCAGAGTGCAGTGAATGTCAGAGGGATGTGAAGAGAGTATTGCCTATTTGAATACAATGGTCTTCTTCTAGGGCAGAGCTTTCCAAACTTTTCATGTTGGTGACACACTTTTTAGACCTACATCATTTTGCGACACAGTAATTCAGTTGTACTAGCAAACAGGAGGTTAAACTAACTTGCTTTAAGAGATACGGACACATACATAAATGATATAATAACGAAATGTATTTACAAGTAACAGTAAGTATGTGCAAGAATTAAAAAAAAGTTTAACACCAATAGCTACTTACTATTTTAATGGGATGTATGAGGTTGATGGGATATTCACGGTTTCTGAATATTTAGTGGAATATTAAATAAAGACACTCGATTTCATCATCAAGCATTTTTAAGCTTCCACTTCCTATCCATATATCAAGAGCAGGAGCAGCAATGCACTACTGTGAGCTAGCTTGAAAAAAAAAACACTGACTTCTGACTTCAGCTAAGCATTTAAGCTGCCACCCTCGGAGCTCTGCGAGTCTGACGGACTACTGCCCGCGCTGCAAACACACTGCTGTCCCACTCACTTACTACACGTGCAGTCACGAGCCGATTGAGGAGACTACACGTGCAGTCAGGAGCCAATGTGCTGCCAAAACCGCCAATGGGAAGTTTCATTTCCCGCTGAGCTGAGCCAATAGGTTAAGATGATCTGTGACCCACTAGGTGTCAACCACGTGATATGTGTAGCAGGCAGAAAGTCGGAAACCCCCCAAAAATGTTAAATTCCCAAAAATTTGTGTTGAAGCAGGGACACACCTACACACTGCTGCCGACACACTAATGTGTCACGACACACAGTTTGGAAAGCTCTGCTCTAGGGGATCTATTTCATAGGTTCTCTGTTATCGGTCGTAGAGATTTCTTCTCCTACCTCCCTTTTCAGATCGACGATATACTCTTATATACCATTACCTCTACTGATTCTCGTTTCAGTACTGGTTTGGCCATCTACTATATGTAGATGAGTGTCCTGGGGTAAGTAAGTCTTATTTTTGTGACACTCTAAGCTATGGTTGGGCACTTTATATGTAAAGTTCTAAATATATGTCTTTAAACTTATATTTGCCATGATTCAGGATAATCAGTATTCCTTCATTCAGACTGTCAGTTTCATTATTTGGGATAATGCATATGAATAAATATTTTTTTCTTACCTTGAAAATTTTCAATTGACTATTTTTCCCTGCGGGCTGTTAGGCTCGCGGGGGCAGAAAATGCTTCATTTTATTGCGTCATTCTTGGCGCAAAATTTTCTCATTTCCGGCGTCGTAGTTGACGCCGGAAGTTGTTTGTAGTTACGTCATTTTTTTGACGCATGTGTATTCAGACGTATTTTTGCGCCAAAAAATGTGGGCGTCCGTTTCGACGTCAGAGGATGTGGCGTCATACTTGGTGCCAAAAAATATGGGCGTTGTACTTAGCGTCAATAATGTGGGCGTCATACTTGGCGCCAGAAATGTGGGCGTCATACCTGTTCCACTTTTTTCTCACATTATTTAAGCCTCACTTTTTTTTTGCTTCTGGTTGCTAGAGGCTTGTTTATTTTGCATTTTTTCCCATTCCTGAAACTGTCATTTAAGGAATTTGATAATTTTGCTTTATATGTTGTTTTTTTCTATTACATATTGCAAGATATTCAAAACAATCATACAATAGTAATATGGATATTACTATAATAACCCCTGGCGCTAACGTGTAGCTAAAATTGGTAATGCAAAGGTTCTAATTATTGTATACTATAAACAATAAATTACCTTAGTACGATGGAAATGATAATTCCTTACAAATATGTGAAAACTGGGTAATTGATTAAGGGATGTGCTTAAGGATGAACCAGAGTAATGGTGCAAGTAAAAAATAAACAAATTTTATTACAATCTTAATCGTGCACAGAAATACTTTTAAAACCAAATTTAAATAACACTCTGATCAGGCGTTTGACAATGTAGTATCAATAAAATCCCTAAAAACCTCAAAATAAAATTGCATAAATAAAATAACAATAAAACAACAATAAGACAATCACTATCACAAATGGTTAATTCGAGATAGAGAACAAAGATCCCATTGGAAACCAACCCACTTTTCTAACACACAGGTGACTGGAACTAATTACCAGCGCCGAGACCGCACAGAGACCCAGAGCACAGTTTGGTCTATCTGGCGTGAGTGCTGATACGGATTGTAAAAGACAAGAGGTTTCCTTCATTTCGGGGATCCATCCAGCAGTGATCTAATCCAGGACCGCTATAGAGAGACAGCTGGGACTTCATAGAGCATTTTCGGTGGGTGACGGTATAAAAGACCTGACCTCCCATCTATCAGGAGCTTGACAAAGGCCCAGACCGGGCTGAAACGCGTTGCTCCGCCCACTTTTCTAACACACAGGTGACTGGAACTAATTACCAGCGCCGAGACCGCACAGAGACCCAGAGCACAGTTTGGTCTATCTGGCGTGAGTGCTGATACGGATTGTAAAAGACAAGAGGTTTCCTTCATTTCGGGGATCCATCCAGAAGTGATCTAATCCAGGACCGCTATAGAGAGACAGCTGGGACTTCATAGAGCATTTTCGGTGTAAGTAATAAGTGAACACCTTAAATTTTGGCTCTCTTCCTGTCTGTTCATTTGGATCTCATCTCGTTACAGCTCCGGTTAAAATATCACTAACTTCCAGCTGACGTGGATCTTCCTTGGTTTCCAATGGGATCTTTGTTCTCTATCTCGAATTAACCATTTGTGATAGTGATTGTCTTATTGTTGTTTTATTGTTATTTTATTTATGCAATTTTATTTTGAGGTTTTTAGGGATTTTATTGATACTACATTGTCAAACGCCTGATCAGAGTGTTATTTAAATTTGGTTTTAAAAGTATTTCTGTGCACGATTAAGATTGTAATAAAATTTGTTTATTTTTTACTTGCACCATTACTCTGGTTCATCCTTAAGCACATCCCTTAATCAATTACCCAGTTTTCACATATTTGTAAGGAATTATCATTTCCATCGTACTAAGGTAATTTATTGTTTATAGTATACAATAATTAGAACCTTTGCATTACCAATTTTAGCTACACGTTAGCGCCAGGGGTTATTATAGTAATATCCATATTACTATTGTATGATTGTATTCTTCTCTGTGGAGTTTGAGGATACTCCATTTACCCAGTGGTTTATTGGTAACTTTCCCAGCGCAGGTTGATCACACCCCTCAAGATATTCAAAACACTGTTCCTGATTCAAGAGATGCGGAGGGATTCCTGTTGACTGATATCAGTCCTACCAAAGCTAAGTTCATTTATTTTAATGTTATGAATGTTTATCTTTAGCTATGGTTTGTAATAAGTTATTATGATAAACTTTTACATGCAGAATCCATTAGTATTTATGCTTTATATATTGCTATTCTTTTTATATCTTATGTACAAGATATACTTAGAAATTTATAAGAATATTTTTCTGATTCTATTTTTAAGGCTTTTTCTGACGTCCCGCCTTCTAATAAAATTTCTGGGTCTTTTTCAAACTTCTTTTAGTTGATGAAGTTTCAAATGACCAACAACATAATGAATTATCCTTCTCTGATGGTGCTTTTTTTCTCATTCAGAATTTTTCTTCATCAGATATTGACACTAACAAATCTACTTTTTTATTCTTTAATAGAGTACATTTGTTCCTTGTTCAAAAGGTGTTGATTATTTTGGATATTGAAATATCTAGGTCTTTTGATTTTAAAGACTAGCTAACATTTAAATTCTGCTTGTTTATCTTCTGTGGTTTCTTCAGAGGTTTTTTTCCAGTTCCTGATACTAGGGAATGGAATAGGCTGAGAATTTTCTTTTAGTCCTTCTTTAAGGATTTTAAATTGTATTGCCGGCAGTTAGTTTTCAGTTTTGAGGAAAGATTCCTCAAGTTAATGGGGCTATCTCTTCTCCTGCTAAATATACTATTATTCTTATAGCAAATAGCATTTATTTTTTTCCTTCAGATGTTCGTATCTTATTTAAGGAAAATTATTTTCAGGTACTTTTCTTAGACCTGTAATTTATTTGGCTGATGTTGCAATTGCTGCATCTTTCTGGTTGGATACTTTAAGATCAAGTATCGGATTATGATTTGTTTTAGTATTGTTAAAAGGACAAAATCTTCTACTTTTTTTGAAGTTCAGACTAAGTGCTATTGCATTGTCTTGTTATCTTGCATTTGTTGATTATGCAAGTCCAGTGTGTTGTCTGATCCTTTAACTTGATTAACATGCTAATAATTTCATTTGTGTTGTCATTTTATTAAAATATTTCGCAAATGAGGTTTAATCTATGTCTTTAGCTATTTTAGCTAGAAGAACTTTGTGATTTCAATCTTGGAATGCTAATTTGATTTCTAAAATCCATATTTCTTTTTTTCCAAGATATTCAATTATTTGGTTCATAATTGGATTCAATTATTTAACTGTTACTCTGGTCTTCAAGATTGAGTTCTAAGACTAAAACTTTAAGCTTATATTAGTTTTCTGTTCTTACTAAGGAACGGAATCCTGAATTCTTCCCCAAGTAACATGTTTATAATTGGAAGTTTTTTGTTCTTCATTCAATTAAGCCTTTTAAAAGTTTAAAGTCAGCTCCCTAAATTTGCATGTAGGTGCGATTCTTATTCCAGCTTGGCTGGTAAGGGGCAGGTTAAGACTTTTTTGAAATTTGTTTGGTTCTATTCGGTCCAAACTTCTTTGGGTACAGAATAAGTTTCAGAGTAAAACCGTCTGTGAGACGTCTTTTTTCTCTATCATATTCCAGCTATTCCAGTAAGACTATCACTTTCCTGAAGTGTGTCTCAGACCTGGAGTTTTCTGGGGTATTTTTTCCAGTTTCATTTTAGGAACTGGGTTTTGGGGTTTTATTCAAGACTATTCATTGTTCCAAAGATAGGAAATCTTTTTGAATTGTCATATAAGTGTACCATCTTTTAGAATGGTGTTTATATGGTCTATTCTGCCTTTTTGGTCAGTGATGGCATTATTTGTTTACAATAGATACAATAGATGCATATCTTCATTTTCTGTTTTCATTCAGATTATTTTTATTTTCTGAGATTCTCTTTTTTTGACAAGCATTACCAATTTGTTGCTTTTCCTTCTGGTCTAGCGACAGCTCTAAGAATCTTTTCAAGGTTCTCAGTGTTCCTTTTTTGGACGGTATCATGGTACTGGCTCAGTCTTTTTCGTTCTGTGGAATCTCATACGATTCAACTTTGTTGTTTCTTCAAGACATGATTAGAGGATTTTTTTTATCAAAAGCTCCTTGATTTCTCACACAAGGGTCACCTTTTTTAGGTTTCCAGATAGATTGTGTCAATGTTTTTGTCTCTAACAGACAAGTGACAAGTTTATTGGGTTCCGTTTGTCGGAACCTTCAGTCTCTATTATTTCCTTCAAGTTGCTATATATGCATGGAAGTTTTAGGTTTCATGGCTGCAGCATTGGATTCGATTCCCTTTGCTCATTTCATAGGAAACCTTTCCAGTTTTTTATGCTGAATAATGGTGCAGGGATTCTAGGATATCACTTTTTATATCTTTGAATCCTAATGTTTAACTATCTTTGATTCGGTGGTTAAGATCACCATCATTTAGTTCTACAGGTCTCTTCGGTTCTTTCAACATGGACCATGATCTTTACAGATGCGAGTCTTTTAGGTTGGGAGGCTGTCTGAGGATCTCTGTCAGCACAAGGGGTTTGGAAATCTCAGGAGGCGAGATTACCATTTGATATTTTGGAACTCCGTGCATTCTCAGAGTTCTTCAGTTTGGTTTCTTTTTGAAGAAGAGACGTTTTTTTCAGACAGACAATGTCACAACTGTGTCGTATGTCAATCATCAGGGTGGGACTATCAGTCTTTAGGCTGTGACAGAAGTATCTCGGATATTTGCTTGGACTAAATCCAGCTCCTATCTAATTTCTGTGGTCTTTTTCCCAGGTATAGACAATTGGGAAGCGGATTATCTCTGTTAATCAAGCTTTACATCCGGGAGAATGGTCTCTTTACCTAGATATGTTTTTCAATTTTTCAGATGTGAGGGCTTCCAGAAATAGATCTGATGGCATCTCATCTAGACAAGGAACTTCCCAGGGGCCTATTCAGGTTCTGGGATCTTCAGGCGGAAGTAGTGTATGCATTAACACTTCCTTGGAATTATCAATCTGCCTATATTTTTTCATCTCTGGTTCTTCTTTTTTGAGTGATTTTCTAAATCATCAGAGTCCAATCTTTGGTGTGGCTGGTGGCTCCAGCATGGCCACACAGGTTTTGGTATATGGTTCTTGTTCGGATGTCCAGTTGCCAATCTTGGTTACTTCCATTAAGGCCAGACCTTATATCTTAACATTCGTTTTTTTCATCAGGAATTCAAACTATTAATTTGATGGTATGAAAATTTAACGCTTGGTACTTAGTCATAGAAGTTTCTCTGACTCAGTGATTAATACTATGTTGCAGGCTCTTAAATCTGTGTCTAGTAGGATTTATTATCGAGTTTGGAAGATTTACATCTCATGATGCTCTTCTTATGAATTCTCTTGGCATTCTTTTAGAATTCCTAGGATTTTATAGTTTCTTCATAAGGTTTTGTCTGCATGTTCCTTGAAAGGACAAATCTCTGCTTTTCTGTGCTGTTTCACAGTAAGAATTGCTAAATCTTTCTGATATTCATTGTTTTGTTCAGGCTTTGGTTCGTATCAAGCCTGTCATTTAAGCCAATTTCTCCTCCTTGGAGTCTTATTTTGGTTCTGAAGGCTTTTCAGACTCTTCTATTTGAGCATATGCTTTCTTTGGACATTAATTTCTTTCATGGAAAGTATTGTTCTTTTTAGACATTTCTTCAGCTAGAACAGTTTTTTGAATTATCTGTTCTTTCTTGTGAATCTCCTTTTTCTGATTTTTCATCAGGATAAGGTGGTTTTTGCTGTCCTCATTTCAACTTTTACCTAAAGTTGTGAATTCTAACAACATTAGTGGAGGAATTATTGTCCCTTCCTTGTGTCCTAATCCTAAGAATTCTTTGGTAAGATTCTTACATTCTTTGGATGTGGCAAGAGGTTTGAAATATTATGTTGAAGCTACTCAGTTTTCAGACAGACTTCTAGTCTATTTGTTATCTTTTCTGGTTTTAGGAAAGGTCAGAAGGCTTCTGCCTTTTCTTTAGGCATCTTGGTTAAAGCTTTTGATTCATCATGCTTATTTGGAGTCGGGTTAATCCCCGCCTCTGAGGATTACGACTCATTCTACTAGGTCAGTTTCTACTTCCTGGACTTTTAAGAATGAAGCTTCTGTTGATCAGATTTGCAAAGCAATGACTTGGTCTTCTTTGCATACTTTTACTAAATTCTACAATTTTGATGTTTTCTCTTCTTCAGAAGCAGTTTTTGGTAGAATAGTACTTCAGGCAGCTGTTTCAGTTTGATTCTTCTGCTTATATTTCAGTTTTTTTCATTATAAAAATTAAAACTTTTGATTTGGGTAGTGGATTAATTTTTTCAGCGGAATTGGCTGTCTTTATTTTATCCCTCCCTCTCTAGTGACTCTTGCGTGGAAGTTCCACATCTTGGGTATCTGCTATCCCATACGTCACTAGCTCATGGACTCTTGCTAATTACATGAAAGAAAACATAATTTATGTAAGAACTTACCTGATAAATTCATTTCTTTCATATTAGCAAGAGTCCATGAGGCCCACCCTTTTTGTGGTGGTTATAATTTTTTTGTATAAAGCACAATTATTCCAATTCCTTATTTTTTTATGCTTTCGCTCCTTTCTTATCACCCCACTTCTTGGCTATTCATTAAACTGAATTGTGTGTGTGGTGAGGGGTGTATTTATAGGCATTTTAAGGTTTGGGAAACTTTGCCCCTCCTGGTAGGAATGTATATCCCATACGTCACTAGCTAATGGACTCTTGCTAATATGAAAGAAATGAATTTATCAGGTAAGTTCTTACATAAATTATGTTTTTTCACCAAACTGATACTAAAACAAGTGTTACCAATAAACAATGAAAATGGCTTATTGCGATTGCGTTGACACAGAAAAGTGCTCATCTGCAGCCATTAACTTGCTGATAATTGTATTAAATGATAGATTTTAATCAACCCCTAAATTTAATAACAGAAGTACATTGGATTTTTTTTTATTCCATACTCTATCTAAATCATAAATGTTTTATTTTGACTTTGGTATCATGTCAATTATGCCATGAGAACTTACTTAATTTTCATATATTTTTGGTATCACAATATTATTCCAGTAGACATATTGGGCCAGATTACAAATTGAGCACAAAATATTGCTTGGTCGAAAGCAATATTTGCGCTCAACTTAGTAATACCAGTGAAAGGCAAACGTGCGCTGGTATTACAAATGAGGTGCAATGGAACTTGACCTCATGTTCACATTGCATGGAAGGATTGCGCTCACAAGAACCTGCTTCAATAGGCTCCAATGGGAGTCTCATTCTCATGTCGTGAGACACCGCATGAGAACTAGCACATTGAAGGGGGTAAGTCAAGCAGCAGATATAAATATATATGTATATATACATATATATTTATGTGTTAATATGTGTATATACACATATTAACACATAACTATATTTTTATATATATATATATATATATATATATATATATATATATATATATATAAAAGCATATTACATATATATTTACTGGGAATACACAGTCCCCATAGACCGCAATGTAAAGGCACCTTTACACCCCACACCCGCCAACTTTAGCCCCAAAAACTGCTTAGTGCAGTATAAAAAAGGGAACTCTCACGTTATTTTGGGGACAATTGGGGGACATTTAAAAAAATAAACAGAGGTCTGACCTCTGGTTCATTTTTTGAGCACTAATTGTTAATTGTTATTTATCGCACACCCGTAAACGGGGCGAATTTGCACGTTTGCTGGCATGAGACAAAATAGTGCTCTGCCTGTAATCTAGCCCTATGTATTTGTCGAAATATTACTTCACAAAAAATAACAGCACTTAATATTTAATATATAGTACTTAATATTTGAATTGTAATTTTACATGGCTGGTATTGGCAAATACACAGTTAACTAAGAAGACTTTTTTTTATTGTAAACAGCACGTTAAAGAGTATTTTATTAAGGAAATGATCAAGATTATTGTTATTTTAATGTGACAAACATTTCTTTCTCAATGATAAATGCAAAAGTTTTGATCCTTGTAGAAATTAAATCTATGCTTGCAATTTTTTTCTCACATGCAGGTCCAGGTTACATGCAAATGGGGCCAGCTTTAATAAAGTCTGGCGGACATCTTTGCCCCTATCCGCTCTGCATCATGTCCCTTTTTTATTGCACACTAAGGCTAGTGTGCAATGTCACCCCCTGTTTGCTAGCAGCCAATCGTGCATGAGTAGGGGCTGTCAATCTCCCAGGTTGAAAAAGTCTGGGGCGATTGAGATACGCCATAGAGCAGGTGGAGAATTGGGTTAAGAAACACTGGTCTGATTCAAGCCTTTAGCTGGATCCTTAGATAAATCTGGCCCATGGTATGGAGGGCTAATACTGCTTATGCTAAATAAATACCACTTCCATTTTAGCACCCACATTACAAGTAGTTGGTTATTTATTTTTTTTACAAAGTAGTTTGCTCTAGCATAATGCCTGGCTAGGCAAAAAAAATATGAATTTAAAAAAATGATAAAAAAAATTAACATTATTTCCCTAAAAACTATCCCTATTATAGTAATGGTAAACTCTCCCCTGTATAAAAACAGATCCAGAATGTTAGTGATATTTTAGATGGAGTTTAATTCATTAGTTGTAATGATGATATTCAAATACCCCACACTCTGCTGCACACTTTAAAACTCAGTTTTTCTGTGAGATAACGGTTTGAATTGTTGTCCAATCAGCGCTTTAGATACAAGAAAAGGCCCTTAAGGGGAGAGTGCTGATTGGAAAACAGTTCAAAGCGTTAGCTCACAGAAAAATTTACTTTTGAAGTGGTCAACGGAGCGTGTGGTATATGAATTTCATATCTACATTAAAAAGTTATGGTGCATCTTCATTACAATGGATGAATTAAACTCTAAATTTAAAATATCACTAACATTCCTGATCTGTTTTTAAAAAGGGGAACGTTTACCATCAATTTAACCCTAACAACAAAACCTTGCCACCACAAGACCCTCTCACCTAAAAGGACTCCTTTTTTTTTTTTTTTATAAATTTCTTTATTATTTGCCGAATCATTCAATGTAACAAGAAACAGTAATTAATAATACAACAATAGAGAAAAAAAACTATACCGTACAATATAAGCAGAATCTTGTCGTATTGTCATTTACATAATTTTACAATCTTGAACAAATTAAAAGATACTCGACACCTGAGTCTACAAAAACATATAACAGTTATTTGTCGGCTTTTTTTTTTTTTTTTTTTCCCCTAGCTTACAAAAGAAAGAGGAAAAAAGACAAAATAAACAAACAAACAAAAAAAAAAAAAAAAAAAGGGGGGGGGGGGAGAGATGAATTATAATATGGTATTTTCTTGAGTGGATCTTATTACTCTCTACATTTATACCTCGGTTGGATTTCTAATCCAGGTATATGGAAACAATTCTAATATGACCATCTCAATGAAACTAAGTGAAGAAAGAAAGGGTGCTAATATCTGTTTTTGAATAGTTAGAGGATATGTCTTAATGATGGAGTACCAAGCATATAAGAATTTCTTAATTCTATTTTCAGACAAAGACTGAAGATGGTAGGATTCAAAAAGGATTTGTTCCTGTAGCATTTGGGTAATTGTAGAGAGCGAGGGCGCTCTTCTGGCTTTCCAGCTTTTTAATATACAAAGTCTTACAATTAATATTATAATATTTAAGGGGTATGTCCAACAACACCCTTGACTGTTAGAAGTATTAAATAATAAGACAATATCCCGGAATGTGAGGGAGGTAGATGAGTTATGAACTTTATTAAACCAGTATGTGATTTTTTGCCATACTTGTCTTATCTTGGGGCAAGCCCAAAACATATGAAACAGATCAGCATCTTGGTAGTGACATCTTGGACACTCAGCGGATCCATCCCGATAGTATTTGGCAGTTTTCGCTGGATATTGGTAAAAATCATTTATGAATTTCATATGTGATTCCTTCCAATTTGAAGGTATTAAGCACTTATCTAAGTTAATAAAACTCAGGCAAATTTTATCCTGATCTATATCTGGGATTAACGGTAACCAAAAGTTACAGATCTTACCCATTATGACTTGAGATTGTTTAGATAACATTATGTCGTATATCAGAGAAATTGATGTAATACCAGCAGTAAATCTTTGTAAGAGAGTCCTGACCTCAGACCATGCAATAGACAGAGGTAACCTCCATTTTTGAGCAGAGATAAAGTGTCTGATTTGAAAAAATGCAAATAAATCGGATCTGGGCAAATTAAATGCGGCAAACAAGGTTTCCCCTTGAAGTACTAACTCGTCCGGGCCAAATAATTGGCAAACCCGGTTTAATCCTTTTTCTGCCCATAGCTTAAAAACCTTCTGGCTAATTCCTGGTAAAAAGAGAGGGTTACCCTGAATAGGAAGAAAATCTGAAAGGGAAGGATCTATCTCCATTATTTTACAAAATGTATGCCATGCAAGAACTATATTTTTAAATGTAATCATTATGGAGACATTAGAAGGAAGCTGTTTAGGTTGACAATGGATTATAGCTGCCAATGCGAAAGGATGGATCAAGAAAGATTCTTCTTCATATGTGGCATAGATATTTGTCTTTGCCAGCCAATCAATTGCAATTTTCAATAATGAGGCAATATTATACAATCTAATGTCAGGAAATGATAACCCGGCAGCGCCTGATTTTTGTGAAAGTCTTGCTAAGGAAATACGAGGTTTTTTATTCCCCCATATAAATTTTGAAAAGTGGGAACACAATTTCCTTAAATCAATATTACGTAAGTATATCGGCAAATTCTGTAAAGGATACAGCAGCCGGGGGAGAATAATGGTTTTAACTAGATTGACCCGCGCCATTAAAGACAGTGGGAAAGAAATCCACAATTGTAAATCCACTTTAATTTTTTGAAATAACGAGATATAGTTATCAGTATACCAGTATTTAGGGTTTTTGTGTAATACAAGCCCTAAATATTTAATGGATTCTACCTCTTTAAAAGTATTAATAGATAAGCTTAAAGGAGATTTGCCGACAATCATCAATTCACTTTTCCCGGTATTAACCTTATAACCTGAGAACGAGCTAAACTCTTCCAAAAGTTAGATCAAAATTGGAATGGAATGCTGTAGATTCTTTAAAAAAAGTAAAATATCATCTGCATATAATAATATATTCAAGCAAGAAGTACCCAGGGGGATTCCAGTAAGGTACTTTCTCACTTGAATTGCAAATGGTTCTAGTGCCACATTAAACAGTAGCGGAGATAGGGGACATCCTTGTCGTGTACCCCGCTGCATGAAGATTTTGGAAGAGATAGTACCGTTTACCACTAGGTGAGATATAGGATTAGAATATATTCTATGAATGCATTTTATAAAATTCCCTTTAATGCCGAATTTTCCTAGTGATGTGAATAGATGTTCCCATACTATGGAGTCAAAAGCTTTAACTGCGTCTAGTGTTAAGACTGCCATATCATATCTTCTATTTGGCTGCTCCTGATTCCAAGCATAGTCTAGGAAAGTTGTTAGTTTACGTATATTCTTGGTTGAATTTCTGTTGGTCATGAACCCCGTTTGGTCCGGATGAATGAGTTTCTGTAAACACTGAGAAAATCTATTGGCTAAAATAGCTGTTAGAATCTTATAATCGGTATTTAAGACCGATATTGGTCTATAAGATGCCGGGTCCTCTGCATCTTTATCTTTCTTTAATATAAGGGAGATATTAGCCATTGTAAAATAAGCAGAAATCGGCATGCTTTCTGTATAATATTTATTATAAAGCAATTCTAATACTGGTACTAACTCTTCCTTTAAACACTTATAGAATTCAGATGGAAATCCATCAGGGCCAGCTGCTTTATTGCCTTTCAGTTTATCAATAGCTTTGTCAATTTCTTCTTTAGTTATAGGTTCATTTAATGCCATCAAATCCTCAGCTGAAATTTGTGGAGTCACTATTTTAGCCCAGAATCTCTCTTGCCTATCCATGTCTATCTCTACTGTGGAATATAACCTCTGGTAGTACGAAGCCAGACTTTCGCAAATTTTCTCAGTTTCAAAATATCTATTCTCATTATCTTTAATGACGGATATGAAATTTTTCTTCTTTCTACATTTAGTGAGACTAGCTAGAAATTTAGCTGACCTACCATGGAATCCCCTATAGAGACGATTTAATCTAATTTCCTCAACTAGCAGTTTTTGTTTTAGGAAAAGATCGCGTTCTTTTCTAGTAACAGCATAATTGTCCCAATTTTGGTGTGAGGGATCCCATTGTACCCGAATATACATCTCCTGTACACTTGTTGCCAGCATGACTTCCCTAGCTTTAATCTTTTTTGACCGAACATTTAGATAAGCAACGATCTCCCCTCTCAGCACGGCTTTAGCCGCTTCCCAAAAAGTTTAAATTTTATTTCTATATTCTGCATTATTCGCCGCGTATTCCTGCCATTTTACTAGTAGCCATGCACAGAATCTAGGTTCAGAGCATAGAAAATGGGGAAAAGAAAATACCATATTCTGAGAGTTACATTTATTCGAAAGAAAAACTGTTAAAGATATTATTGCATGGTCCGATATCAGGACCTCTCCAATATCGGGCTTGACTTGCCGAATGGACAGTGGCTCGGAGATCAGGAATAGGTCAATCCTGGAAAATGTTCTATGTGCTCGAGATTCACATGTGTACCTAAGACTATCAGGGTTTTGGATCCGCCATATGTCTGTCAATTTTAATTTATTACAGAATTTCTTAAAATACTTTGCACTGTATCTATTACTAACTATATTTCTTTGCGAAAACCGATCTAAAGCTGGATCTAACGTCATATTAAAGTCTCCGCAAATTACTAAGTTTTGATTTTTGTAAGGAAATACCTTATTTTGAATTTTTTCCCAAAATTTCACTGATAGTCTATTTGGCGCATATATGTTGCAGATTACAAACTTGATGTCATTAATTACTATTTGAAGTAAAATATATCTTGCTTGACTATCGATCTCAGTCTTAATTATTTTATAATCTAGCTTTTTATGTAATAGTATGACTAATCCACATTTTTTTATTGAACTTCTAGTAGATATTACTTCTCCCACCCATTTGATCTTAAATTTAGCTGCTTCTGTCTCATTTAAATGGGTTTCTTGAAGACAAACCACATCAGGCTGTTTTTTACCTAGGGTTTTAATCACTAGTTTACGTTTTACTGGGGATGATACCCCCCCCCACATTCCAGGACAACATCCTAACATTCCCTGTCATTCTTATTTAATATCAGCCATCTTCCCTTATTCCATCTAAAGCAAATACACAGGGAGAGAGGAGTGGGAGAAAAAAAAAAAAAGAGAAAAAAAAAAAAAAGAAAAAAAAAGAAACAAACCTCATAAAATAACTAAACCAAACAAAATCAGACCAATTAGGAATCCTAATTCTATACATCGACCTGGATGATCAACCACTTCTAATACAATCTATATATTTCATTACTATCCCACCGATTTTAAGAATTCAGTAATCTCTGTTACTTCATTGAATACTCGTCTACTGCCTTTATCATCTATTCCAACTCTGGCCGGGTACATCAACCATGCATTTATTCCCTTGTTTATCAATTGAGTGCAGAATGGCGCCATTACCTTCCTCCTAGCAGAAGTTTCGCTGGAGAAATCCTGAAACAACAAAATCTTGTTGTTCCCGAATATCACCGGCTCGTTTTTCTTTTTCTTAAAAAGGTTCAGTAATTCTATTTTATTTTGGAATTTCAGGAGTCTGAAAATGATCATTCTTGGTCTGACTGCCCCACTATCCATATTTCTTCTGGGGCCAGTTCTGTGCGCCCTTTCAACAACCAAAGGTAGCAAATGTGCTGGCATACCCAGAGCCTGTGGCAAGGTCATTGAAGTGAATGTCATAAGATCCTCAAACTCCGGAAGCTCCGGAAGGCCAATGATTCTAATGTTATTGCGCCTGGAGCGATCTTCCAGATCCTCCAGGCGCAATTGCATATTGTTTAATTTATCTTCATGTTTTTTTAAGATTCCTTGGTGTATGTTAGTCTGATCCTCTACTACGGAGAGCCTTTCCTCAGCCTCCACTAACCTAATAGAGAACTGTTTAACTTCTGAAGTGAGTGTTACAATATCAGAAGAGATCACTTCTAACTCTTTCTTAATGGAGTCAAACTGGGGTGAGAAAATGGCTGATAGTTGACCAATTAAGGCCTGAGTATCTATAACTGAATGACTTATGTCTGATACCATATCTGGACTAATGTCGGCTGACTTGGTTTTTTTATCTTTCGATTTTGCTGGCATTTTCGGGGAATTAGAACTTGTTTGCGTGATAAATTTTTCCATTGATAATAAAAGAAAAAAAAGGAAGAATACAAAAAAGTGTGAAACACTCTCAGATCAGTGAAAAGAAGAAAAACCACTACAAACAGACAGTGGGAATCCTTAAAGTGAAGGTAAAGTTTAGCATTTTTGTTTACTTTAATATATTACTTATTTACTAAATACCATGATCGCTAAATTAATTTTTAACATTTGTATATATATTATTGATTTTAAACATTGTATATTTACTGTCCCGGCCGTTCCTCGCTCCTCCCTCCATTGATTTCCTGATTATTCAGTAGATTACGTACAGAGCGGTGCCACCCGCTCTGTACGTCATTCAAAAGCGCGCTCCCGTTTGCCGGAGCAATTGCGCATGCGCACCATTCGCCGTCAATTGGATTTGCGCCTGCGTGGCCTAAAAAATTTGCTAATCTTGAACGCGCGTTGAGACTGAGAGGTAGGAAGTGAATCCAACGCATGCGCATTTAGAAGAGTTTTGCGGTGACGTAATTTGACGGCCGCCTAACGGCCAGGGTTTCAATTGGCCATGAAAAAAACGTGACCGGGATAAGAAAAAAAAAAGAAAAAACGGGTTGTTTTAACAGTCTGCTGAATCGGATAGAAGAAAAGGTAATAAATACATAAATATAGCGATTCGAAAATTTTCATGACTTAAACTCACATTTATTTTTGTAGTATTTACAGGGGAAACAGTGTAATAACTGGAACTTTACCTTCACTTTAACGTGAAAAATTAAGTGAATTTAGTATATAGTGAAGTGCTTGGATATATAGAACCAAAGTTGTTTTATATTACTGATAGAAGACTAGTTTATGTCCTCTTTAGAAAAGAACAAGATATTGCACATTTGTGCATAAAAATAGAAAAAATTGTATAGCAAATAATATTGAATTTGTTTTAGTGTGTGCTAAGGTGTACGACGTGTTAGCGTGTGTAAGAGGAAAAACTGTTTTAATTTACTAGGAAAAAGCCAGCCTATAACATAATCGGCAGAAAGAAAGCAATCACCAAGCCAAAAAAAAAAGAAAAAACTGCAAATGAACAACTTGCAACAAATATAGTGTAGCCCAAAACTCAAATGACATGGCAGCCACAACTCACAAGAACCAATGTTTCAGTCATTTACACTTTGACCCAGTTAGAACCTTTCTTATCGTTTTTAAGGGGATTCTTGTTAGAAAAATATTTAATTAGGTTTGTTTAATAGGAGACGACTGTTGCTTAACACTTTTACTTGGAGAGGTTTTTTACCCCTTGACTAACTTGTATTCTAATATTCTATTTATCTCTTTATATCTTCAGTTAATATTGGGTCTATTGTTAGATGTACACTTGAATAGCTGAAAATAATAATGATAGAATCACATCAACCTCCTCCAGCTAATATATAAACCCTAGTCTGGTAAAACATAAATTTCTAAACCCGAGTGTTAGATCTCTAACTTGGCATTGCAACATTTTAGAGAAAGATACATGTAATATGACATTTTAATAAACTCTAAATCCACAGCCTCAGAGAGAAAGACACTTCTTATCCCTGGCGATTCATCTTATTCAAACTGATTTGTCCATAAACCCCTTGGAAATAGCCTCAGCCTCTAAAGTTGTTTCCTTGGATCTTTTCTTTATCCAGCCATAGGGCTAACAGACCACAGATAACAAAATTAAGGGGGTTCACACACTCAGCGACTATTACAGCGTCTAATTCTGCCCCCAGTTCAATGAACTTCTGTTGTATAGTAACCACTGGTAAAAAAAGTTAGTGTAATCAATTTACAACTGAGCTTTCTTAATAGACACAAATGTTCCCCAAAACTTGATATGCTGAAAAAAGTCTTGTTGAAGATGAGATGAATTGCCCAGTACCTCCTTAAGACAAGTCTCCAAATCACAAATGGTATTACAGAACAGGGGCGACTCGGCAAGTTCTGCTCGAATAACAAAATGACAATGTGTAGCCAGAGAGCCGTCTCGTCAAGCCAGGGATCAGCAACTTCTCACTGTACCCTTAAATAATAGTGCTCTCTTGTAGAACTGCTGAGCCTTTCTTTTAGCAAAAAATCTCTAATATAGCAGAGATGCTTTAATCAGCAACGGGCTTAGATAACGCCAGCAGATAACAACGTGCAAGCCTCTTATGCAAATATAAAAAGCCCGTGAGGGAGTCTGACCTGATATAGATGTAAATCTTCGCTCTCCGCTACAGCGCTCTTTGCTGGCTCTGGATGGTGCGGCTGTATATACAGGTGACCACAGCGCTCCCGGTCTTTTCCAACAGCTTGTCTCCGAATTCCCCCAGGCGATGTCTAAGGATGTACCCGGGTCCGACAGGTCCACTTCACCTTCTCAGGGAGTCTTATTGTACTCGTGCACCAGACACCGGGACTGTTGGGAGACCTTATCTAGTCGCTGCAGACCACGGCCGTTCAGGACGGCACCTTTCCTGGTTTACTTCGACACCCAACCTGACATAAATGTGAATCTTCGTTCTCCGCTACAGCACTCTTTGCCGGCTCTGGATGGTGCGGCTGTAAATACAGGTGACCGCGGCGCTCCCGGGTTTTCAAACAGCTTGTCTCCGGATTCCCCCGGGCGATGTCTAAGAATGTACCCGGGTCCGACCGGTCCACTTCACCTTCTCAGGGAGTCTTGTTGTACTTGTGCACCATACACCGGGACTTTTGGGAGACCTTATCCAGCCGCTGCAGACCTCAGCCGTTCAGAATAGCTCCTTTCCTCATTTACTTCAACACCGGTCGGTAACTCCCTCTTAGTAATGGCTGTAGCTTGTAGGGAAAGTTTAAGATTTGTACTGCGGTTCAGTCGTAGCCATGACGGCTAGTGTAGACTTCGAACTCTCGAGCAGGTTGAAACCCTGCAGAGTGCCACGCTCAGAAACCTCGGCAAGCTTTTCCCAGGTAAGTGGCAGAGAGCGGGGAGCTGATAGTAGGGCGTCCTCTCACAACACCTGCATGCAGGTACACTGCAAAACTCCTCCCCCAACGGAAGTCCCTGTTTTTGCCCGCTCCGTCATCGAATTACAACAAGGCAATGACGTTGCCTAAAAGGACTCCTAAACCTAAGCCCCCAAAGTGGAAATCCCCGACTGAATTTACAAAGTGATGTCACAAGTTGATTACCAAGATTAATATGGCTAGCACTCTAATTATAAGGTGTAAAATGATGTTTGCATGAACAGGAAACCTTAAAAATATATGTCAGTGCTTGTTGATAGCAACAACAAAAATAAAAAAAAATGTACCTAATAGGAGTGTTTATAGAAATATGCAAAGAAACATCATGAACAATAGTAAGAACTGTACTGAATCCCAATGATTCAATGAATCCCAACAATTCAATGAATCCCAATGATTCACCATTTTTATAATAACAAGGAAAAAAAGCTGCTACAGAGCAACAATTTTTTTTTAAATATTCTTTTATTGAGGTTGCAAATAGCAGTTTAACAAATGATCAAGGTCAATGTACAGAAATATATTAACTTCAAAACCTTACACAGAAACAAACAGAAATAAATGCAATGACCATAGTACTTGTCATCCAGTTCTTATATAATGTACGAGATCATACTTAGATACGGTCACATTCTCTCTCATGACCTTCCCAAATGCAACCACTTTTTTATTTTATGTAAGTTTGCACCTCCGTCAGGGGTGTATTAAGGCATAGGCCAACAAGGCCGGTGCCTAGGTCAGCAGATTGTTAAGGGGCAGCAGAATTTTGAGTCCCTAGGGCAACTCTACTGAACTCAGGGCCGGGTGGCTAAATCAACCAATTACTAATGACTTAAATGGCTGGCCCGGCTATTGCTATCCTATGGGATTGTATGTGGGTGCGCATGACGTGGTGACAGTGGAGGCGGAGCTCACTTGCGCAGCCTGGCCTGGACTGAGAGGGAATGCGGTATTCTTCCTGGCTCCACCGCGTGATTGAGACTCACACAGACTACACAGTGCAGTGTGCACTACAACGTGACCACTGTGAAACAGCATATGCCTTTCTCCCTTCAATACATCTTCATTAGGCATTAAAATACTTAAACAGATTAGTCACTAGATACTTGTACATTTACTATTTATCTATCTGTCATACATGCAAAGAATAAGTATTTATTGCTGAATCTATACAACTATGTGACTTAAAACACAACTGAAAATATGTTGTATGCATTTAATACATTCAGAAACAATACAAGTATATACTTTATTATGATTGTATCATGTGACTTTATCCCCTAGGATACAATTCCTAAACCTATCATAACTACTGTTGTATTTTTTAAGTACTTTTAAAGGCCAGTTTGTATATTCATTACATATTTATCCAAGCAGATATTTTGCTTAAATAACTGTCAATCACCAAAGAAGATGTTTAAGGTTAAACAACTACCTACTGACAAACTATCATACAGTGAAGGATATTTTTTTCTGATATAAACACTTTAATCATCTGACTTGCAAAATAATGTCTTAATATATATTTTGATATATATATATATATATATATATATATATATATATATATATATATATAGATATATATATAGATATATATACACAGTATATATGTATGTGTATATATATATATATATATATATATATATGTGTGTGTGCGTGTGTGTGACCAGAGTGAATGCAAGCCCTGGTTAACATCTACTTAAAAATAATTTTTTTTAATTTTTTACACCCTGCCCCAAAAATATAATGTATAAAAAAGGCCTTAACCCTGGGGCGGGGTGGGAAGCAGAATTTTGAGTGCCTAGGGCAGCACAAAACCTAAATACGCCCCTGACCTCCGTTGTCATTTTACAGCCACTTAGGACTTTCAATTCTATTATAAATTGCAATTATTGGAGGGTATTTTGACAATACGGGCCCCTCTTGGATCCTTAAGTAAAATTATTGAATGAGGCGATATAACAAAGCCAAATACTAGATAATACGCGAAAATGCACATATTACTTAAAAATATTGATTAGTTTCAAAGCAAATAACATATAAACCAGTAAATAAAATAAGTAGGCAGTGTAGGAGCATTAAAAGTATTCATTCATATATTTACCTCTAAATTTCTCTTTAGGTTCAAATCGTATAGTTATATTAAATAGCCGACAGAGGGCTCAGGAAATAGGAACCCAAGTCTAGATATATTGCTTTGTATGTTGCTTCATAGTAAGTGCGGTAATATCAAGGAATACCGCATACGGAGGTAGTGTCCGGGGAGGCCACCAACATAGGAATTTCTCTTGGACGCACTTCAAGGCCATTGACAGGTATACAAGGAAAGCTAACCAGTGTGGAGTAACATCACCGTGTATAATCTTGGGATTGGTGAGGGTGTAAAATACCATCAACCTATGTTCAAGATACTGAGCATGTGGCAATAATATACAATAATCTGGGTAGTTACTTGGAATATTAATTCCAATAGAAAGAGAGCATAATTGGGGATAAATTTGAGTTGGATATATTGAATTGAACATTTAAGCTGGGCACTTAAGCGGAGCTGATGTCTAGGACCAATAATTAACAAACTGCATTTGCATAAGAAGATATAAAATAAGCTTTCATGATATGTATCGGGAGCTTATATTAAAATGATCAGGACCTCTCAGTTATAGACTAGTAACATCAGGTATATGTACTACTTATGATAACATGTATATATCTGCACACATGTACAATTGAGCCATGCTACATTTTAAATCCATAAAGGCAATCTTACTGACAATACTATACTCCCAAAGAAAGGAAGCTTAGTGCCCTCCTATGAGTGTACATATATCTGAAAGCTACATTCTGAGTGGAATCTGTCCATTATAAGAACATTTATGTATATTGTGGTAGCACATAATGCATTTATCTCTCATATTTGCTAAGAGGAGCTATATGGTGATCAGGAATAAGACCCAACCTAGGACTGAAAGCACCAAAAGGATAAATCAAGAAAAATGCAAACTATAGAGCATTCTCTATACAGAGTCTAATAATATAATTACAGTGTAAATAGCTTACTTTCTTAGGACCTGCTTCCATTAGGAGAATAATAAGGGCAATACAGTTTAATTCTATTTCTTTAATAACAGGTCTATGTGAGATTCTAAGACAATCCCCCAGAGGTTACATTGGATATGAGCGCAATATATAATTACTATGCTATTTCAAAAGTTCTAATATTTCATCATCCATTACGCATAATGATAGAGAGTTTAAATCTTAAATCTAATATTCCCTTTTCAGTGGTTAATTATATCCCCCCGGTCTCGGCTGCTGACAAAGTTGCAACCTCCTATGCTTATTAGGGAAATATAGAATCATATACGCCTAGATTACGAGTTTTGCGTTATGAGCTATGCGGTGCTACCGTGCAGTTTTTTCTCACCGCTCACTTACCTGCAGCGCTGGTATTACGGGTTTTTACAAACCCGGTGTCATTAGGCAAGAAGTGAGCATAGAGCAAAATTGAGCTTCATACCGTACTCCAATACCAGCGCTCCTTAAGTCAGCGGTGAGCTGGTCGTACGTGCTTGTGCACGATTTCCCCATAGACATCAATGGGGAGAGCCAGCTGAGAAAAAGTCTAACACCTGCAATAAAGCAGCGTAAAGCTCAGTAACGAAGCCCCATTGATTCCTATGGGGAAACACATTTTATGTTTACACCTAACACTTATTAACCCCTAATCTGCCACCCCCGACATCACCGACACCTGCATTATACTTATTAACCCCTAATCTGCCACTCCGGACATGGCCGCCACCTACATTATACTTATTAACCCCTAATCTGCTGCTCCGGACATCGCCGCCACCTAGATTATATTTATTAACCCCTAATCTCCCGCCCCCAATGTCACCGCAACCTACCTACACTTATTAACCCCTAATCTGCCACCCAAACGTCGCCGCCACTATATTAAATGTATTAACCCCTAAATATAAGTCTAACCCTAACACCCCCTAACTTAAATATAATTTAAATAAATCTAAATAAAATTACTATCATTAACTAAATTATTCCTATCTAAAACTAAATACTTACCTATAAAATAAACCCTAAGCTAGCTACAATATAACTAATAGTTAGATTGTAGCTATTTTAGGGTTTATTTTTATTTTACAGGCAAATTTGTATTTATTTTAACTAGGTAGACTACCGGTAGTTATTAAATAGTTATACCTGTAAAATAAAACCTAACCTAAGTTACAATAACACCTAACACTATACTACAATTAAATAAATTCCCTACATTAAATACAATTAAATAAATTAAATTAACTAAATCACAAAAATACAAACACTAAATTACAGAAAATAAAAAACAAATTACAGATCTTTAAACTCAAAAATCAGCCAATAGGATTGAGCTTGCATTCTATTGACTGATTGGAACAGCCAATAGAATGCCAGCTTAATCCTATTGGCTGATTGCATCCGCCAATAGGATTTTTTCTACCTTAATTCCGATTGGCTGATTCTATCAGTCAATCGGAATCTAAGGGACGCCATCTTGGATGACATCACTTAAAGAGATATTTATTCCGAAGAAGACGACGTCTTGAAGATGGAGCCACTCTGTGTCAGAAAGATGAAGATAGAAGATGCCGTCTGGATGAAGACTTCTGCCCGTCTGGAGGACCACTTCTGCCCGTCTGGAGGACCACTTCTGCCGGCTTCATTGAGGTCATCTTGCCGCTTGGATGAAGACTTCTACCGATAAGTGAATCTTCGGGGGTTAGTGTTAGGATTTTTTAAGGGTGTATTGGGTGGGTTTATTTTTTAGGTTAGGGCTTTGGGCAGCAATAGAGCTAAATGCCCTTTTAAGGGCAATGCCCATCCAAATGCCCTTTTCAGGGCAATGGGGAGCTTAGGTTTTTTTAGTTAGGGTTTTATTTGGGGGGTTTGGTTGTATGGGTGGTGGGTATTACTGTTGGGGGGTGTTTGTATTTTTTTTTACAGGTAAAAGAGCTGATTTCTTTGGGGCAATGCCCCATAAAAGGCCCTTTTAAGGGCTATTGGTAGTTTAGTTTAGGCTAGGGGGGGTTTATTTGGGGGGGGGGGTTTATTTTGATAGGGCTATTAGATTAGGTGTAATTAGTTTAAAGATCTGTAATTTGTTTTTTATTTTCTGTAATTTAGTGTTTTTTTTGTGATTTAGCTAATTTAATTTAATTTATTTAATTGTATTTAATGTAGGGAATTTATTTTATTGTAGTGTAGTGTTAGGTGTTATTGTAACTTAGGTTAGGTTTTATTTTACAGGTAAATTTGTATTTATTTTAGCTAGGTAGCTATTAAATAGTTAATAACTATTTAATAACTATTCTACCTAGTTAAAATAAATACAAACTTGCCTGTAAAATAAAAATAAACCCTAAGCTAGCTACAATGTAACTATTAGTTATATTGTAGCTAGCTTAGGGTTTATTTTATAGGTAAGTATTTAGTTTTAAATAGGAATAATTTAGTTAATGATAGTAATTTTATTTAGATTTATTTAAGTTAGGGGGTGTTAGGGTTAGACTTAGATTTAGGGGTTAATACATTTAATATAGTGGCGACGACGTTGGGGCTGCAGATTAGGGGTTAATAAGTGTAGGTAGGTTGTGGCGACATTGGGGCGGGAGATTAGGGGTTAATAAATATAATGTAGGTGGCAACGATGTTGGGGGCAGCAGGTTAGGGGTTAATAGGTATAATGTAGGTGTTGGCGATGTCCGGAGCAGCATATTAGGGGTTAATAAGTATAATGTAGGTGGAGTGTCAGATTAGGGGTTAATAATATTTAACTAGTGTTTGCGAGGTGGGAGTATGGCGGTTTTAGGGGTTAATATGTTTATTCTAGTGGCGGCGATGTCGGGAGCGGCAGATTAGGGGTTAATATTTTTATTTTAGTGTTTGCGATGCGGGAGGGTCTCGGTTTAGGGGTCAATAGGTAGTTTATGGGTGTTAGTGTACTTTTTAGCACTTTAGTTATAAATTTTATGCTACAGCGTTGTAGTGTAAAACTCATAACTACTGACTTTAGAATGCGTTACGGATCTTGTCGGTAGAGGCTGTACCGCTCACTTTTTGGCCTCCCAGGACAAACTCGTAATACCAGCGCTATGGAAGTCCCATAGAAAAAAGGCTTTACGAACTTTACATAAGTCAGTTTGCGGTAAGGCCAACAAAGTGTGCGGGACACCTATACCTGCAAGACTCGTAATAGCAGCGGGCGTAAAAAAGCAGCGTTAGGACCTATTAACGCTGTTTTTTTACCTTACACAACTCGTAATCTAGCCGATAGATTTTAATAAAAATTAGGCACATTATTACATAAAAAGTCATAGCTACAGAAGATGCCTTAACTAGGTTAACTTGACTTGGGTTCAGAAAAAAAATAAGTTTTAATTAAACTGTCTTCTAATAAAACCTTAGTTAGTTTTAAAAGCCTATCTAGGAAGCAGCAAAAGATTAACCACAAATATAATTTTAAAACATGGAAAGATAGACTTTACGTCTGTAGCCATATGCCTCTAGGGACTGTTATAGACTAATAACATATGATCCTTTTAAATTATAATCCACATAAAAGTTCTCCACCACAACGCCCTTTAACTCTACACTGATATTAGGTTAGTTGGGAAATAGGTAGTTCAAGCTTAAATTAGAAGTTCTTAGAGGAAGGCCATGTCTTATGCAAGTTAAGAGATTGGGAGTCAATAACAGATCTACCCTACATACATGTCTATAATACTCAAAAGGAATTAAACATTACAGCGATATATATATATATATATATATATATATATATATATATATATATATATATATATATATATATAAACAACTAATGACTATTATAAATAAGTCACATAAGATTAATTTAACTCAGTCTGTAAAAAAAAATAAAAAAAAATATTGCAATATATATTATCAACTTTAACCTGAGATTTTGTGTTCAAGTGGTATGAATGTCCCAGATAGAACCTTTATTGTGGTAGCAATCAACATGTTGAATATTCATCCTGGTTTAGGTAAAAAGAGTATGTCTATATGTATTAAAAAAAAAAAAAAAACAACAAACTCTGCACCGGGATAAAGAGTGCAGACTTAGCCCACACCAAACCTTGGGAACAGTAAGGTATGCTCCTGAAGTAAGTCGTCTTCTTGTAAAGTGAGTCCATGTTGGATCAGCAAAACAGTAGAAAGAAAAAAAGATGTCTGCCGATGGGGCAGATTGCCTAGTCGCTATCTCAGTTGGGCCACACTATAATCCAAGCTCTTCCGCTGCAGACTGTTTGAAGAACTCAATATACCCTTTGTGTTCGCACACACCGACTTTCTGTCTTGCATGATAATGTTTACCAAGCTATCTGCGGATCCGCCCAGACCTTCACAAGCTATCCCACGAAGTTCCGTTCCTCCGTCTGCCTCATCCTCCTTAGACATCTCAATCTGGAGGTGACCAGAGGATAGGTTGATTCAACTGAGAAAGAGCTGTATCATCATTGGTGTCAGCTTCCTTGTAATGACTGGTAGGATTAGATATAGCCATTGTGAGGCGCTGCTCCAGTTTGGTAAAATGATCTGCTAAGAGTTTAGAAATAGCTCCCAAAATGTCGATATCTGGTGGTTCCATGGCTAATGATAGTTAGGATATAGCTCATAAACTGTCCGGTTTAGAGAAAATGTCCTCTTGGTACTTTCAGTAGCCCCGATCAAGCTACTCACCCCAAAGTTTTCGGGGGGGGGAGATGCCGAGGCTTCTTTATAGGCCGCCGCCCAAGGCCTCCTTAGTCCAGGATCAGATAATAACTTCAGCAATATCTTAGTGAGTGGCATCGGTAGATTCAGTTAGCTCTCAGGATGCTTCACATATCAGTAACATTTTACAGATTATCACCTAGATTGCGAGTTTTGCGTTAGAAGCTGTGTGGTGCTAACGAGCAGTTTAAGCTTACCGCTCACTTACAGACAGCGCTGGTATTACAGGTTTTTAGAAACCCGCCGTTAACCGTAAAAATGTGAGCGAAGAGCAAAATTTTGCTCCACATCTCTACTCAATACCAGCGCTGCTTACGTTAGCGGTGAGCTGGCTGAACGTGCTCATGCACGATTTCCCCATAGGTATTAATGGGGCAGAGCCGGCTGAAAAAAAACCTAACACCTGCAAAAAAGCAGTATAAAGCTCCTAACGCAGCCCCATTGATTCCTATGGGGAAATAAAAGTTATGTCTACACCTAACATGAACCCCGAGTCTAAACACCCCTAATCTTACACTTATTAACCCCTAATCTGCCGCCCCCGACATCGGTGACACCTACATTATATTATTAACCCCTAATCTGCCGCTCCGGACACCGCCGCCACCTACATTATACTTATGAACCCTTAATCTGCTGCCCCCAACATCGCCGACACCTACATTATGTTTATTAACCCCTAATCTGCTGCCCACAATCTCGCCGCAGTCTAACTACATTTATTAACCCCTAATCTGCCGCCCCCAACATTGCCACCACTATAATAAAGTTATTAACACCTAAACCTAAGTCTAACCCTAACCCCCCCTTACTTAAATATAATTTAAATAAATCTAAATAAAAATACTACAATTAACTAAAACATTGCTATTTAAAACAAAATACCTATAAAATAAACCCTAAAATAGCTACAATATAGCTAATAGTTACACTGTAGCTAGCTTAGGGTTTATTTTTATTTTACAGGCAACTTTGTATTTATTTTAACTATGTAGAATAGTTATTAAATAGTAATTAACTATTTTATAACTACCTAGTTAAAATAAAGACAAATTTACCTGTAAAATAAAACCTAACCTAAGTTACAATTACACCTAACACTACACTACAATTAAATTAATTACCTAAATTAAATCCAATTAATTACAATTAAATAAAAAAAGTACAAAAAAACAAACACTAAATTACAGAAAATAATAAAGATATTACAAGATTTTTAAACTAATTACATCTAATCTAATCCCCCTAACAAAATAAAAAAGCCTCCCCAAAATAAAAAAAAGCCCTACCCTACACTAAATTACAAATAGCCCTTAAAAGGGCCTTTTGCGGGTCATTGCCCCAAAGTAATCAGCTCTTTTACCTGTAAAAATAATTACAATTCCCCCCCAACATTAAAACCCACCACCCACACAACCAACCCTACTCTAAAACCCACCAAATCCCCCCTTAAAAAAACCTAACACTAACCCCCTGAAAATCACCCTACCAGGAGAAGTCTTCACCCAACCGGGCCGAAGTCCTCAACGAAGCCAGGAGAAGTCTTCATCCAAGTCGGGCGAAGTGGTCCTCCAGACGGGCAGAAGTCTTCATCCAGACGGCATCTTCTATCTTCATCCATCCGGCGCGGAGCGGGTCCATCTTCAAGACATCCGACGCGGAGCATTTTCTTCTTCCGACGCTATACCCAGAATGAAGGTTCCTTTAAATGACGTCATCTAAGATGGCGTCCCTTCAATTCTGATTGGCTGATAGAATTCTATCAGCCAATCGGAATTAAGGTAGAAAAAATCCTATTGGCTGATGCAATCAGCCAATAGGATTGAGCTCGCATTCTATTGGCTGTTCCAATCAGCCAATAGAATGCAAGCTCAATCCTATTGGCTGATTGGATCAGTCAATAGGATTGGACTTCAATCCTATTGGCTGATTGCATCAGCCAATAGGATTTTTTCGACCTTAATTCCGATTGGCTGATAGAATTCTATCAGCCAATCGGAATTGAAGGGACGCCATCTTGGATGACGTCATTAAAGGAACCTTCATTCTGTGTTTAGACGTTGGAAGAAGAGGATGCTCCGCGTCGGATGTCTTGAAGATGGACCCGCTCCGCGCCAGATGGATGAAGATAGAAGATACCGTCTAGATGAAGACTTCTGCCCGTCTGGAGGATCACTTAACCCGGTTTGGATGAAGACTTCTCCCGGCTTCGTTGAGTACTTCGGCCCGGTTGGGTGAAGACGTCTCCTGGTAAGGTGATCTTCAGGGGGTTAGTGTTAGGTTTTTTTAAGGGGGGATTGGGTGGGTTTTAGCGTAGGGTTGGTTGTGTGGGTGGTGGGTTTTAATGCGGGGGGGAATTGTAATTTATTTTTTTTCAGGTAAAAGAGCTGATTACTTTGGGGCAATGCCCTGCAAAAGGCCCTTTTAAGGGCTATTTGTAATTTAGTGTAGGGTAGGGCTTTTTTTATTTTGGGGGGCTTTTTTATTTTGTTAGGGGGATTAGATTAGGTGTAATTACTTTAAAAATCTTGTAATTTCTTTATTATTTTCTGTAATTTAGTGGGGGGGTTGTACTTTAGATAATTTTATTTACTTGTAATTAATTGTACTTAATTTAGGTAATTAATTTAATTATAGTGTAGTGTTAGGTGTAATTGTAACTTAGGTTAGGTTTTATTTTACAGGTAAATTTGTCTTTTTTAACTAAGTAGTTATTAAATAGTTAATAACTATTTAATAACTATTGTACCTGGTTAAAATAAATACAAAGTTGCCTGTAAAATAAAAATAAACCCTATGCTAGATACAATGTAACTATTAGTTATATTGTAGCTAGCTTAGGGTTTATTTTCATAGGTAAGTATTTAGTTTTAAATAGGAATTATTTAGTTAATTGTAGTAATTTTATTTAGATTTATTTAAATTATATTTAAGTTAGGGGGTGTTAGGGTTAGAGTTAGACTTAGGTTTAGGGGTTAATAACTTTATTATAGTTAATAAATGAAGGTAGGTGGCGGCGATGTTAGGGCCAGCAGATTAGGGGTTAATAATATTTAAATAGTGTTTGCGGTACGGGAGTGCGTCGGTTTAGGGGTTAATATATTTATTATAGTGGCGGCGATGTCCGTTTCGGCAGATTAGGGGTTAAAATATTTATTTTAGTGTTTGCAATGTGGGAGGGCCTCGGTTTAGGTAGTTTATGGGTGTTAGTGTATTTTTTAGCACTTTAGTTAAGAGTTTTATGCTACGGCGTTGTAGTGTAAAACTCTTAACTACTGACTTTAAAATGCGGTAAAAAGTCTTGACAGGAGAGGGTTTACCGCTCACATTTGGTCAGACTCGTAATACCGGTGGTATGCAAGTCCCATTGAAAATATAGGATACGCAATTGACGTAAGTGGATTTGCGGTATTTCCGAGTCTGGCCAAAAAAGTGATCGGTTCACCTGTACCTGCAAGACTCGTAATACCAGCGGGCGTTAAAAAGCAGCGTTGGGACCGGCCAACGCTGCTTTTTAAGCCTAACGCAAGACTCGTAATCTAGCCGTATGTTTTAAGATCTTAATAATCGTCAGATTATCTTTAGTGTTTCAGCAGCTCCCCCCCCCGCAGAGCAACATTTAAAAGCAAAAAAGCTTTATTTAGAACAAACATGAAAATACACCATGGAGAGGGCTCATCTTCCGTGTTTCACGCCACAAGAGGGCGCTTAATCAGATCTTTTTATAATGATGATGGTACAGTTCATGTGTACAAGCAACCCTCTGCTAAAAATGTTGTCACTGATATTATAATGTTTGAGGAATTTTCTTTTTCTTTTGCCCCTCCTGGAAGAATATCTGCGGATGCCCATGTTGAAGTGAAATGTTTCTTTTTGAACAAAACTGGAGAAAAGTAAGGGTTGCTATGTTAAGATATAATCACAAATAGAATTACATTCATTCCAAAGAAGCTACTAAGAGTAACATTTCATGTTAACTGGTTATTTACCTTAAAGGGATAGAAAGGTCAAAAAAGAAATATGCATAGGTGCATTTAAATTTGAAATAGAAGCATTTTTGCAATGTACTTCCATATTATTATTATTACTGTTTTTTAGCGACATACGCATATATCCCATGAAGACTCGTGCATCAGTCTTGTGGACATTCGTTTTGGACAATCGAATGTTGATAAGAATGAAAATTCATTAAAAATTTGATAATCAAATGTTACTTTCATTTTTGAATGTTCATAATTGAATCAAATATCCACAATCGAAATTTCGAATTTGACATTCAATTCAACAAATACTATTCAGACGTTCAATAGTTCATGTGGTAGGGAATTTAGGAAATTGATACATAATAGATACAAATATATACATTTTAATGTTTCTATTTTGAATATTGTATAATTCGCATATTACATTAGAAATACTATTACAAATATATAGATTAAAATTTTTAAAATTCACATATTTGATCATTAAAATTTAATTATTAGAAACATTCTAATAGAATATTACATTTAAGGAAAGCATTAGAAATACAATTACATTTAACAAATGTGAGAATGCTGTGCATACATTCGAAATTTGAAACAAACGAACATGTTAAAATTCGTTTAATTTTTTGAATGTTGCAAAACATTTGCCCAAGAGAGCAGTCAGTCATGTGTATTTCTTCTGAAGACATAATGTGTGTCATAAAACCCCTTAACGACCAAGGATGTGCAGGATACGTCCTACAAAAACTGGTCGTTAATGGCCAAGGACGTACCCTGCACGTCCTCAGGGTTTATTATTTACTGTACTTTTAGGCAGGGCAACAATATCATAAATTGTTGAATCAGTATTAGTAGGGATTACTGAGTAAACCAGCCCAGCAATAAAATTTTAACCAACAGCACAGCTTTTTTTTTTTACCTGCTGGCTGCTGGGTCACCGGTCTGTCCATGTCTGTCTCTCACAGTCAATCCGGAGTCTGGGTAGAGTCAGACCAGTGGTTGCTTCAAGCAAGTTGCTTGCTTTCCAATACCAATCTTCCCCCCCCGCGGACCACGGCTCACCCCACCCAGCAACCCACCAAATGGATAGATTGTGTGGTGGTGCAGGCATGGTGGCACTGCATATGTTATCCTTATCCCCATATGGCTGCAGTTTGCAGCAGCAGAGGAGTACATTGGACGGCCGGGCCTACTACCAATAAAAGGTCCTCTCTCTCTGACCTTACCTGGCCACTTGCTGAGTCTGCTTTGAGTCCTTACTGCCTGGTCAGACCGTCATGGTCACAATTGGATTGGGATGGGCCCGCGGCCCACTTGGCCTGGCATATTTCCTAGCACTCTGACTGACAGCCTCACTCAGTGTCACGTGGGCACGCACGCAGCATTAGTGTAGTGCAGCCACATGCCGGGCCTCACTCAGTAGTGATTGGTCAGGTGTTCTAGACAGTCATTCACCACCGGACAGTGAGTCAGTGTACGGCCGATTTGGGGAATATAATCGAATGGCAGCTGTGCGGTAATGGTGGGCGGGGCCAAGGTTACCGGCAGCCCACCGGGCATTTGCCCTGTATGCCCTATGGTCAGTCCGGGCCTCGATATTGAGGCATCCTGCAATACCCTTATTTTAGCCACCGATGTAGAGAGAGCGACTCTGTGGCCCTCTCTGCATCGGCCAGAGATGGTGCCAATCGTTGGTGGGAGGAATAGCAGGAAGGCGGGTGGGCGGCCCATCGCTGGATCAGTTCTGGATCCTCTTCATGCAGTGCGCGCGGGGTGCAGGAGTGCATGTGTGTGCGCGTGATAGTACATTAAAAGATTCCAATGTATGGGAAGGAGGGAGAGGGAGGGGGGGAACATTTTTTGGAAAGGGATCTGGGAGGGGGTAGGCTATTGAGGGGTGGCAGCTACACTACAGAAAATTGGCTTTTTTTGCCAAAAAAATATAAAAACACTTTTTTTTTAGCAAACTGGGTACTGGCAGAAAGCTGCCAGTACCCAAGATGGCGGCAAATAGGTAGAGGGGGAGGGTTAGAGAGCTGTTTGGTGGGGGGGGATCAGGGAGGTTGGGGGCTAAGGAGGGATCCAACACTCCAGAATAAATACAAAAATTAAAAAATTATATATATAAAAAAGCCTTTTATTTTAGTACTGGCAGACTTTCTGCCAGTACTTAAGATAGTGGTGACAATTGTGAGGTGGGGGAGGGAAGAGAGCTGTTTGAGGGGGGTCAGGGAGGGATCAGGGGGTGGGATGTGTCAGGTGGGAGGCTGATCTCTACACTAAAGCAAACATTAACCCTACAAGCTACCTAATTATCCCCTTAACTTCTGGGCATAATACAAGTGTGGTGCGCAGCGGCATTTAGCGGCCTTCTAATTACCAAAAAGCAATGCCAAAGCCATATATGTCTGCTATTTCTCAACAAAGGGGATCCCAGAGAAGCATTTACAACCATTTGTGCCATAATTGCACAAGCTGTTTGTAATTAATTTCAGTGAGAAACCTAAAGTTAGTGAAAAAGTGAACAATTTTTTTTTATTTGATTGCATTTGGCGGTGAAATGGTGGCATGAAATATACCAAAATGGGCTTAGATCAATACTTTGGGTTGTCTACTACACTGCACTAAAGCTAACATTAACCCTACAAGCTACCTAATTAACCCCTTTAGTGCTGGGCATAATACACCTTCACTGCTGGGCATAATACAAGTGTGGTGCGCAGCGGCATTTAACGGCCTTCTAATTACCAAAAAGTAACGCCAAAGGCAAATATGTCTGCTATTTCTGAACAAAGGTTATCCCAAAGAAACATTTACAACCATTTGTGCCATAATTACACAAGCTATTTGTAAATAATTTCAGTGAGAAACCTAAAGTTAGTGAAAAAGTTAACGATTGTTTTTTTATTTAATCGCAATTGGTGGAATGAAATATACCAAAATGGGCCTAGATCAATACTTTGGGTTGTTTACAAATAAAAAATATATTCATGTGAAGGGTTATTCAGGATTCCTGACAGATATCAGTGTTACAATGTAACTATCGCTAATTTTGAAAAAAAAAAAATGGTTTGGAAATAGCAAAGTGCTACTTGTACTTATTGCCCTATAACTTGCAAAAAAAGCAAAGAACATGTAAACATTGGGTATTTCTAAACTCAGGACAAAACTTAGAAACTATTTAGCATGGGTGCTTTTTGGTGGTTGTAGATGTGTAACAGAAAGTTAGAAAAAGTGTGTGTTTTTTTCAATTTTTTCATCATATTTTATATATTTTTTATAGTAAATTATAAGATATGATGAAAATGATATCTTTAGAAAGTCCATTTAATGGTGAGAAATACTGTATATAATATGTGTGAGTACAGTAAATTGGTAAGAGGAAAATTACAGCTAAACACAAACACCGCAGAAATGTAAAAATAGCCCTGGTCCTTAATGGTAAGAAAATAAAAAAATGGTCTGGTCACTAAGGGGATAAGCTACTGCTGAGAAGGTGCAGTGTTTGCATACTGGTGCACAGGCCCCTTACAGGATATGTGTGTATGCCAAAGAAAAAAAATCAGTAATAACTTTTATTAGAAGCATTTTTGCTAATGGAAGTATTTTGCAAAAATGCTTCTATTTCAAATTTAAATGCACCCATGCACATTACATTTTTTTACCTTTCTATCGCATTAAAAAGTACTTGTGTATCCTTTAAACATGTGCGTTTTGTTTCGTTTCATTCCGAATTTAAATTCGGACGAATTTGTCAAATTCGGAGATTCGGATCGATTTGAATTTCCGAATAACCGTAGCACCGAATCTAACGAATAAATCCGAATAAGTTTGGATTTATTCGTAACATTTGGATGGCAATGGACTAATCACAATTACACTATTATTGGGTTATATCACTCTGCTATGGGTTACACCTAATATTACAGTACATAATACTAGTCTAATACACAGCACATCCCACCTAACACATACAGAACTTCCGAATTTACGAATCGAATCCGAACCGAATACATCCGAATTTATTCGAATCCGAATGAATCCGAACGAATCTGAAACAAATGCATACGAATGTATCCGAATTCGAATCGATCTGAAAACGAAATTCGAAAACACCCGAATCGATCCGAAACAAAACGAAACAATTTTTTTCGCCGCATACAAGTCTAGTATCCTTTTGTTACTTACTACAATGATCATCATATATTTGTAAACCAACGCAACATTCTGTATCCTATCAAGCTGATTTACTTCAGTGTTCAATGACTCTCTAGATCTATGAATGAGTTCCATAAAAAGACAGAAAAAATTATAGGAGTTTTGTCTTACTGGGGATTTTTCTGATTGATTTGATTGATTGATCAAGTTGATTCCTAAATCCAAGAGTTGGTTTGCTCATATAAAAAGTTATAGTACAGTTTTCAGTAATTAAGTGACAAAGTTTCAGCAACATAAAACGTCTACAAGTGGGCTTGTACTCACTAGACCTGTGTTAGCTTCAGTTTACTCTGAAATTCGATCATATTAAAGCAGGTTTGAAATAATGACTGTTTTAGAAATAGCCTGCAGCAGCTTGTTATTAATAATATAAAAAAAATGGATTGAAGAATGTTATATAATAGCCCTATGAACAGATGTCCATAACACAATATTAGTTGCATTGGGCAAACAGACCATTACCTTTGTATAGTGTGTTTCACATCAGTTATGTATAGCAAATGCGTATTAGTGTTGACTATCTGCCCATAGGATTTCATTACCAAATACTTAAAATCATTCCATGACATTTTATATAAGAAACAGATGGATTGAAATATAGTTTAAGACTAAAACATTGAGTTTTTTTCCAACTAAGTAAAATAAAGCTATATTTGTATATTATTTGCATCTGTGTTAAATAAAATAAAATTAAAAAACGGTGTAATATATTGCTTCTCTCTATTCTTTAGTTATATTATTTATTTCCATTATGGTTTTAAATGAATGTCATATACTTTTTCGTTTGTAAAGCACCACCATATTCCACAAAGATTTCAGCACATGATCAGTGGTGTATACTGTACATTACAATCAGAAATGATAAAACAAGCAGATACAGAAGGAGGGGGCCCTACTCTAAAGAGCTGACAATCTACAGAATAGTGGTAAATTAGTTGCTAATCTGAATTTGCTAAATAGTTTGTAGTTTTAGTTGAAGGTGGTATACAGATTATCTGACATTTCTTCCTGGATGGCTTCTCATCACCGTAACATGTCCAAGACTGAGCTCCTTCGAATCTGTCCCCCTCTAGCTCTACTCCAGTTTATGAAATTTCTATCACTGTTGACGGCATCACTATCTCCCCATAATCCCAAATCCTCTGCCTTGTAGTTACTCTTGACTCCAATCTGACCTTCATATCCCACATCCAATTGCTCTCTTTATCCTGTTGCAACCACCTACGCTATATCTATAAATTGTGTCTGTTTCTGAGAGCTGACACCACTTAGCAGCTAATCCACTCCCTTGTAATTTCCCAACTTGACTACTGTAATAACCTACTAACTGGCCTTTCTCTCTCTCCCACCTTTCGCCCTTTCATTCTATCCTAAATGCCTCTGCCAGGCTAATCCACCTTTCCCGAAGCTCTGTACCTGTTGCCCCTCTCTGCGAGTCCCTTCACTGGCTCCCCATTCACAGCAGAATTAAATACAAAATTCTCACCCTGACCTACAAAGCCCTTACCAACACAGCCCCCCCACACCTGTCTAATCAACAAATATACTCCAGCCCGCCCACTAAGGTCCAACAATAAACTGCTCCTTGCATCTTCTACATCACCTTCTCCCATGCTAGACTACAGGACTTCTCTTGTGCGGCACCAACCCTCTAGAACGCTTGCACTGTCTGACTTTTCCCTAATCTGTCCTCCTTTAAACGCTTCCTAAAGACCTTTCTGTTCAGGGAAGCCTACCCCCCAACTCAGTAACAAATTAATTCCTCTTGCATAATAATTGCCCTCATCTAACTCTGTACTAACCCTTGCAGTCCCTACCTCCAGTTTCTCACCCTTCTAGATTGTAATTTCCTATGGGAATAGGGCCCTCCATTCCCCTGTATTTGTTTGTTAAATTTTGACCAGTATTTTATATTGTATTGTATTGTATCACTGTTGTACTTTTGTCTTTTGTACCCATGGACAGTGCTGCAGAATTTGTTAGTGCTTTATAAATAAAGTATAATAATAATAATTCTTTGAACTGGTTGGTTTTCAAAAATCACTTTGAAAAACAAGAGATAGTCTGATACGACAAACTAGAGAGCTAAAAAGAGTAGGTCCCAGAGAAAGAAAAAGGGAACTGCAATTTTTCATGATAAAACGCCAATTAAAAATAATTTATGTTATGTGGGTATTGATGTCTTTAACCATATTGGTTATGTTGTGAGTTCTTTGAACATATGTATTACTTTTTAAAGATATATGATGTTCGCTGTTCCCTTGAATAAATGACACTTCTTGGTTTTGATGAATAAACCACTTTTTTCAGGGAAGTTGGCCCTTTAAGCCAGTGAACAATAAGGGGCCCATCTATCAAGCTCCAAATGGAGCTTGATGCCCCGTGTTTCTGGCGAGCCTGCAGACTCGCCAGAAACAGCAGTTATGAAGCAGCGGTCACAAAGACCGCTGCTCCGTAACCTGTCCGCCTGCTCTGAGCAGGCGGACAGACATCGCCGGAAATCAACCCGATCGAGTACGATCGGGTTGATTGACACCCCCCTGCTGACGGCCCATTGGCTGCGAGTCTGCAGGGGGCGACGTTGCACCAGCAGCTCTTGTGAGCTGCTGGTGCAATGCTGAATACGGAGAGCGTATTGCTCTCCGTATTCAGCGAGGTCTGGTGGACCTGATCCACACTGGCGGATCAGGTCCGCCAGACTTTGATAAATCGAGGCCTAAGTACCCAGGTATCTGTATTAAAGGTCTAGAAAAGTCAAAATTCAACTTGGATGATTCAGATAGAACATGCAATTTTAAGACACTTTTAAATTCACTTTTGTTTTCAAATGTACTTTGTACTCTTAGTATCCTTTGTTAAAAAAGAATATGTACACATCCTACACTACTGGGAGCTAGTTGGTAATTGGTGCCGGTACACATTTGTCTCTTGTGATTGTCTCACTGGAGGTTTTCAGCTAGCTCTCAATAGTGCATTACTGCTTCTTCAGCAAAGGATAACAAGAAAATGAAGCAAATTTGATATTAAAAGTAAACTGGAAATTTGACTTAAACTGTATGTTCTATCCGAACCATGAAAGAAAATAATAAGTGTTTCATATCTCTTTAAAATTTGAATAGATTTTTATATTTTCAACATGTTTTACTTCTACAATATAACACTATAATTATTCATATAGTACAATGCCCCTTTAATTCCCCCTTCATTAAGACGTGTTCGTGAAACTAGCATCTCGCTGAAAAGCTGCAACATTGACTCAGGAAAATGGGGATATTCAAAGAGATTTGTACCTGCCCCTCGTCCGGGCAGCTAGTGGCGAGATGTGCTCCATTAAAATAAATAGTACCCTTAAAGGGACATTAAACACAAAATAAATGCCAGATAGAATGATGCATTCAAAGAAAAGATTAGTCTGAGAATAACATATAGATGTATTTTTAAAGTTTCCTTTGTTGTTGAAATATTGACTAAATAAGTGTAAAGTTTTAGGGGCCGATTTATCAAGGGCCGAATGGCCCCTGATGCCCCTGTTTCCGCACAAGCCTTCAGACTCGCCGGAAACAGCAGTTATGAAGCAGCGGTCTTAAGACCGCTGCTTCTTAACTGGTCCGTTGCCTCTGAGGCTGCGGACATCAATCCGCCCGATCCTATACGATCGGGTTGATTGACACCCCCTGCTAGCAGCCGATTGGACGCAAATCTGCAGGGGGCGGCATTGCACAAGCAGTTCACCAGTGCAGTGTGAATAAAATTATATGCGCTATAGAAAACAACCTAGCTTAACTATGTATTTCCCCTCCAGGAAAAAACAAAAAGTTAAAACAAAGAGATCAAGTATAGTTAAGCGCTGAGAGCGAAAGTTGAGGAGGAGATTAGTATTAATATAGGAAAAAATATATATAGGCGAAGATGCAATAAGTGTGGTTAAATAAAAATATAAAATATATGTATGATTCTTAGTGTACACTATGTATACAAAAAATATATATGCTATGAAAATGAAATAAAGTGGAGGATGCTAGTAGATACAATAAAACAATTTATTAAAATGTATCAAGCGAAATGCAATTGCAACAAATTAGGCAAATGTATCTAAAAGTATAGGGACGTCTCCCTTACTCGTTACTAATAGTAACACTCTTAAAATGTGAATTTCTTAAAAAATTTAGAAAGGAATTATTTCCGTATTTCGAATACTTGCGATTTTAGCAAACAGTGGGGCAGTGTTGCCTGAGATGTCCAGTATAGCAATGAGGTAACTAGTGGATGTAAGGTCGAGTCGTTTGCTTCTCGGCGTTACCAAATGCTAATGAGAGCGCCTTTTTTATGGCTCTTACGTTACCGTTGTGACGTCACTGATGTTGGTTGCGTGTAACGTTTCTATAGTTACCCCTGTACAGCAAAAGATCGTAGAAGTCTTAGGGGGTATGTGTAGTATTGGCGGTCAGAATTAATGGCTTTGATGTAAGGGTATGTAACCCTCAAATAATGCAAACTGTGCGGTCGCAAATGTAGCGACTTAGGATACGATTGGTTGCCTTGATTATTAGTGGCAGCTGGTGAGTTATTTTGTGAAAATAACTTGGCGGTCGTGTAAAAACGACTAGTTGGACAAATAAATCTTTGCGGTCGTTAAAAACAGCTAAAAACGACTGAGTGTCTTTGTAGTGAAGAAACTTGGCGGTCGCTAAGTAGCGACTAAGGGATCCTTCTTCTTTGCGGTCGTTAGTAACGACTTAGGTGTTCCTATGTGATTGGGACCAGGCCCAAAAAACATACAATAGACCGTCTTCCAGGGTGCAGTATTGGGGTCCTTCTTCTTTGCGGTCGTTAGTAACGACTCAGGTGTTCCTATGTAGTTGTGAAAGTTCCTCCTCCTTCAGCAAAGGCTACTCAGAGAATGAAGCACATTTGGTAATAGGAGTAAATTAGAAAGTTGCTTAAAAGTGTTTGTTCTTTCAGAAACATGAAAGAACATTTTTGGGTTTCATGTCTCTTTAAGGTATGCACAAGCATTTTGTCATAAAACAATATTGTCCATCTATTTTATCATATAAACTTTTAACATAGTTTTGGTTTACAGCAATACATACTCTTTATCCAGATGTTTCTTATAAAACATCTGCCAATTTGTGGCACATAAAATCTATGTTCTTACGTACATCATCTTTTATGGTAAAGCTGATTTTAATAAAGGCTAAAAAATAATAATCACAAAGTCTTACAGCTTACCACATGTAAACGAATGTTACATTTCTGAAATGGACATTTAAATAAATCGCTAGCTTTCAAACAAAATGGCAATATTCATTAGATATATAAGTCATATGTTAATAACATTTTTTATTTTAAAGCATTCACAAGTCACAAAGATGATTAATACAAAGTATTTTATTACTCTCACTCCTTTTGGAGACATATTTTTGTGCACTCCGGGTCATATTTGCTATTTAGGGCTGTTTTTTTCTAACACCCCAAACCCGTCACTTTTAACCCCTAAAAACTGCTTAGTGCAGTTTAAAAAAAAAAAAAAAAATGTTCATATATTTTATTTGCAAAAAGACACTTTTTTGGAGGGGGGAGTTGGGGACCTCTGGTTAATTTTTTTAGAGTTAATCGTGGTAGCAATGACCAGCCACTTGTAATGACTGGTTATCTATCGCTTGCCGTTTTACGGGCCCGCAATAAATTATTGCTCAACTTGTTATCCAGCCCCAAGTACGGAAGTTTTACAACCCACTACATATTTTGTTATATTTTGTGTGCGATATTCTTCCAAGAAGTCATCAAAAGCTACATTTGGGGTTTCTAGCCTTCTTAAAGGGACAGCAAAGTCAAAATTAAACTTTCATGGTTCAGATGGAACATGCATTTTTAACTCTCCTTTGTTGGAGAGTAGGCTCAGAAGCAGCAATGCACTACTGGAAGTCAGCTAAAAGAAGAAAACAGTTCAATTATAAAATGCTCTTATTAATATTTTCAATGAATATATTTGGAATATTTTACTTGTAAGCTTTAATGACATTTTATAGATATTTCATAATAGTAAATCAGACTTAGAAGCAAACTCTCAGTAAATTCTTTTTTCCTCTACAGGACTTTGAAGACAAACATTTCTGCCTTTACTTTTTTGTGACCTCTATATATTTATAATACATCCACTTTTCCTGAAAAAGTTGTTTTTTATGTTTAATCAATTAGTGGTTACTATATTGTAGTGTTTACTTCTTGTTTCTTTATTGTATTATAAATACCCTAAAGTTTGGTTCTGTAAATGCAGGTGGATTTTATTTAGACTTGTGCAGCTTCGAAAAATTGGGTTCGGTTTGGATCGATTCGGATCGATTCGAATTTCGGTTCGGATCTATTCGAATTCGGAAAAATTTGAATGAATTCATTTCGGATTCATTCGGATTCTTTCGGATTCGGAAAAAATTCAGTTCGGTTCGATTCGGTTCGGTTCGATTCGGTTCAAATCGATTCGGAAATTCGGAATTTCGGTAAGTGTTAGGTGGGATGTGCTGTGTATTACACTAGTATTATGTACTGTATATTAGGTTTAACCCATAGCAGAGTGATAAAACCTAATATACTGTACAATACTAGTGTAATACACGGCCATCCGAATCTACCGAATACATCCGAATCGATTCCGATTCGATTCGGATTTATTCGGTAGATTCGGCAGTATTTTAATTCGGAAATTCGAATCGATCCGAATCTCCGAATTTTCCGAATTTCCGAATCGATCCGAAATGAATCGCACATGTCTAATTTTATTACAGCACACTCATTATGACTTTGGTTTTTGACAAACTGTACCATTGTACTTTACAAACTATCCTAAACTCAGTTTTGTGAACTGCTGTTGCATTAATGATCATGTATATGGTCAACAAGTTTAAACCTCCACAACTATGTATAGAAACTGTATTTTGTCTTTACAGCATATCCACCAATATTTCCCAGATACTATTAGAGATGGAGAAATTGGTGGCACAGTCAGATGGAGCTGCAGAGTCAACTTGAGGATGAGTTATGTTATGTCAGGGGTGGATTTGGGAGGAGTTGGGCAGGAAATGGACTCATTGAGGATATGGCTAGGTGGATCTCAGAAAACTGGGGTTTTTATAATGTCATAGGGGACTGTGGTAGTAACAGCAGGCAGAGCATCCAAACTGTGACAATCATGCTAGGACCCTGATGATCTAAAGCTCTCTGGCAGGGCCGGACTTGGAATAAAAAGTTGGAGACCAGCCCTATTTTCTATTATTTCTGGAGACCAGCCCTATTTTTCATTGACTCAGTAGAATGGGCACAACCCATTGTTTTCAAAGGGGATTACTGAGATACTCATTCCCTCAATATGTTTTTTTCAGGATTAAAATATATTAGTTTGTATTAAACAAAGGTGCCGGATTGTTGTTATATAGACACCCTACAACCCAATTACATCTATTAAAGGGACACTTAAGTCAAAATTAAACTTTCATGATTTAGATAGAGATGCTATTCCAAACAACTTTGCAATTTACCTCATTTAACATAATGTGCACAGTCTTTTATATTTACACTTTTTGAGTCACCAGCTCCTACTGTGCATGTGCAAGAATTCACAGGCTATACATATATGCATTTGTGATTGGCTGATTGCTATCACATGTACAGGGGTAGTGAGTGGAGATTCATATTTTAATTTAAATTAATAAATTACGCAGGAAATAAATATTTTAAAGTGCACAGAAGAAAGCCTAATAAAACTACAATATGTGTGCAGAAAATTCTGTAAAAATTGTATTTTTTAATACAAAATGAAAAGCCTATTATTTTCCTGATTGTTAAATCAGTTTCCCTGCCTCTGCTAGTGGGCTGAATATTAATATTATTATTATCAGGTATTTGTAGAGCTCTAACAGGTTCTGCAGCGCTATGAACATAGGTGGTATAAAAAAACAATTACAGGGATCAAATGAGTAGAGGGCCCTGCCGAGAGTTGCACTGTTGTAGTCGGCTCTTATGAATGTGAGCTACAAACAGCTGGGCTCATAGGCTTTCATGCTATGGGGTTTAAGGGGATAGCATTGGCGATAGGAAGGTTAGTGTAGGTTGTATGCGTCCCTGAATAGTAGAGTCTTCAGGGAGCACTTGAAGCTTTTAAAACTAGGGGAGAGTCTTGTTGAGCGAATAGGGGTGTTCCTTGGGCATATTCTCTTAACATTACCACTTGCAAATCTCCCTGTTTTTTTCTCACAAACTAAAAGGTTGTGAGATTGTGTCAAAACACTCAAAATGCTTATATCATATGCAGCTGTTTTTCTACGAGGGTAATTAAATTACCCTCATAGAAAAACACCTGCATATTATTATTATTATTATCATTTATTTGTATAGCGCCGCCAAATTCCGTAGCGCTGAAAATAGAGTTGATTGCAAGATACTATACTCTGCACGCAGAGTCATCAGATTTGTATTGGTTGCAGTAAATCATTTTTAAAGTGCACCTCCCGCTCCCTGCTAACTTCACTCTCTCTAGCAAAGTATTACTTTCAATTGAGCTCCGTTGCTTTCTATGGGAGACATCTCACCACTCGCAGGGACAGCCCCTTTTTCTTAGATAATTCCCCCAGGGCAGCTCCTGCAAGTGCCAGCCAGGTTTCTCACGTCTGGCCAGGCAAAGTTTTGATCATCGGCCATAAATGAGGTAAGGTTAGGATTTCTGTAACAGGAACATAGGTTAACAAAATAAAATACTACTTAAAATATAACCTTTATATACAATAAAGAAATGCTCATCTCTGTTAAAATGAATAATTTTAAAATGAAAAGAAGTCATGGACCAATTGCCAGAAATATTTAACCTCACTACTGTTTATTTTTGTATTGTTCAAGCAAAATGCATGGGTTTGTCATACAAAGTAACTTACAGAAAACTCCCTGGTAAATAAAACCCAAAAACCACCTCTATCATGGTGAAAGGATTGTCAACCACTTTCCTCCACACAATATTCCTGTTTCCTGTTGCGTGCTAATTTATCGCTTGCAATTACTTCATGCCTATAATAATACGTTCTCAGTGGTCAGGCACCAAAAACAGATGTTTCCTAATGACTGTGGGATAGTTTACAGTTCTGCCGTGAACTGTAAATAAAAACCTGAATGTAAAACAATGTGCTTTTCATAAAGTATATGGCCCAAGAAGGAATGATTCCTATTGTTGGCATGATGTTGGGCCTGCACAGCTGTCTTAGCAAATGTTTTGATTCGTTACTGTTTTTTAGTGTCTTTTATAAAGGGCGTTAGAGGAGATTAAAAGATAGAAAGGTCAAAAATTAAAATGTGCTTGGGTGCTTTTCAGTGTGAAATAGAAGCATTTTTGCAATATACTTCCATTAGCAAAAATGCTTTTAATAAAACTTAGTACTGTTTTTCTGTGGCATATGCACATATCCTGTGAGAACCTGTGCACCAGTATTCAAATACCGCAACTTCTCAGAGTCAGTGGTGGATTGTATGGGACACATTATGTCTTCAGAGAAGCAATACACACCAACTTCAGCCCTCTGAGCTTGGATACTGGTGCACAGACCCCCCACCCCACACACACACACAGGATATGTGCATATGCCACAGAAAAACAGTCATAACCTTTACTAGAAGCATTTTTGCTAACTGAATTATATTGCAAACATGCTTCTCTTTCAACTTGAAATGCATTTATGCACCTTTTCAATTTTGACTTTTCTATCCCTTTAAGGTTAACATTTAATCTCCCCAAATAAAAGCTGAAGAGGAAAATAAAAAATAAATACCAACATACATTATTTTTATTTGGCCTGCTTTTGCTATAAAATGCCTCTAAAAATTGTGCTTCTTCTACTCCCTCTAGAGAAAGTGGATTGCTTCCATCATACATTACCTGAGCCTGCAGCAATCTACACAGTGGTTAGTTAACTAAGAGCACACACTAACTGACATATTTCCATAATTTACCACAGCAAAGGAGATATGGATTCTACTAGGTTTTTAAGAGGTGTATATCTGAACTGCTCATGATTTGCACAGCCTTGTAAATAATATTAATTATATATGCATAATATATGTCAACAATTAAAAACTGTCCTGAAATCTGCATGCAGAATACATTGTTAATACACATTTATAACTGTAATATTTTGCTAGTAAATTTACATTTATTTGCAATAGCTTGTGTCTGTTTATCTTATCTCCTCTGTTATGGCCAAGCAGAGCCAGTTATATAGAGATCACTCTGTAGTACAGTTAGCAAGTAGTATGGTACATACACTCTAATCTGTCTGTGGAAGAAGAGGGAGATTTCTGGAACGTAGGCATAATAAATAATGACTGTGCATTGAATATTTTAGTCACTATGTTTAAAGGGACACTAAACAGTTTGCAATTACAAGTCATTTCTGTTTTCTTGCTAAAGAATAACCTATCAGCCATGTCTAAACATTTTTAAAACAAATTAAAATGTTGTTTGCTGCAATTGTTTTTATAGCCAAATTCCATTTACCATTTTCCTTATTTGGAAAAGCCAATCTGGGTTTGAGTCTGCAGACAAGAAGGCTATCCACAGTCATTATGATAGTATAAAGTGCATTGTTATGCAGTTGTTATCTGCTGAATCCAATTACAGAAATATATACAGGGAGTGCAGAATTATTAGGCAAATGAGTATTTTGACCACATCATCCTCTTTATGCATGTTGTCTTACTCCAAGCTGTATAGGCTCGAAAGCCTACTACCAATTAAGCATATTAGGTGATGTGCATCTCTGTAATGAGAAGGGGTGTGGTCTAATGACATCAACACCCTATATCAGGTGTGCATAATTATTAGGCAACTTCCTTTCCTTTGGCAAAATGGGTCAAAAGAAGGACTTGACAGGCTCAGAAAAGTCAAAAATAGTGAGATATCTTGCAGAGGGATGCAGCACTCTTAAAATTGCAAAGCTTCTGAAGAGTGATCATCGAACAATCAAGCGTTTCATTCAAAATAGTCAACAGGGTCAAAAGAAGCGTGTGGAAAAACCAAGGTGCAAAATAACTGCCCATGAACTGAGAAAAGTCAAGCGTGCAGCTGCCAAGATGCCACTTGCCACCAGTTTGGCCATATTTCAGAGCTGCAACATCACTGGAGTGCCCAAAAGCACAAGGTGTGCAATACTCAGAGACATGGCCAAGGTAAGAAAGGCTGAAAGTCGACCACCACTGAACAAGACACACAAGCTGAAACGTCAAGACTGGGCCAAGAAATATCTCAAGACTGATTTTGCTAAGGTTTTATGGACTGATGAAATGAGAGTGAGTCTTGATGGGCCAGATGGATGGGCCCGTGGCTGGATTGGTAAAGGGCAGAGAGCTCCAGTCCAACTCAGACGCCAGCAAGGTGGAGGTGGAGTACTGGTTTGGGCTGGTATCATCAAAGATGAGCTTGTGGGGCCTTTTCGGGTAGAGGATGGAGTCAAGCTCAACTCCCAGTCCTACTGCCAGTTTCTGGAAGACACCTTCTTCAAGCAGTGGTACAGGAAGAAGTCTGCATCCTTCAAGAAAAACATGATTTTCATGCAGGACAATGCTCCATCACACGCGTCCAAGTACTGCACAGCGTGGCTGGCAAGAAAGGGTATAAAAGAAGAAAATCTAATGACATGGCCTCCTTGTTCACCTGATCTGAACCCCATTGAGAACCTGTGGTCCATCATCAAATGTGAGATTTACAAGGAGGGAAAACAGTACACCTCTCTGAACAGTGTCTGGGAGGCTGTGGTTGCTGCTGCATGCAATGTTGATGGTGAACAGATCAAAACACTGACAGAATCCATGGATGGCAGGCTGTTGCGTGTCCTTGCAAAGAAAGGTGGCTATATTGTTTTTGTTTTGTTTTTGAATGTCAGAAATGTATATTTGTGAATGTTGAGATGTTATATTGGTTTCACTGGTAAAAATAAATAATTGAAATGGGTATATATTTGTTTTTTGCTAAGTTGCCTAATAATTATGCACAGTAATAGTCACCTGCACACACAGATATCCCCCTAAAATAGCTATAACTAAAAACAAACTAAAAACTACTTCCAAAACTATTCAGCTTTGATATTAACGAGTTTTTTGTGTTCATTGAGAACATGGTTGTTGTTCAATAATAAAATTAATCTTCAAAAATACAACTTGCCTAATAATTCTGCACTCCCTGTATATAGCAGAAATCTGTAGTGTACATTTCCACAATTTTCAGAGCTAAATTGTACAAAAATGGGGCAAACTAAAGAAGCGAAGTGTATTACATAGTTGTTGTTTTCTCATGCATAACTAAGGGCCAGATTACAAGTAGTGCACTAATAATAGCGTGGAACGTCATACGCGATATTGCTGTACCGCTCTGACATTAGCTCACAAATTGGTATTACAGGTCCATAGCAAAGTGCGCTTACCAGAGAAGGGTTAGTGTGGGTGACATCATTCTAGCGTAACCTATACTTTCAATGGAGATCGCCAATAAGCTAACTTTTTATTTAGCGTGCCCCATAGAAGTCTATGGGGAGAAGGTTTTTTTTTAAATGTATATTTGAAGAAGAGATCTGTGAGATCTTGAAAGCTTATGGAATAAAAGAACCTTTTGGTCCATTAAAAGGTATCACAATTTACTAAAGGAACATTCTCTGTGGGACCAATACGGCAACAACCCTTTTTCTATTTAAAAATTAAAAATTTGTACTACGTGACAGGAAATAGTGCTGCCATCTAGTGCTCTTGCAAAACTACTGCCAGACAGATAGTACCCCAGATATGGGCAGGCTCCTGAGCTTATGTCCCTGCTTTTCAACAAAAGATACCAAGAGAATGTAGAAAATGTAATAATAGAAGTAAATAGTTAAAGGACCACTGAATGCAGCAGAATTGCATAATTAATAAGTGCATAATAAAAAGACAATAGCACTTCCTCTGAATTTCAAGTAAGCAGTAGATTTTTTTTCTGACAAAATTATTTTTTCTCCCATTATCCGGTCCCCTGTATCATGTCACAGACATCAGCCAATGACAGACTAGTATACGCATACCCTGTGAGCTTGTGCACATGCTCAGTAGGATCGTGTTCCCCATAAATTGTGTGTATAAAAAGACTGTTCAAAATTTGATAATGAAAGTAAATTGGAAAGTTTCTTAAAACTGAATGCTCTATCTAAATTATAAAAGTTTATTTCTTTCATGTAATTAGCAAGAGTCCATGAGCTAGTGCCGTATGGGATATACATTCCTACCAGGAGGGGCAAAGTTTCCCAAACCTCAAAATGCCTATAAATACACCCATCACCACACCCACAAATCAGTTTTACAAACTTTGCCTCCCATGGAGGTGGTGAAGTAAGTTTGTGCTAGATTCTTCGTTGATATGCGCTCCGCAGCAGGCTGGAGCCCGGTTTTCCTCTCAGTGTGCAGTGAATGTCAGAGGGATGTGAAGAGAGTATTGCCTATTTGAATTCAATGGTCCCTTCTACGGGGTCTATTTCATAGGTTCTCTGTTATCGGTCGTAGAGATTCATCTCTTACCTCCCTTTTCAGATCGACGATATACTCTTATATATACCATTACCTCTACTGATTCTCGTTTCAGTACTGGTTTGGCTTTCTACTACATGTAGATGAGTGTCCTGGGGTAAGTAAGCCTTATATTTTGTGACACTCTAAGCTATGGTTGGGCACTTTTATATAAAGTTCTAAATATATGTGTTTAAACATTTATTTGCCTTGATTCAGGATGTTCAATATTCCTTATTTCAGACAGTCAGTTTCATTATTGGGATAATGCATATGAATTAAAACATTTTTCTTTCATGTAATTAGCAAGAGTCCATGAGCTAGTGACGTATGGGATATACATTCCTACCAGGAGGGGCAAAGTTTCCCAAACCTTAAAATGCCTATAAATACACCCCTCACCACACCCACAATTCAGTTTTACAAACTTTGCCTCCGATGGAGGTGGTGAAGTAAGTTTGTGCTAGATTCTACGTTGATATGCGCTCCGCAGCAAGTTGGAGCCCGGTTTTCCTCTCAGCGTGCAGTGAATGTCAGAGGGATGTGAGGAGAGTATTGCCTATTTGAATGCAGTGATCTCCTTCTACGGGGTCTATTTCATAGGTTCTCTGTTATCGGTCGTAGAGATTCATCTCTTACCTCCCTTTTCAGATCGACGATATACTCTTATATATACCATTACCTCTACTGATTCTCGTTTCAGTACTGGTTTGGCTTTCTACAAACATGTAGATGAGTGTCCTGGGGTAAGTAAATCTTATTTTCTGTGACACTCTAAGCTATAGTTGGGCACTTTGTTTATAAAGTTCTAAATATATGTATTCAAACATTTATTTGCCTTGACTCAGAATGTTCAACTTTCCTTATTTTTCAGACAGTCAGTTTCATATTTGGGATAATGCATTTGAATTAATCATTTTTTCTTACCTTCAAAAATTTGACTCTTTTTTCCCTGTGGGCTGTTAGGCTCGCGGGGGCTGAAAATGCTTAATTTTATTGCGTCATTCTTGGCGCGGACTTTTTTGGCGCAAAAATTCTTTTCCGTTTCCGGCGTCATACGTGTCGCCGGAAGTTGCGTCATTTTTTGACGTTATTTTGCGCCAAAAATGTCGGCGTTCCGGATGTGGCGTCATTTTTGGCGCCAAAAGCATTTAGGCGCCAAATAATGTGGGCGTCTTATTTGGCGCTAAAAAATAAGGGCGTCGCTTTTGTCTCCACATTATTTAAGTCTTATTTTTTCATTGCTTCTGGTTGCTAGAAGCTTGTTCTTTGGCATTTTTTCCCATTCCTGAAACTGTCATTTAAGGAATTTGATCAATTTTGCTTTATATGTTGTTTTTTCTCTTACATATTGCAAGATGTCTCACGTTGCATCTGAGTCAGAAGATACTACAGGAAAATCGCGGTCTAGTGCTGGAGCTACCAAGCTAAGTGTATCTGCTATAATTTTTGGTATCTGTTTCTCCAGCTGTTGTTTGTATTGCATGTCATGACAAACATATTAATGCAGATAAATTTCCTTTAGTACTGTTACATTACCTGTTGCTGTTCCATCAACATCTAATTTTCAGAGTGTTCCTGATAAACATAAGAGATTTTATTTTTTAAATCCATTAAGAAGGCTATGTCTGTTATTTCTCCTTCTAGTTTACATAAAAGTCTTAAAACTTCTCTTTTTTCAGATGAATTTTTAAATGAACATCATCATTCTGATACTGATAATGGTTCTTCTGGTTCAGAGTTTTCTGTCTCAGAGGTTGATGCTGATAAATCTTTGTATTTGTTCAAGATGGAATTTATTCGTTCTTTATTTAAAGAAGTATTAATTGCATTAGAAATAGAGGATTCTGGTCCTCTTGATACTAAATCTAAACGTTTAAAAAAGGTTTTTAAATCTCCTGTAGTTATTCCAGAAGTGTTTAATCTCCCTGATGCTATTTCTGAAGTAATTTCCAGGGAATGGAATAATTTGGGTAATTCTTTTACTCCTTCTAAACGTTTAAGCAATTATATCCTGTGCCATCTGACAGATTAGAGTTTTTCGGGACAAAATCCCTAAGGTTATGGGGTTGTCTCTACTCCTGCTATATGTGCTACTATTCCTACGGCAGATAGTACTTAATTTAAGGATCCTTTAGATAGGAAAATTGAATCCTTTCTAAGAAAAGCTTACTTATGTTCAGGTAATCTTCTTAGACCTGCTATATTTTTAGCGGATGTTGCTGCAGCTTCAACTTTTTGGTTAGAAGCTTTAGCGCAACAAGTAACAGATCATAATTTTATAGCATTATTATTATTCTATAACATGCTAATAATTTTATTGGTGATACCATCTTTTGATATCATTAGAGTTGATGTCAGGTATATGTCTCTAGCTATTTTAGCTAGAAAAGCTTTATGGATTAAACTTGGAATGCTGATATGTCTTCTAAGTCAACTTTGCTTTCCCTTTCTTTCCAGGGTAATAAATTATTATCTCAACTGTTTCTGGAAGGAAGGGAACTTTTTTACCAAAGGATAAAAAATCTAAGGTAAATTTAGGTCTAATAATCATTTTCGTTCTTTTCCTCACAATAAGGAACAAAAGCCTGATCCTTCATCCTCAGGAGCGGTATCAGTGTGGAAACTATTTCCAGTTTGGAATATATCCAAGCCTTATAGAAAACCTATAGCCAGCTCCTAAGTACCCATGAAGGTGCGGACCTTATTCCAGCTCAGCTGGTATGGGGCAGATTACGTTTTCTTCAAAGAAATTTGGATCAATTCCGTTCTCAATTTCTGGTTTCAGAACATTGTTTCAGAAAGGTACAGAATTGGCTTCAGTTAAGGCCTCCTGCTAAGAGATTTTTTTTTTTCTTTCCCGTGTCCCAGTTAACACAGCAAAGGCTCAGCATTTCTGAAATGTGTTTCAGATCTAGAGTTGGCTGGAGTAATTATGCCAGTTCCAGTTCTGGAACAGGGGCTGGGGTTTTATTTTATCTCTTCATTGTACCAAAGAAGGTCAATTCCTTCAGACCAGTTCCGGATCTATCAATATTGAATCGTTATGTAAGGATACCAACATTCAAGATGGTTACTGTAGGACTATCCTGCCTTTTGTTTAGCAAGGGCATTATATGTCTACAATAGATTTACAGGATGTGTATCTGCATATTCCGATTCATCCAGATCACTTTTAGTGTCTGAGATTCTCTTTTTAGACAAGCATTACCAGTTTTGTGGCTCTACCGTTTGGCCTAGCCTCAGTTCCAAGAATTTTTTTCAAAGGTTCTCGGTGCCCTTCTTTCTGTAATCAGAGAACAGGGTTTTGGTATTTCCTTATTGGACGATATCTGGGTACTTGCTCAGTCTTCTCATTTTCGAAGAATCTCATACGAATCGACTTGTGTTGTTTCTTCAAGTTCATGGTTGGAGGATCAATTTACCAATCAGTTCATTGATTCCTCAGACAAGGGTAACCTTTTTAGGTTTCTAGATAGATTCAGTGTCTATGACTCTGTCCTTGTCAGACAAGAGAAGTTTAACATTGATATCAGCTTGTCAAAACCTTCAGTCACGATCATTCCTTTTGGTAGCCTTATGCATGGAAATTTTAGGTCTTAGGACTGCCGCATCAGATGCGATCTCCTTTGCTCGTTTTCACATGCGACCTCTTCAGCTCTGTATGCTGAACCAATGGTGCAGGGATTACTCAAAGATATCTCAATTAATATCTTTAAACCGATTATACGACACTCTCTGACATGGTGGACAGATCACCATCGTTTAGTTCAGGGGGCTTCTTTGTTCTTCCGACCTGGACTATAATCTCAACAGATGCAAGTCTTACAGGTTGGGGAGCTGTGTGGGGGTATCTGACGGCACAAGGGGTTTGGGAATCTCAGGAGGTGAGATTTCCGATCAATATTTTGGAACTCCGTGCAATTTTCAGAGCTCTTCAGTCTTGGCCTCTTCTGAAGAGAGAGTTGTTCATTTGTTTTCAGATAGACAATGTCACAACTGTGGCATACATCAATCATCAAGGAGGGACTCACAGTCCTCTGGCTATGAAAGAAGTATCTCGAATTTTGGTTTGGGCGGAATCCAGCTCCTGTCTAATCTCTGCGGTTCATATCCCAGGTATGGACAATTGGAAAGCGGATTATCTCAGTCGCCAAACGTTGCACCTGGGCGAATGGTCTTCACCCAGAGGTATTTCCTCAGATTGTTCAAATGTGGGAACTCCCAGAAATAGATCTGATGGCTTCTCATCTAAACAAGAAACTTCCCTGGTATCTGTCCGGATCCCGGGATCCTCGGGCGGAGGCAGTGGATGCATTATCTCTTCCTTACAAGTGTCATCCTGCCTATATCTTTCCGCCTCTAGTTCTTCTTCCAAGGGTATTCTCCAATAATCTAAAGGAATGCTCGTTTGTCCTGCTGGTAGCTCCAGCATGGCCTCACAGGTTTTGGTATGCGGATCTTGTCCGGATGGCCTCTTGCCAACTGTGGACTCTTCCGTTAAGACCAGTCTTTCTGTCTCAAGGTTCTTTTTTCCATCAGGATCTCAAAACCTTAATTTTAAGGTGTGGAGTTTGAACGCTTGATTCTTGGTCAAAGAGGTTTCTCTGACTCTGTGATTGATACTATGTGACAGGCTCGTAAATCTGTATCTAGAGAGATATATTATAGAGTCTGGAAGACTTATATTTCTTCAGGATGGTTTAGATAAAGGTTTGTCCGCAAGTTTCTTGAAAGACAAATCTCTGCTCTTTCTGTTCTTTTTCACAGTAGGATTGCTAATCTTCCTGATATTCATTGTTTTGTACAACCTTTGGTTCGTATAAAACTTGTCATTGAGTCAATTTCTCCTCCTTGGAGTTTGAATTTGGTTCTGGGGGCTCTTCAAGCTCCTCCTTTTGAACCCATGCTTTCTTTGGTCGTTATATTACTTTCTTGGAAAGTTTTGTTTCTTTTGGCCATCTCTTCTGCCAGAAGAGTCTCTGAATTATCTACTCTTTTTTGTGAGTCTCCTTTTCTGATTTTGCATCAGGATAAGGCGGTGCTGCGAACTTCTTTTGAATTTTTTACCTAAGGTTGTGAATTCTTACATTAGTAGAGAAATTGTGGTTCCTTCATTATGTCCTAATCCTATGAATTCTAAGGAGAAATCATTGCATTCTTTGGATGCTGTTAGAGCTTTGTAATATTATGTTGAAGCTACTAAGTCTTTCCGAAAGACTTCTAGTCTATTTGTCATCTTTTCCGGTTCTAGAAAAGACCAGAAAGCTTCTGCCATTTCTTTGGCATCTTGGTTGAAATCTTTATTTCATCATGCCTGATGTTGAGTCGGGTAACACTCCGCCTCAAAGGATTACAGCTCATTCTACTAGGTCAGTTTCTACTTCCTGGGCGTTTAAGAATGAAGCTTCGGTTGATCAGATTTGCAAAACAGCAACTTGGTCCTCTTTGCATACTTTTACTAAATTCTACCATTTTGATGTGTTTTCTTCTTCTGAAGCAGTTTTTGGTAGAAACGTACTTCAGGCAGTGGTTTCAGTTTGAATCTTCTGCTTATGTTTTTTCATTAAAATTTTATTCTGGGTGTGGATTATTTTCAGCAGGAATTGGCTGTCTTTATTTTATCCCTCCCTCTCTAGTGACTCTTGTGTGGAAAGATCCACATCTTGGGTAATCATTATCCCATACGTCACTAGCTCATGGACTCTTGCTAATTACATGAAAGAAAACATAATTTATGTAAGAACTTACCTGATAAATTCATTTCTTTCATATTAGCAAGAGTCCATGAGGCCCGCCCTTTTTTTGTGGTGGTTTTGATTTTTTTGTATAAAGCACAATTATTCCAATTCCTTATTTTATATGCTTTCGCACTTTTTTCTTATCACCCCACTTCTTGGCTATTCGTTAAACTGAATTGTGGGTGTGGTGAGGGGTGTATTTATAGGCATTTTAAGGTTTGGGAAACTTTGCCCCTCCTGGTAGGAATGTATATCCCATACGTCACTAGCTCATGGACTCTTGCTAATATGAAAGAAATGAATTTATCAGGTAAGTTCTTACATAAATTATGTTTTTCTTACCTTAAAAATTGACTTTTTTCCCTGTGGGCTGTTAGGCTCGCGGGGGCTGAAAATGCTTCATTTTATTGCGTCATTCTTGGCGCAGACTTTTTTGGCGCAAAAATTTTCTTTGTCATTTCCGGCGTCATACTTGTCGCCGGAAGTTGCGTCATGTTTTTGACGTTTTTCGCGCCAAAAAAGTCGGCGTCACCGGATGTGGCGTCATTTTTGGCGCCAAAGCATTTAGGCGCCAAATAATGTGGGCGTCTTTTTTGGCGCTAAAAAATATGGGCGTCATTTTTGTCTCCACATTATTTAAGTCTAGTTGTTTATTTGCTTCTGGTTGCTAGAAGCTTGTTCATTGGCATTTTTTTCCCATTCCTGAAACTGTCATTTAAGGAATTTGATAAATTTTGCTTTATATGTTGTTTTTTCTATTACATATTGCAAGATGTCTCAGATTGACCCTGAATCAGAAGCTACTTCTGGAAAATTGCTGCCTGATGCTGGATCTACCAAAGTTAAGTGTATTTGCTGTAAACTTGTGGTAACTGTCCCCCCGGCTGTTGTTTGTGATGAATGTCATGATAAACTTGCTAATGCAGATAATATTTCCTTTAGTAATGTTCCATTACCTGTTGCTGTTCAGTCAACATCTAATACTCAGGGTGTTCCTGTTAATATAAGAGATTTTGTTTCTAAATCTATTAGGAAGGCTATGTCTGTTATACCCCTTCCAGTAAACATAAAAGGTCTTTTAAAACTTCTCATTTTCCAGATGAATTTTTAAATGAACATCATCATTCTGATTCTGTTTCTGATGATGATTTGTCTGGTTCAGAGGATTCTGTTTCAGAGATTGACACTGATAAATCTTCATATTTATTTAAAATGGAATTTATTCGTTCTTTACTTAAAGAAGTCTTAATTGCATTAGAAATAGAGGAATCTGGTCCTCTTGATACTAAATCTAAACGTTTAAATACGTTTTTTAAACCTCCTGTAGTTATTCCGGAGGTTTTTCCCGTCCCTGATGCTATTTCTGAAGTAATTTCCAGGGAATGGAATAATCTGGGTAATTCATTTACTCCTTCTAAATGGTTTAAGAAATTATATCCTGTGCCATCTGATAGATTAGAGTTTTGGGACAAAATCCCTAAGGTTGATGGGGCTATCTCTACTCTTGCTAAACGTACTACTATTCCTACGGCAGATAGTACTTCCTTTAAGGATCCTTTAGATAGGAAAATTGAATCCTTTCTAAGAAAAGCTTATTTATGTTCAGGTAATCTTCTTAGGCCTGCTATATCTTTGGCGGATGTTGCTGCAGCTTCAACTTTTTGGTTGGAGGCTTTAGCACAACAAGTAACAGATCATAATACTCATAGCATTGTTAATCTTCTTCAACATGCTAATAACTTTATTTGTGATGCCATCTTTGACATCATTAGGGTTGATGTCAGGTATATCTCTTTAGCTATTTTAGCTAGAAGAGCTTTATGGCTTAAAACTTGGAATGCTGATATGTCTTCTAAGTCAACTTTGCTTTCCCTTTCTTTCCAAGGTAATAAATTGTTTGGTTCACAGTTGGATTCTATTATTTCAACTGTTACTGGGGGGAAAGGAACTTTTTTACCACAGGATAAAAAATCCAAAGGTAAATATAGGGCTGCTAATCGTTTTCGTTCCTTTCGTCACAGTAAGGAACAAAAGCCTGATCCTTCCCCTACAGGAAAGGTATCAGTTTGGAAACCATCTCCAGTCTGGAATAAATCCAAGCCTTTTAGAAAGCCAAAATCAGCTCCCAAGTCCACATGAAGGTGCGGCCCTCATTCCAGCGCAGCTGGTAGGGGGCAGATTACGATTTTTCAAAGAAATTTGGATCAATTCGATTCACAGTCTTTGGATTCAGAACATTGTTTCTCAAGGGTACAGAATAGGTTTCAAGATAAGGCCTCCTGCAAGAAGATTTTTTCTTTCTCACGTTCCAATAAATCCAGTGAAGGCTCAAGCGTTTCTGAAATGTGTTTCAGATCTAGAGTTGGCTGGAGTAATTGTTCCAGTTCTGGAACAAGGTCTGGGGTTCTACTCAAATCTATTCATTGTACCAAAGAAGGAGAATTCCTTCAGACCGGTACTGGATTTAAAGATATTGAATCGTTATGTAAGAATACCAACATTCAAAATGGTAACTATAAGGACTATTCTGCCTTTTGTTCAGCAAGGGCATTATATGTCCACAATAGATTTACAGGATGCATATCTGCATATTCCGATTCATCCAGATCACTTTCAGTTTCTGAGATTCTCTTTTCTAGACAAGCATTACCAGTTTGTGGCTCTGCCGTTTGGCCTAGCAACAGCTCCAAGGATTTTTTCAACGGTTCTCGGTGCCCTACTATCTGTAATCAGAGAACAGGGTATTGTGGTATTTCCTTATTTGGACGATATCTTGGTACTTGCTCAGTCTTCACATTTAGCAGAATCTCATACGAATCGACTTGTATCGTTTCTTCAAGAACATGGTTGGAGGATCAATTTACCAAAGAGTTTGTTGATTCCTCAGACAAGGGTAACATTTTTAGGTTTCCAGATAGATTCAGTGTCCATTAACGGACAAGAGACGTCTGAAATTGGTTTCAGCTTGCCGAAACCTTCAGTCTCAATCATTCCCTTCGGTAGCCTTATGCATGGAAATTCTAGGTCTTATGACTGCTGCATCGGACGCGATCCCCTTTGCTCATTTTCACATGTGACCTCTTCAGCTCTGTATGCTGAACCAGTGGTGCAGGGATTATACAAAGATATCTCAATTAATATCTTTAAAACCGAATGTACGACACTCTCTGACGTGGTGGACAGACCACCATCATTTAGTTCAGGGGGCTTCTTTTTTTCCTCCAACCTGGACTGTGATCTCAACAGATGCAAGTCTGACAGGTTGGGGAGCTGTATGGGGGTCTCTGACAGCACAGGGGGTTTGGGAATCTCAGGAGGTGAGATTACCAATCAGCATTTTGGAACTCTGTGCGATTTTCAGAGCTCTTCAGTCGTGGCCTCTTCTAAAGAGAGAGTCGTTCATTTGTTTTCAGACGGACAATGTCACAACCGTGGCATATGTCAATCATCAAGGAGGAACTCACAGTCCTCTGGCTATGAAAGAAGTATCTCGAATACTTGTATGGGCGGAATCCAGCTCCTGTCTAATTTCTGCGGTTCACATCCCAGGTATAGACAATTGGGAAGCGGATTATCTCAGTCGCCAAACATTACATCCGGGCGAATTGTCTCTTCACCCAGAAGTATTTCTTCAGATTGTTCAATTCTGGGGACTTCCAGAAATAGATCTGATGGCTTCTCATCTAAACAAGAAGCTTCCCAGGTATCTATCCAGATCCAGGGATCCTCAGGCGGAAGCAGTGGATGCATTGTCTCTTCCTTGGAAGTATCATCCTGCCTATATCTTTCCGCCTCTAGTTCTTCTTCCAAGAGTGATTTCCAAGATGCTAAAGGAGCGTTCGTTTGTTCTGCTGGTAGCTCCAGCATGGCCTCACAGGTTTTGGTATGCGGATCTTGTTCAGATGGCTACTTGCCAACCATGGACTCTTCCGTTAAGACCAGACCTTCTATCGCAAGGTCCTTTTTTCCATCAGGATCTCAAATCCTTAAATTTGAAGGTATGGAGATTGAACGCTTGATTCTCAGTCATAGAGGTTTCTCTGACTCTGTAATTAATACTATGTTACAGGCTCGTAAAACTGTATCTAGGAAGATATATTATCGAGTCTGGAAGACTTACATCTCTTGGTGCTCTTCTCATCATTTTTCCTGGCATTCTTTTAGAATTCCTAGAATTTTACAATTTCTTCAGGATGGTCTGGATAAAGGTTTGTCTGCAAGTTCTTTGAAAGGACAAATTTCTGCTCTTTCTGTGTTGTTTCACAGAAAGATTGCTAATCTTCCTGATATTCATTGTTTTGTTCAGGCTTTGGTTCGTATCAAACCTGTCATTAAGTCAATCTCTCCTCCTTGGAGTTTGAATTTGGTTCTGGGGGCTTTACAAGCTCCTCCGTTTGAACCTATGCATTCTCTGGACATTAAATGACTTTCTTGGAAAGTACTGTTCCTTTTGGCCATCTCTTCTGCTAGAAGAGTTTCAGAGTTATCTGCTCTTTCTTGTGAATCTCCTTTTCTGATTTTTCATCAGGATAAGGCGATGTTGCGAACTTCATTTAAATTTGTACCTAAAGTTGTGAACTCTAACAACATTAGTAGAGAAATTGTGGTTCCTTCATTATGTCCTAATCCTAAGAATTCTAAGGAAAGATCGTTGCATTCTTTGGATGTAGTTAGAGCTTTGAAATATTATGTTGAAGCTACTAAAGGTTTCCGAAAGACTTCTAGTCTATTTGTTATCTTTTCCGGTTCCAGGAAAGGTCAGAAGGCCTCTGCCATTTCTTTGGCATCTTGGTTAAAATCTTTGATTCATCATGCTTATGTCGAGTCGGGTAAAACTCCGCCTCAAAGGATTACAGCTCATTCTACTAGGTCAGTTTCTACTTCCTGGGCGTTTAGGAATGAAGCTTCGGTTGATCAGATTTGCAAAGCAGCCACTTGGTCTTCTTTGCATACTTTTACTAAATTCTACCATTTTGTTGTGTTTTCTTCTTCTGAAGCAGTTTTTGGTAGAAAAGTACTTCTGTCAGCGGTTTCAGTTTGATTCTTCTGCTTATAATTTCAGTTTTTTTCATTATAAGATTAAAACTTTATTTTGGGTTGTGGATTATTTTTTCAGCGGAATTGGCTGTCTTTATTTTATCCCTCCCTCTCTAGTGACTCTTGCGTGGAAGTTCCACATCTTGGGTATTTATTATCCCATACGTCACTAGCTCATGGACTCTTGCTAATTACATGAAAGAAAACATAATTTATGTAAGAACTTACCTGATAAATTCATTTCTTTCATATTAGCAAGAGTCCATGAGGCCCACCCTTTTTTTGTGGTGGTTATAATTTTTTTGTATAAAGCACAATTATTCCAATTCTTTTTTTTTTTTTTTATGCTTTCGCACTTTTTTCTTATCACCCCACTTCTTGGCTATTAGTTAAACTGATTTGTGGGTGTGGTGAGGGGTGTATTTGTAGGCATTTTGAGGTTTGGGAAACTTTGCCCCTCCTGGTAGGAATGTATATCCCATACGTCACTAGCTCATGGACTCTTGCTAATATGAAAGAAATGAATTTATCAGGTAAGTTCTTACATAAATTATGTTTTTGACTTGAGTGTCCCTTTAAGTTCTTTAAAATAACATGTTCTATCTGAATCATGAATAAAAAAAAATTGGGTTTCATATCCCTTTACTTCAGCTTTTTAGACAACTATAAGAACAAGCTGTTATGGTTTAGATGTCCAAAACCCAGCACAAAGCCCAGTTAGATAATTTTCCATAACATAAATAGTATAAATCAGCCAAACAGACTAGTGTCTGCTACTTAGATACTTGATTCAAACCCCTGAACCATAGATACAGCAACAAAGACCTATTCCTATCAGTATAGTGTATAGATATTCATAGTTATATTAAACTTTTATAAATCTTTTTTTCCTGTGCACTGGAGAACTAATATATTATCTTATGTCTACTGTCCTCAAATCTAAATAAGGTAACATTACATTTTATTACTATTTTCATCTCATATATAAGAGAACAGAGCCATGAGTCCCAAGAGAATCTTCATACTTTGCGTGTATGTTAGCTCAAGTCAATATGACTTTCATTATATGTTTTATGAGTATGAATCAAATATTTCAAAGCAAGCAAGCTACTAGAAAAACTGTATATTATGAGCTAGGCAGATGTCCCTCTGCGATATAATATCCAATGCTTGGGCTGATTGATGGCAGGGTCTGAGCGTGCTACTTTAGAAGTTACCAGACAGCTAATATTTATAAGATACAATCTATTTTAAACATCTGTAGTTAATGAATATTTCAGAACAGTTAAGTTTAGAACATATAAAATAAAGTTTAATATTGTGTAAAAATATTCCAAAAGTCATCATGTTACTATTAAGGTTACATGCAATGACCTTGGAAAGTATCAGTAGGAGCCTGAATATTTTCAAAAATGATGTATTGCTGGTAGGGATGAGCAAAATTGCTGAAAGTGCAATTCGTTTGGTAGAATAAATAGTCCTGTCGACATTCGTTTTGGGCAATCAAATGTTAGATTATCCATTCAAATTCGGTAAATCGAATGTTAGTTCCGGTTTTCAACTTTTACTTTAGTTTTTTAATGTTTATAATTAGATTGAATATCCACATTCAAAATTTCAAATGTAACATTTGAGTTACAAAATATTATTCAGAAGTTCAATAGTTCATGTAGAAGGGGATTTATTACATTTATATTTAAAATAATAAACACATCAAGCAAAAATAGCTAGATTTTAATTTATATCCACTACTTATATGCATTATACATGACCATGCATTTTATTTCAAACATTGTAGATACCATTTAGTCTCACCTTGCATTGATATTCAATATTTAAAATGGTATGTATTGTCATGTACATTGCATATTGTTTTAAGTATTGCATATATATATATATATATATAAAAATGGATTTATGTTAGCTTGTTGTGTTTATTAATGATATCATAGATATATATGTTAATATTTATTTATGTTATAGTAGTCATTAGCATTAAAGTATATTTTACATAACAGGCAAGCAGTTATGTAGAACTATATTTTTAATTATACTACCTTTAATAACAAATAATAAACACAACAGGCAACTTTTAATTACATTTTAATTTATATATGGAAATATTTAAATAATATGCATTCTGCATAATAATGCATCGTTTTGAATATTGAATATTTATGTGTAGGGCCTTAGCTTCTACAGTTATGGCAATTTTGGTATCAATGTTTAAATGATATGCATAGTCATGTACAATGCATATTGTTTAAAGTATTGTATATATCTATAGACTTATAAGTATTTAATGATGCGTTCTATTATTTTAAACATGAACATATATTTTCAAATATATATTTATGTTTGAAATAATAGCAAGCAACAAAAAAATCCATTTTAAGATATCTACAATACTTTAAAGAATCTACATTGTACATGACAGTACATATTTTGTCAAGGAGATGTGGTAATCGCCGGAGGGCCAGCAAAATCTCGCCGGCCTAGCCGGGCTCCCATAAACGAGCACCGGAAAGGGAATTGAGCCCCGGTCTGGCGCTTCTTAAAAGGGGTGCCGATTAAGCAGGGTGCAGGGTATCAAGTCACCCTTTTAGTATGTTGTCAGTAATTTGATTAAGCACCTGGGAATACCACTTGTTTGGGGGTGCTACCTTCTGGGAGGAATGGGGGACACTTCAATTCTGGTCCCCCCTTTCTCCCAGAAGGTAGCACCCCCAAACAAGCGGTATCTCTAGGTGCCTAATCAAATTGCCGACAACATACTAAAGGGGCGACTTGATCCCTTGCACCCTGCTCGATCAGCACCCCTTTAAAGTCGCGCTTGACCAGGGCTCAATTCCAGTCCGGCGCTGAGTTCCAAGAGCCTGGCTAGGTCAGCAAGGTTTTGCCAGCCCTCCGGCGGTTGGCTGCCGGCGTTTTAGCACTTCTCTGTGACACATAATTTATTGTTTATAATTTTAGCGACATAGCTCCTCTATAGTTATAATTAGGAGGTTTACTATTTACTAGTATAGTATATTATAGTTAGGTATTTTTCTGACAGTAGGCAGTATGTGGAAGTTAGCTGGGGCATTTCAGGGGAGTGTAGGTTAAATATTATGTAGGTTTAGTCAGTATTAGGGACTGGGCTATGCATGGTGAGTGTAGGTTAGCTTTGACTTAGGTATAGGCAGTTGCTGGGAGCCGAGGTAGCGAGGCTGAGCAGGGGGAGTGTAGCTTAGATGTGACCTTGGTATAAGCATTCAGGAGAAGGTAGCGAAGAGTGCTAGTGGGAGTAGGCTGCACTTCTATTCAGACACATCAACACCACATTGCCTGAGGTAGTTAGAGTAGGTGTAGTAAAACTTAGGTTCCACAGGCAATATTTGTAGTGTACCTACACTGAAACTATTTTTAAATTCAACGAGCACACTGTCTGCGCCATGTAGGCCCAATTCAAAAATCAAAAAATCTTATTAACACCTAATGCTAATCATTTGTGTTGTGACAAGGTAGGTGTATTTTTAATAGCCATATTTGCTAGACATACAGAATTTCAGGTTGCAGTAGTCCATAATATGGCAAAACATAGTTCAACTTAGCAAAGCGAAGCTACAGTCCATCATTGCTTCCATCTTTGAAAGTTTCTTCATATGCAGTGGCTAAAACCCTTAAAAGGATATTAAACCCCACAATTTTATTTTGTATTTCAGACAGAGCATACAATTAAAAAAAAAAAAAAGAGTTTCCAATTCACTTCTATTATCAAAGTTGCTTAGTTCCAAAGGTATTCTTTGTTGAAGAGACCCCTAGGAAGGTGTCTGTAGCACTACATGACAGGAAATAGTGCTGCCATCTAGTGCTCTTGAAAATGGATAACATTCTTGAAAAATTGCTGCCATATAGTGCTCCAGACACGTGCACGCTCCTGAGCTTACATCCCTGCTTTTCCAACAAAAGATACCAAGAGAATGAAGAAAATGTGATAATAGAAGAAAGTTATACAGTTGTTTAAAATCACATGCTCTTTCTAAATCACGGAAGAAACATTTTGGGTTTCATATCCCTTTAAGAGCTATGATTAATAGGGCTCGGTTTATCAATCCCTTCTCCTCCCTATAACTGCGGGTTTTCACAAGAGAACCTGCAGTCAGTATTTATCAAGCAGCAGTCATCAGACTGCTGCTTCCCTACCCTCTTCTTCACCACTTAGGTGGAGAATTTAAATCTCCCCGGTCTCGTGATTGGCTATGCGTGGGCAGGGGGTGGGATTGCACACAAGAGCAAAATAGCGCTCATGTACATAGTTAAATCCCAGTAGCGGATTGCTTCCCGCCAGAGGAGAGCTGGGGCAGACAGGGGAGAATATGTATAATTTTTTTAGTGTATTAAAGGAACAGTAAAACTAAAAAAAAAGATAAGCATATAAATATGGTCATTTGTTTTCCATGAAAAAAGAGTCTGAGGTAAAATTGTTTAAACTAATATTAAAACAAAAAAAATGTATGTTTGTACATAGTTAATCCCCTGGGATAATTGCTTAGTGGCTTATGTGACTAAGACAGTGTAGAGCCTTACATTAGTCCCAAACAATGTTGCCCTCATTTATTTATATAACAACTGTTAAGCCTACTGGAATAGGCAAACATAAAACTTGCTAGTCTACTTTAAAAACTCATGTAAAGGATGATAACATTTTGCAGTCTTACAAAAAAAAAAAATTCATTCATGTGGTTTAATGCTTTTAAAAAAACCAAAGCATTTTTGTTTGACCACTAAAATGTAGGTTCAACTATAATTAGCCTGTTTTTCTCCAGGGCCAATATGTCAAAATGTTTTAAAGCTTTGTCCAGTACTGATGGCTAATTACAAACATGCAGATGGACATTGTTTTAAAGAGGAACCTCACCTTCTGTCTGATTTATTCCTTTTCTAATGTTGACCTTATTCCTTCTAAAACCGTAACTTTAGTCTTGCAGTGGTAATCTAAGACTTTTGTGAGCACAACTTCACCTTATGTTAGACAGTTGTTTCATAATATTGATAAAGATTTCTAGACCAAATGTCAGGAAAACTAAATACGCGTCTGTTTTTTAGATTAGGATGCACCTAATCAAGGTTAAAGTTCATATTAACCAAATGGTGTTGTCCAGAAGGCACATTTTCTTTCTTTTCTTATGGATATGTTACTACTAACAAAGGTCTAGTTTCTATTGAATTGGTAAAGTTTGGAAACTAGTAATAACATAAAAAAGCTCTATAGACTTTAATGGAGATAAATGTTTTTATCATCAGTTTCCACAATTTATCACCTCAATGGTTAGTGTTAAAATGTTTAATTAAAGGGATAGTAAACACCAAAAATGTTATTGTTAAAAAAAATTAAAAATAATCCTTTCATTTACCATTCCCCAGTTTTTCATAACCAACACTGTTATAGAAATATACTTTTTACCTTATATCTAAGCTTCTGCTGACTGCCTCCTTATCTCAGATCTTTTGACAGACTTGCATTTCAGGGAGTGCTGACTCTTAAATAAATTCACGTGCGTGATCACAATGCTATCTATATGAAACACATGAACTAACGTCCTCTAGCTGTGAAAAACTGTCAAATGCATTCAGATAGGAGGCGGCCTTCAAGGGCTTAGAAATTAGCATATTATCCAACCTAGGTTTAGCTTTCAAATAATAATACCAAGAGAACAAAGCACATTTGATAATAAAAGTAAATTAAAATTACATACCCTATCTGAATCATGAACGTTTAATTTGGACTTTACTATCCCTTTAAGGGCTATTTAAGTCATTATAAAGCTTTCATAATTGCCATACGTATGTGATTAAAATTAAAATCTTAAATTATGATTATGTTGGGCCATTAAAAAGTATTAAAAAAAAACTAAAAATTTTATATATTTATCTAGGACCAATATAACAATACATTTTTTCTTTTTAAACTGAATACATCCAAAAATAAAAATTAAAAATCAATATGATATGTTAGTGTAAGTTAATAAGTATTAAATAAAAAAAGAAAGATTTACAAAATGAAATTAAAATTAAGTTATGAGAATTACAATTCAAATATAGTATCCAGTATAGTTGGGTACTAAAGTCGTAGATATGGGAGGAAAAAACTCGGGAGATTTTCAGAGAAAATAAAAAACAAGGAGAATATCTGGCAAAAATGGAAGAGATTATTGTACAAAGGGTAGCAATTACAGTACAAAAGAAAGGAAGAGTAGACCCTTAAATGGAGTTTATGCCCTAAAGGGGGAAGAGAAAAGCACAAAGAAAATCTTGTAGTCGGCACAGACAAAAATGATATTGTATAGAGAGACTATGAGCAGTAGAGAATGTAAATAACACATTGAATACAGCTGATAATTATGCAACAATTCTTTGACCATGCTCTAAATTAGCTAAATATTGAAAATGCATTAGACTGTGGTATAAACTTTCAAATACATTTCATTATCAGATTACGTTCAGCTGCTGAATGATATGTTATGGCAGCAGGAATTGTCTGGTAAAAAGGATATCAGATATACAGTTTGGTTCATTTGTCCTCTGACTGTCACTCCATTCTTTATCAATTGTAATTTCAAGGATTCAAAATTATATATTATTTTCATCTCATAGTGACATTGATTTGTACAAATATGTTCAGATTAGACATGAATTTGATTAGAAGTGAGAGAATAGGGTCAAGTCAGATGTTTATATGAACTGTCTTCCTTAGATACAACATTGTAATAATTGTACCTTGAATCCTTGCACCAATATGACATAATAATAATAATAATAATAATAATAATAATAATAATAATAATAATAATAATAATAATAATAATTATATCACTCATCCTTAATTATACCATTTTCTTTAACGTCTGGACAAAATGATCGTTTAAAAAACCTATATCAATTCTTACAAATATTTTTTTAAATTCAGTATCAGGTTTTAATGTCAATGATAAGTGGGTCCTGAAATAAACCACATAAAATAACAAATACATTCTTTTATTCTCAAGAAATATATATTTTTTTTAATATTGAAATTTATCAGAAGAAAAAATACATTATTACAATTAATTATTGAATTAATTGCTTGTTGTATTATAACAAAAATGTATCACAGCCCCAAGAACTACAACACTGAGAATAATGAATAATATTTTACTTGTTTTCTATAAGTTTCATTCTAAAAACTGGTAAAAAAGATAAAATTATATTAATCAAAATAGACGTATTTTTTCCTTCTAGGTAAACAAACATATAGGGCCATATTACAAATGAAGCACTATTTAACACTCCAGCTTCAGCGTTAACTGCACTAGAAGTAAGCTTTTTGCACACATTGGGTAGCACTCGACGCATGTAAAAAGCAGAACTTACAATATTACACATGTAATAACCTATTCCCCCCTTTAAAGTCAATGGATCAAAGAAGTGGAAAAAAACACCCAGTTACACGCAAATTAGATCACATATTCTCAAGTGCGCTAACCTGACATGAAAATATGAATATTTCACATTCCAATGTTCTTCACAAACAAGACTATGTTCTATTTATTCATAAATAAATATTTATATATATATATATATATATATATATATATGAATGATGTTTTTTGATACAATATATATCTATAAATATTATATATATATATATATATATATATATATATGATTAAATCTATAATTTCATCTACTTAACTGCAAAATGCTCCAATGCACTTATATATAAGCCTATATATGTGTACATATGTGTTTATATGTGTAAATATGTTTGTAAATACATATATACACATATATAAATACATATGTATACATAGACATATATATATATATATATATATATATATATATATATATATATATATATATATATATATATATATATATATATATATATATATATATATATATATATATATATAAGCAAAAAGAGTCAGTTGCACTCTCACAAACAGTTCTCCAAGGGCCAGGGTGCTAGAGTAGTTGAAATGTAGCAAAACAGGAAACAGCACTCTCTGGACTTAAGTAAAAAACAAGTAGTTTATTCAGTAACGTTTCGGGGAATGCTCCCCTTCATCAGACCAACAACATACAAGTGAGACAAACATTTAAGCATACACAAACCCCTCCCCCTAGTGCAAAAAAAACGCCAAAAATGGTTGCCATAGCAACCAAGCAACCAGTTCAAAGTAAATACATTTACCAATGCAACAATGACATCAAAGAAACCAGATCATTATGGTTAATTAGCATCAGGTCAATTAGCAAATCAACACATCATCCTACCACATAATACACCTGCTGTATATTAGTACTTCTAATACCCCAGTGGCAGTGTGTCCTTTTAAAGAGACATATCACAATATTATTAGCTAAGTACAGGAACACAAGAATGTGTAGAAAAAAGGGGTTGAAAAAACGTTTAGTTAAACCACGGCACCTCAACATATTGAAATGCAATTCACGTAATGCACTTATAGTAAATGCCTAACTCATAATACCCGTACTACATAGTCAAGGGTCATGTGTACCATAAATGCTATAGAAGCAAATAGCAGCAAACTCGTTATACAGATACCTCAAACGATGTGACCGTATTACATGCACAAAGTGTAGCACGACCTATGTAATCACCCTGTTCAGCATCGGACCAACCTCGCGCTGAATCTAGCACAGCTACTAGCGGAACAACAAGGGATATGTGCATGCGTGGAAACCCGGCACAGTCCAGCCCCCAAAGCTCCAGCTAGGTACCCAATAGGATAGAAAGGACAAGCCCCCACACCGGACAAACAGAGTTAATAAAATGGCATGGTAAGAGGGCCCCAAGGTACTACTAAGGGAAGGAAGGGTCCGGGTCATGAACGTAATAAATGCAGCAGGATATGCAGTAGAAGATAGTACAACACCCCTAATACCCAGATATCAGGAGTCACCCACTTAGGTCTAGTAACCCAGCTAGTTCAGTCTGACAAACACGATGAGAAGGGTATATGCGTCTGTCATTTCTAACCTGTCAGCACCGGTCTTGCGGTCAAGACACCTATTGTCCGTGCATAGGCAATTTTACAGGGTCACAAAAAGGATGTCTATAAGTGTGCGCATGCGTGTAAGCCATGCCCAGTCAATTATTACTGTGTAAGGCAAGGTCCCTGATAGGCCGTCTGGGACAAGCCCCTATCCCTGTGTGAGTGACAGTTTTGCTATGAGATAGGGGGGCAGGGGTCCAAAGTCAAAAGATATGTCGGTCACAGTATGTTTCAGGCTGATGCTGTGATTACAGGTTTTCTAGAGCCCGGTGGCCCAGAAATATACGGATCGCTATAAAGGAAAAGAGACCCCTAAACTAATGTGAATAAATACATAGTACAGGCAGGTCCCATCCCCCTAGATACAGAAAATACTAGTGCTAACAGGGTTCCGTAGTGCAAGGTTAGTAGCACCAGCACTCAGTGATGTGTCAACACTGCGGTGTGCATCAAAAGTAACATCCACTAATATACATAACAGAAACAACCTAAATAAGGGTACACCCATTGGGCACCCCTCCTGGAGGATAAATATGGGCAGAGCCCACAGCCAATCAGCAACCAGACTTCATGAACTCACTGTGGATAAAAGAATGCAAACATAGTATCAGCTACTGTACAAACTAAATTAATCCCCTTAGAAAGATACAACCAGATACATTAGAAGCGTACACAGCTTAGTTCATAAAAAACAATGCCAGTCTATCCCCATGTTCAAACCTCTGGGGTGTATAGTGTCCAGTTTGAAAATCCACTCGGCCTCCTTCTGTAAGAGACTGGTGTCCCTGTCACCTCCCCTAGGCATTGGGGGTACATGATCGATGAGTTTAAATCTCAGGTCCGCCACAGAGTGACCCTTCTCCATAAAATGTCTGGCCACCGGTTGGTCACTCTTGCCTTTCTCAATTGCCGTCCGGATGGCACTCCTGTGATTAGCCATCCTTTTCTTAATGTCATCTGACGTCTTACCTATATAGAATAGGCCACAGTTGCAATTCAGCATGTACACCACAAATTTTGTGGTACACGTAAGGAAATGCTTGATCTTGTAGCTCGTGTTACTGTGTGGATGTTTGAATTGCTTGCATTGCAGCATGGCGTTACACGTTACACAACTCGGGCACTTGTAGGAGCCCCTTTTGGTGTTTGTCTTGACCTTGCTGTAGCTATCAGTTGGATCAGTGTTCATTAAGATGTCTTTTAGGTTTCTTCCCCTCTTATATCCAATTCTGGGTGGTCCATAGTCGTGGTATGGTAATGATGGATCAGTCTGGACAATATCCCATTTCTCTTTTAAAGTAACTCCTAGTGTTCTCGTGCTAGGGGTGTATGCAGTGACAAAATTCATCCTCTTCTGTTGGTCTCTTTTTGGCATTTTCATGCTCAACTGGGCCCTTGCTTCCTTTATAGTGTTACCATTGTATCCTCTGCTGTAAAACCGTGATTCCATTTCTTTCAGTTGTACCTCACGGTTTTCCTCTGATGTGTTATTGCGGATGACTCTCAGCAGCTGTGCCTTAGGGATGGCTTTTATGAGTGATCTTGGATGGTAACTAGAAGCATGTAGCAGTGTGTTTCTGTCGGTAGACTTTTTAAATAAGGTGGTACCCAATCTGTTGTTTATCTTATAAATTCTTAGATCCAGGAAATCCACTTCATTGTAGCTGGACACTTCCTTCAATTGAACCTGTCCCCCTATTGTGTTCAGGGATTTGACCCACTCGCCAAAGGACTCAATCGTGCCTCTCCAGACCACAACGATATCATCAATGTAGCGCTTGTAAAAGCGTACTTGTTGATTGTCATATACCTTGAACACCTTTTCCTCCATATGTTCCATGAATAAGTTTGCAAAAGCAGGTGCCATATTCGAGCCCATGGCCGTTCCCATGAGCTGAAGATAAAATCTCCTTTCGAATTTAAAGTAGTTCAGCTTAAGACATAGAGATAGAAGTTCAATAATAAAGCTGGTAGGGGGACCCACATATGGGCATCTTTCAAGGCAGTTGGTAATTATCTCCATCCCCATTTCGTGCGATATAATAGTATAGAGGCTTGTGACGTCAAGACTGGCAAGCACGTCTCCTGGTTCTATGTCAGATATGTCAGTGAGATATGCAATGAGTGTGGTGGAGTCTCTTAGGTATGAGCGCATGTTTACAACCAGTGGTTGTAGCATAGAGTCAACATATTTAGCCAGGGGTTGTAGGAGTGACCCCCGTGCTGAGACAATGGGGCGTCCAGGTGGATGTACCAATTGTTTGTGTATCTTGGGGAGTGTATAGAGAATTGGCCTGACTGGGTTGTTAGTGGTTAGCCATTCCTTGGTGGTAGGGTCTATCCAGTTCATTTGTGCTGCATGTTCAATAACTGAGTCAATCCGTGCTTTATAGGTAATCGTGGGGTCACAAGGTAAGGCTTTGTAGGTTGAGACATCCGCCAGTTGTTTATCTATTTCAGTCTTATAATCTTGATAATCCTGCAGAACAACCGCACCACCCTTGTCCGCTGGGCGTATGACAATGGTAGAGTCATTTCTAAGGGATTGAACAGCTTCCCAGTCAGTTGTTGTCATATTATTTCTAGTTAGGCCTTGCTCCCTCTGTCCTAATCTTTGTTGGATAAGGCGAGTATAGGTTCTAATACTTGGATTCGTCGTGGGTGGTTCAAATGTACTTGGTTTCTTAAAGGGGTGTCTGTTTTCTTCCAATCCCTTTCCCTGGAAAAAGTCACCAAATTTCAGCTGCCTCTGGAAACGCATACTGTCAATATAAGTAGTGAAGTCATCAGCCTTAGTTGTGGGTACAAAGGAGAGGCCCTTCATAAGTACCCGCCTTTCGTTGTCATTCAGGACATGCTGGCTAAGATTGACCGTTACATCCTCCTCCTCCTGCGGGGTAGTGGGGGTCTTCTTCCAAAATCCGCCCCTGCGTGTATGCGGTCTTCGCCCCTTCCCCTGGAGCGGGTGGTAATGCCTAAAAAAGGCTGAGTGCTGTGCTGGTTCTCATTCTCCTGTGGCCGGTCACCCGAGTAATCCGTGTCAGAGCCAGAACTTGAATCCACCGTGTTCAGTTGTCGGTGTGCATATGTTCTAAACCTTCTTTGTCTTCTTGGCTGGTACTGGGCTCTTTCAACCGGTCCAAGTGTCCATCGGTAAACCTTTTTATCCTTATAATCCTCCATAACATAACCAAGTTTTTTGTTTTTGAAGGCAATTAAGGCATTGTTGTATTCCCGTAGTTGTGTGTTAATCTTGTCCATCCAGTTCTCTGATTTGTCCTGCATCAGGATCTGGCCTTTAACTTCCTCCAAAATGCTGATATCATCCTTTGCTTTTTGCATCTGACTTCCTCGACCACTAGCAAGATCAAATCAAGGGAACATTTATTCAATATCGCTACCCATTTCCTGCAGAAGTCAGAGTTCTGTCTGCCTATGGTGGGCACATTGTTGATTCTAAAGCCTCTAGGTATCAGTCTCTTTCTATGGTACTCAGAAAGGTAAATGCCATGAAGTTTAAGATCCACCTCTTTTTTCTTCAATTTGATGAGTTGATTGTACACAGTCACAGCATTTTCCGCTGGATCTTCAGGTAGTAAGGTGTCAAACAGTATCCTTGCTGCATCCAAGTCACTCATGGATAGTGTCTCTGCACCCTCCACATGATGATGTGTTGATTTGCTAATTGACCTGATGCTAATTAACCATAATGATCTGGTTTCTTTGATGGCATTGTTGCATTGGTAAATGTATTTACTTTGAACTGGTTGCTTGGTTGCTATGGCAACCATTTTTGGCGGTTTTTTGCACTAGGGGGAGGGGTTTGTGTATGCTTAAATGTTTGTCTCACTTGTATGTTGTTGGTCTGATGAAGGGGAGCATTCCCCGAAACGTTACTGAATAAACTACTTGTTTTTTACTTAAGTCCAGAGAGTGCTGTTTCCTGTTTTGCTATATATATATATATATATATATATATATATATATATATATATATATATATATATATATATATATATATATATACACACATACACACATATACATCTTTTAAAATGTATTCATCTCTATATTAAAGCCCTTTACCTGCCTTTTTTTCTAACACCTGAGACCTCATATCTTTGAGCCCTTATAACTTTTTTGTGCAATATTTATTTTAAATTATTTTTATTAGATGGTGTTATTATGAGTATAACTGTACTTTGTAATGTATTTTTGAAGTGTTTTGTGACCCTTTTTTGTTTTGCAAAACAGTTACCAGAGCTCTGAGGACGCAGTAACCCAATGAACATTAACTTTCAACTTGCAATATGAGCAGAAAACCTGACGCGCACAAACACCCGCAATATACCGCAATATACCTTGTGCATAAATTTTAGTGCTCCACTTGTAATCTGGCCACAATGGGCTATTATTAAGCAAAATGATTGCCCCAAATGCTCATATACACACACTTAAATAAATAAATTGGCTTGCTCTAAGAAGGGAAATGGCTGCTCTATGTGCAGTTTAGATAGCGTTGTTCTAATATACCTCCATGAACAACACTGTTCTAAAGGAGGCGGAGCTACATGGCACAAAGTCACTAGGAGGGGCACCATTCCCTACACACAAACACTGGCCACATTCTAATAGCGGTGTAACTAGCATAAAAGCGTATAGATTGGGAAAAGAGGGTGTAACAAAACAATCCGAAAGTGATTTTATAGCCCAGTGGTTCTCAACCCAAGTGACCTCAAGGCCCAGTAAATTTTAGCCGGATGTGTCTAGGGCTCTATAATGTGTGTGTATATATATATATAATAATGCATTGGTGTTAACTTAACTGCGGTGCCCTGGTCCAGTCCTACCTGCCCCCCACTGAACTGCCGCTATATGTGCACAGTGCACACAAACCTGTGCACTGGCACTCTGTCAGGTGTGCCCGGTATTTCTTATGTGTGGAGCAGCAGGGCTGTAACAGTTAGGGCATTTCAGGTCAAGGTCCACCTAGAGGGCTGTCAAGGCCTGGTACTGGGCCATAGCCCAGCTGTTGAGAAACCAGGTTATAGACTGCCATTGCTGTTCAATGTTTATTGTTTTAAACTTATTATATGTTATGTTTAAATAAAAAAATAATAATCCATTTTACTGAGCGTATAATTTAGAGCTATAGAAGCTCTAGTACATGTGAGAACTATTCCCCCCCACACTAAGGGGTATATTTATTATAGTGCGAGCGGACATGATACGATGTAGCGTATCATGTCCACTGCACATAGATAAATGCTGACAGCATATGCTGTCTGTATTTATCACTGCACCAGCAGTTCTTGTGAACTGCTGGTGCAATGCCACCCCCTGTCAATCAGCCCGATCGTATTCTATCGGGTTGATTTCTGTCCGCGGCCTCAGAGCAGGCGGACAAGTTATGAAGCAGCGGTCTTTAGACTTCTGTTTCCGGCGAGCCTGAAGGCTTGTGCGGAAACAGGGGCATTAAGCTCCATACAGGGCTTGATAAATCGCCCCCCACGGAGGTTCTTTCCTGCTTTTTTTGAGGTTATTCAATGAGCACAATTTGATCTTGAGAGACTGATTGAAACACTGACTTCAAATCCATCTGGTTATTGGCTATTGTAGTGCACAGTGTTGTATTTCTTTCTATGCATTTTATTTTCACTGTTCTATATGCATTTCAGAATTGCTGCATCTCAGTAAGAGTTGGTTTTATAATAAATGTATTTGAATAACAGTTTTATTCTTCAGACTGCTTCTGTTAGTCATATGCTAACTAATGTTCAGTTAAGGATAGATGGAGATGCCAGTCATCACACCAATGCTACTTGTTACCCAGGGCAACCCACACTGTACTTGTGTTACCTTAAAGGACCATTATATACAGTAGAGTTGCATAATCCATAATTGTGTTACAAAAAGACAATGCAAAAGCACTTAGTTTGAATTTCAAATGACTAGTAGATTTTTTTCTGACAAATGTCAGCTATTTACATTTTTCTTCCTAATGCATCATGTGACAGCCATCAGCCACTAAATGCATATATGTACATGCTGTGAATCTTGCACATGCTCAGTAGGAGCTGGTGCCTCAAAAAGTGTGCATAAAAAGAGATGGGGCACATTTAGATAATGGAAGTGACCTGGAAAGTTGTTTAGAATTGTGTGTCTATATGAATCGTAAACATTTATTTTTGACTTGACTGTCCATTTAAGAGGTCTTCTATAAAAGCCCAAAAGACAACCTGCTGCTCCTAATCATGCTGTATGTTTCCTACCCACTCCCTACTTATTTTCCAGTTTCTGTTCCTCTTTCTGCCACGTGTTACCTGTGACCATATCAGCTCCTGACCTCTTGGCTTTAGCTCCTGAGCTCACATCAGTCTTTTCCCTGGCTGTAAGACCTGTGACTAAACTGTCCCCTCACCTCTTGGCCTTGGCTCTTGACCTCACTTCAGTCTTTTCCCTGGCTGTAAGACCTGTAACCAAACTGTCCCCTCACCTCTTGGCCTTGGCTCCTGAGCTCACATCAGTCTTTTCCCTGGCTGTAAGACCTGTGACCAAACTGTCCCCTCACCTCTTGGCCTTGGCACTTGAACTCACATCAGTCTTTTCCCTTGGCTGTAAGACCTGTGACCATACTTTACCCTCACCCTTTGGCTTTGCCTATTGGCTGTGAAACATGTAACCAATATGGCTTCTGACTTGTCTCTGGTGTTGATTATCTACCTGACTCAGCTCCTACCTATTTCTATTTATCTATTTCCTGGTCTTAGCCAGTCTAGTGAAATAAAAAATGGGTTCTAGAATAGGGATGGGGGAGTGTGTTTATATTCGAATTTGAATGTTAAAACGAATGTTATTGTAGAAATATTCTTAAAAATTCTGTAATCGAATACTATTTACAGTTTTCAAATGTCACTTTTGATTTTGAATATTCATAATTAGATTGAATATCCACATTCGAAATTTCAAATGTAACATTAGATTTAACAAATACTATTCAGAAGTTCAATAGTTCATGTAGTCGGGAATTTAGTAAATTGATACTTAATAGATTCAAATATATCAATTTGAATGTTTCTATTTCAAATATTGCATATTTTGAATATTACATTTAAAGAAAGCCTTAGAAATACTATTACAAATATATAAATTAAAAATTTTCTAATTCGAATATTGCATAATTCAAATTAAATTATAAAAAAATTTTTAATTGAATATTACATTTAAGGAAAGCATAAGAAATACTAATAAATTAAACAAATGTTAGATTGTTGTACAAACATTCAAAATTCGATTAAAATGAAAAAATGTGTTAAAATTGGTTTCATTTTTCAAATGTTGTGAAACACACGCCCATCCCTATTCCAGAACATCAAACTCAAGTAAGTTCTTACCTACATAGGGGTCGATCCGATATAAAGCGTCGCCCGCAAAAGCCGGCGACGCCAATATTTGCGCGGATTTGGTATCACATATACGGCGTAACCTAGAAGTTACGCCCGTATATTTCTGCCGTCGCCCGCAGTTTTTTGGGCCATAGGCAGGTATACCAAACCCGCGCAGTTTGGTATCCAATATGCAGCGTAAGGACTTACGTGGCGAAAATGGAGAAAACTTACTCCATTTTCACCTCGCCACAAAAAGCAGCCGTAAGAAGCCTTACGCTGACTATTGGAGCCCCGTAACTCCCTAAACTAACTAGAAAATAAACCTAACACCTAACGCATGCGCAATGTCTATCTCCCTGTCAACCGCGATCTGCTAAAATAAACCTAACACCTAACGCATGCGCAATGTCTATCTCCCTGTCAACCGCGATCCCCCCCCCCGAAATCCCTAATAAAGTTATTACCCCCTAAACCGCCGCTCCCGGACCCCGCCGCCATCTACATAAACTAACCCCCTACTGTGAGCCTCTAAAACCGCCGCCATCTACCTTATCTATCCCCTAATCTGACCCCTTACACCGCCGCCACCTATATAAAAATTATTAACCCCTAATGTAAGCCCCTTACACCGCCGCCATCTCTATTAAAATGATTAACCCCTAATTTAATCTACCTACCCCGCCGCCAGCTATGTTATCTATATTAACCCTAAGTATATTATAGTTAATATAGGTATTACATTATATATATTAACTATATTAACCCTAATTATATTAGGGTTAATATAGTTAATATAGTTACTATAGTATTTATATTAACTATATTAACTCTATCTAACCCTAACTAAATTTATATTAAATTAATCTAATTCATTTATAAACTAAAATATTCCTATTTAAATCTAAATACTTACCTATAAAATAAACCCTAAGATAGCTACAATATAATTAATAATTACATTGTAGCTATGTTAGGGTTAATATTTATTTTACAGGTAAATTGTTAATTATTTTAACTAGGTATAATAGATATTAAATAGTTATTAACTATTTAATATCTACCTAGTTAAAATAATTACCCAATTACCTGTAAAATAAATCCTAACCTAAGTTATAAATACACCTACACTATCAATAAATTTAATAAATTACAAACATCTATCTAAAAATACAATTAAATTAACTAAACTAAATTACAAAAAAAAAACAAACACTAAATTACAAAAAATAAAAAAAAGATTACAAGATATTTAAGCTAATTACACCTATTCTAAGCCCCCTAATAAAATAATAAACCCCCAAAATAAAAAAAATTCCCTGCCCTATTCTAAATTCAACAAATAGTGTTAGGCTTTTTTAAGGGGGGTTTGGGTGGGTTTAGAATAGGGGTATGTGGGTGGTGGGTTGTAATGGGGGGGGTATTGTATTTGTTGTATGCAAAAGAGCTGAATTCTTTGGGGCATGCCCCACAAAAGGCCCTTTTAAGGGCTGGTAAGGTAAAGAGCTTTGAAATTTGTTGAATTTAGAATAGGGCAGGGAATTTTTTTTATTTTGGGGGTTTATTATTTTATTAGGGGGCTTAGAATAGGTGTAATTAGCTTAAATATCTTGTAATCTTTTTTTTATTTTTTGTAATTTAGTGTTTGTTTGTTTTTGTAATTTAGTTTAGTTAATTTAATTGTATTTTTAGATAGATGTTTGTAATTTATTAAATTTATTGATAGTGTAGGTGTATTTATAACTTAGGTTAGGATTTATTTTACAGGTAATTGGGTAATTATTTTAACTAGGTAGATATTAAATAGTTAATAACTATTTAATATCTATTATACCTAGTTAAAATAATTAACAATTTACCTGTAAAATAAATATTAACCCTAACATAGCTACAATGTAATTATTAATTATATTGTAGCTATCTTAGGGTTTATTTTATAGGTAAGTATTTAGATTTAAATAGGAATATTTTAGTTTATAAATGAATTAGATTAATTTAATATAAATTTAGTTAGGGGTGTTAGGGTTAGATAGAGTTAATATAGTTAATATAAATACTATAGTAACTATATTAACTATATTAACCCTAATATAATTAGGGTTAATATAGTTAATATATATAATGTAATAACTATATTAACTATAATATACTTAGGGTTAATATAGATAATATAGCTGGCGGCGGGGTAGGTAGATTAAATTAGGGGTTAATCATTTTAATAGAGATGGCGGCGGTGTAAGGGGCTTACATTAGGGGTTAATAATTTTAATATAGATGGCGGCGGTGTTAGGGGCTCACTTTAGGGGGTTATAGATATAATATAGCTGGCGGCGGGGTACGGGAGCGGCGGTTTAGGGGTTAATAACTTTATTAGGTTGCGGCGGGGTAAAGGAGCGGCGGTTTAGGGGTTAATAGCTTTTTTATTGTTAGGCTAGTGAGGGGGGATAGCGGATAGAGGGTTAGACAGTGCGGGCTATGTTAGGGAGGCGTGTTAGACCGTGCGGGCTATGTTAGGGAGGCGTGTTAGACAGTGCGGGCTATGTTAGGGAGGCGTGTTAGACAGTGCGGGCTATGTTAGGGAGGCGTGTTAGACAGTGCGGGTGTTTTAGACTTTAGTCAGGTTTTATAGGCGCCGGCAGATTCTAACGTGGCGCAAGTCACTGGCGACGCCAGAAATTTGTACTTACGCAGATTTCTGGACATCGCTGGTTTGTCAGACTTACAGCACGTTAGCATCTGTCGGCGACCTATATGGGATGGCTCGAGTTGCGAGCTGAAACTGCGGGCGACGCCGGTTCCCTCGCTTGCGCCGCAAACTGCGATCGATATCGGATCGCGCCCATAGTTCTTGTTTTAAAATAGAGAACATGAAAGTTAAACAATTATTGTATGAGAGGGTTTTAAAGGAATATTAAACAGTGCTTTATTAGTAATAATAAATATGCTAAATCAAAGTAAACCGAAAAAGAAACAGATTGTGCAAAAAACAGCAAACATCTTATTTGTTTTCTTTCAAAATGAGCACTTAGAAATTCTCAGTATAGCCCTGCCCCCATCTTTGAAACTTAGGTTACATTCTGTCTGATCTACGTATGAGCAAGTCTTACTCCCTGTTATTAAGTATATTCACTTAACAGTAACCAGCCTAGAAGTTTTATGACATCAGGCTAAGATAAATCTTCCTGCAGAGGCCCCTCCTCCTTGTAAGGCTGTGACAGGAAGTAAAGGACACTGCACAAATGTAGTTTAAAAATAAATAAAAGGTAAATCCATTTAAATAAATGAATAATACATATTGTAATTGGGTCTCATATCCAATTGGTCCTAGATAAGGGCATGTGTTGACATATTTGTGAATTTAAGCCTTCTCAACGACATTTCAGCATGCCAATATAAAAAAAAATCTTTGCTGCAAAGCATAGCTCTCAGATCAAGATAAAAATTACTAAATCAAGAACTGATAAATATGTTCCACATCAAAGTAATTCCTCAGAACTTACTCTTGTGATGTAAGAAAGGAAAATATGTAAAAAATACTCAATCAAGAATCGTGTTTATAATACTATAAAGAATCATCTTGAACAAAAAAATTTGACCTACTAAACATGAGTGACTTTCTTTTATGAATTTTGAACTTTACATTTTTGAGGGCACTAGGGATTGAGTCTCTATAGTGTAAGGGGCCAAATTATCAAGGTCCGAAAAGAGCTTGATGCCCTTTGTTTCTAAAGACCGCTGCTCCATATCTTTTCCGTCTGTTCTGAGGCGGTGGACAGGAATCAAGCCGATCGAATACGATCAGGTTGATTGACACCCCTGCTAGCGTCCGATTGGCAGCGAATCTGCTAGGGGCAGTATTGCACAAGCAATTCTGGTGAACTGCTTGTGCAATGATAAATGCCAAAAGCGTATGCTGTCGGCATTTATCGATGTGCAGCGGACATGATACGCTACATTGTATCATGTCCACTTGCACTTTGATAAATATGCCCCCAATGGTGGAGTTTGGTGGTCATTTGGTGGTCTGGGCTATGCTAAATTTGAATGTGCCAGGATCATGCTTGGGCAAACCAGGTGGTCTATGGCATGCTTGAGTATTTATGGGCGAGATTTATGTGGTCCCCAAAAATAAAACCATAATATATAAAGGAAAGGGAAAGCAGCTCTGTTTATGTATTTTTGGACAGAGTACAAAATACCCAATTTGAAAAGTAAATTAACCCCTTCCCACCCAGACTTATTTGTCTACATTGGAACAAAGTTCCAATGTAAACAAATAAGTTAAAAAGTGAAATCACGCGATTGTTTATGTGATCACGTGATTTCAATGATGGGATTCTGTCTGAGGGTAATGCATATGATGCTAGGCATGCCCCCCAGCCCACAGTCCTACTCAGGAAGCGTCTTTGGCTTCAGTACAGCCAAAAGGCTAAAACGGTCTATGCCATCCTACCAGGGCCATCTTTAATATTGATTGGATCCTGGGCAATCAGTTTCTTGGGCCCCCCGTTCTGCACCGCTGCCCCCCGCCATGCAATTTTGGTCTCCATCCTAACATCCCCTAACATAAAAAAAAACACAAAAATGAAATACACACACATTAATCATAGACCTGTCTTAAACAACCATGGCTAACAAAAAATAGACATTACTGGACCTAAGCAGTTTGCAAGCTTTGTGTTGGCTCCTAAAGTTTTATTTAAAGGCTAAAAATTACTAATGTCAGATCCCAGCTTCCCCCATTCTCCTCCCCATGTCAGATCCCCAGCTTCCCCCATTTCCCTCCCCATGTCAGATTCCCAGCTTCACCCATTCACCTCCCCATGTCAGATCCCCAGCTTCCCCCATTCCCTTCCCCATGTCAGATCCCTAGCTTCCCTTATTCCCCCCCATGTCAGATCCCCAGTTTACCCTATTCCCCTCCCCATGTCAGATCCCCAGTTTACCCTATTCCCCTCCCCATGTCAGATCCCCAGCTTCACTAATTCCCCTTCCCATGTCAGATCCCCAGCTTCCCTTATTCCCCTCCCCATTTCAGGTCCCCAGCTTCCCTTATTTCCCTCCCCATGTCAGATCCCCAGCTTCCCTTATTCCCCTCACCATGTCAGATTCCCTGCTTCCCTTATTCCCCTCCCCATATCAGATCCCCAGCTTCCCTTATTCCCCTCTCCATGTCAGATTCCCAGCTTTCCTTATTCCCCTCACCATGTCAGATCCCCAGCTTCCCTTATTCCCCTCACTATGTCAGATTCCCAGCTTCCCTTATTCCTCTCACCATGTCAGATCCCCAGCTTCCCTTATTCCCCTCACCATGTCAGATTCCCAGCTTCCCTTATCCCCCTCACCATGTCAGATCCCCAGCTTCCCTTATTCCCCTCACCATGTCAGATTCCCAGCTTCCCTTATTCCCCTCACCATGTCAGATTCCCAGCTTCCCTTATTCTCCTCCCCATGTCAGATTCCCAGCTTCCCTTATTCCCCTCCCCATGTCAGATCCCCAGCTTCCCTTATTCCCCTCTCCATTTTAGATCCCCAGCTTCCCTTATTTCCCTCCCCCATGTCAGATCCCCAGCTTCCCTTACATAAAAACAAGACAAAATTCCCTGTTGTAACTGTCACTTAAAACAGGTAAACAAAACTCAGGTGCAATTTAAACGTCCATACCATTTTGCACAATATAAGTATCCCAGGAGAGTACATGTAAGCGGCAAAGAAACAAGAGAGGATAGTGTTCCATAAACAATATATGTACAAATGTCGATAGTGATAAACTCACATACTCACCCCGCTGGAAGAATAGCCACACCATTCACTAGGACAGTTACCAGTTGCGAGATCCGATCATCATAGGTGAACCACAGCTCTGGTGTGGGATTATTCACTTGACGAACATCATTCCATTACGGATACTGCTTACATTAGTGCCTGTCATCGAGTGTGGCGTCTTACATCACCAAGAGGGTGTGTAAAGGGGTGTGTGAGTACCTCTCGAATCCGCTCCAATCCTCTCTCTCATTGGTGTCGGTTCTTCAACTCTCCTGGGTATTATGTGCAGCGATGGCTTCTCGCACCTGGTGGAGGCTGCTGAGGCTCTTTTAAAAAAACGGGCTCCTTGTAGTCCGAGAATAAATATATAGCAAAAATGATGAAAAGAGTCTCTGTACAGGTAAAATTATCCATAGACTTTATTACAATAGAAAGGATAAAATTCAATAACACCAGCACAAAAACAGGAGACAGCTGGTCCTACTAGTTTCGGCATAGTGCCATAATCATAGACCTGCTGGATACTTGGACAAGGGGCGTTTAAAAGTATTACTCCACAGTCATTGGCCACAGGGGAGCCAAAGTAAACTCCCACTTAACCCTAAGGATTTGTACATGTGTCAAAAAAGGGGGGGGGGGGGAGCTGTAAATTAAGGATATATGACCATGTCTATTACATAATATAATATAATATAATAAGTAGTCCACAAATATGTCTCATGAAACATCCAGTGTAGAATACATAATGTTTCTCAGTACCATTATATAAAAACACATCATAACAGGCATTATGTATGAAGTTGTTACCTAAAGTAGGCAATAAAAAATAACAGTAAATGCAAAGGGGATTGCAACTTAGCACATTTGTATATAGAGCAACAATTATTTGTTAACATTCTAACATTGTTATTTTTAATAATATTACGTTTATACCATAAATAGGCTAACAAATTGTATCCCAGATTACATAGCGATAAGAATCGGTAGCGTTATACATAGGACATGAGAAGAAATTATCAATTAAAAAGGTTAAACAGGTATAGTGAAACACTCCTATTTATATATGATGCATGTCTCAATTAGTTAATGCATAGGACTAACTAATTCCAAATAGTAGCAAAAAATACACACACAAATTTTACATTAAAGAACATATACACACATACTGTTAAACACAAATAGTATTCATAAATGGATAGAGACATGATTGCATTGATGCTGCTTCTAGGACGCCGCATAAACATGTCATTTGACACAAGCTTGTGATGGACAAAACAAAAAAGCGTTATATAAATCCATGAGAAGTGAAAAATAGGCGCAACCAGAAGCAGCACCACACAATATCAGAATACTATGTGGACAAAAAAGGCCCAGCTTCCCTTATTCCCCTCCCCATGTCAGATGCCCAGCTTCCTTTATTCCCCTCCCCAGGTCAGATCCTTAGCTTCCCCCATCCCCTCCCCATGTCAAATCCCCAGCTTCCCTAATTCCCCTTCCCATGTCAGATCCCCAGCTTTCCTTATTCCCCTCCCCATGTCATATCCCCAGCTTCCCTTATTCTCCTCCCCATTTCAGATCCCCAGCTTCCCTTAGTCCCCTCCCCATTTCAGATCCCCAGCTTCCCTTATTTCCCTCCCAATGTCAGATCCCCAGCTTCCCTTATTTCCCTCCCCATGTCAGATCCCCAGCTTCCCTTATTCACCTCCCCATTTTAGATCCCCAGCTTCCCTTTTTTCCCTCCCAATGTCAGATCCCCAGCTTCGCTTATTCCCCTCCCAATGTCAGATCCCCAGCTTCCCTTATTTCCCTCCCAATGTCAGATCCCCAGCTTCCCTTATTCCCCTCCCCATTTCAGATCCCCAGCTTCCCTTATTTCCCTCCTAATATCAGATCCCCAGCTTCCCTTATTCCCCTCCCCATTACAGATCCCCAGCTTCCCTTATTCCCCTCTCCATGTCAGATCCCCAGCTTCCCTTATTCCCCTCCCCATGTCAGATCCCCAGCTTCGCTTATTCCCCTCCCAATGTCAGATCCCCAGCTTCCCTTATTTCCCTCCCAATGTCAGATCCCCAGCTTCCCTTATTCCCCTCCCCATTTCAGATCCCCAGCTTCCCTTATTTCCCTCCCAATATCAGATCCCCAGCTTCCCTTATTCCCCTCCCCATTACAGATCCCCAGCTTCCCTTATTCCCCTCCCCATGTCAGATCCCCAGCTTCCCTTATTCGCCTCCCCATGTCAGATCCCCAGCTTCCCTTATTCCCCTCCCCATGTCAGATCCCCAGCTTCCCTTATTCCCCTCCCCATATCAGATCCCAAGCTTCCCTTATTCCCCTCCCCATGTCAGATCCCAAGCTTCCCTTATTCCCCTCCCCATGTCAGATCCCCAGCTTCCCTTATTCCCCTCCCCATGTCAGATCCCCAGCTTCCCTTATTCCCCTCCCCATGTCAGATCCCTAGCTTCCCTTATTCCCCTCCCCATGTCAGATCCCCAGCTTCCCTTATTCCCCTCCCCATGTCAGATCCCCAGCTTCCCTTATTCCCCTCCCCATGTCAGATCCCCAGGTTCCCTTATTCTCTTCCCCATGTAAGATCCCCAGCTTCCCCCCTCCCCTCCCCAGGTCAGATCCCCAGCTTCCCCCATCCCCTTCCCATTCAACGTTTGTGCTTTTATAGTTCTGCTATATTTGTGTGCATATTAATAAATGTACATTTATACATGTATTACTGCAAGTTAAACTCTTGTTCATGATTAATCCAAAAAATGATTGTGTCTGCTGAAAAAGCAAACCAGCATCTGTGTTTAGAATTCATATAAAAATTCCCTTTCTCTTACCCCCAACACAACTTATTATGCATATGTTGAGGATATGTGCTTGGGAATAATGAAAAGTAAAAATAATTACTATGACTTGTCTGGGATATTAGGTTGTCTTTGTCATGAACTGTTCCGGACCTGCTTGTGCCTGAATACTTTTTTCAGATGAGGAACATAGTGATACAAAATAGAGGTCAGGTGGAACTAGAGTTTGGGACAGCAGTTTGTCCTGTAAGAACATTGATATAGCTTGGTAGAATGACCATGTAAATGCTGATGATTCTACCTAAATTAACATGCATATACATAAGAAGACAAGGCCCTGCCCTGTTGCCGTAGGACCTTAAAGTCTAGGTCAGCAGTGGTTTGGAAGACTATGTGGCCCCTGAAGACATGTCCTGTGGTCACCAACCTTTTCTCCAAATCAGGAGGTAACGCATCTTCTCCCCCGCTTTCCCAGATACCTGATTGCAGGCGTGCAGCTACAAGCTACACAAGTTTCCGGAGTGCCAGCCAGTGAGGGAAGCAGAGATAACCCCGCCCCCTCAGCAGCCAACTCCCCCGCTGCGCACCTGCAATCAGGTTTCTGGGGATAGACCGGGGGATTAGTTAGGCATGCTGGCAATTGCCAGGGGCAGTTACCAGGGCCCCTTCCGCAATCAGATTTTTTATACAGGCTCAAGGGGCAGCTGCTTTGGGGCCCACACATTAAAGATGGCCCTGCATCCTATGGGCGTAAAAGCCCTGTGCAGTTAGGACGGCATAGAACATCCTAAGGGCAGGAAGGGGTTAAAGTATAAACAAACAAGATAAATAATGAATGCACACCACATTGTATTTTTCACTAAACTAAATGAAATATTTAGGGCCCAGATTAGAGCACAATTGATAGCGCAGTGTGAGCTATTCATATCGGGACCCTGAGCTAAGACTAGCGCAGAATCTGATATTACAAGTCTGTAGTTAAAAAGAATTACTAGAGAATGTTAGTGCAGCTGATATTTTTTCCTGTGCCCTATAGTTTCAATAAATAGCGCTAAAAATGTAAGTGTGACTGGAGACCTGAAGTAAAGTGTTAGGGCTACAATGAAAGCTTATAAAAACAAATGTTAAACATATTAAAATAAAGTATTTCACTCATTTATACATATTTAAAGTAATTTTTATTAAAATAAATATTTTGAAAGTGATTTAAATAGATATAGTATACGACAAGGTGTTGGACTGGGAAGGGTTTAAAGTTGTATATGTATGTGTCTGGATTTGTATGTGTGTATTTTTCAGTATTTATGTGTATGTATGTGTACATATTTATGTGCATATATATATATATATATATATATATATATATATATATATATATAGCTACAAAAAGAAATCTTCACGGTCAATCAGAGAAAAAGATCACCAGACTTACCAGCGCTATCTCAAAAGGTAAAAAACCACAAACCACCTTCAATAAATGCTCTCACAGATATCTCCCTGAAAGGTAGTACAATACTTTTTACAGCTGCCAATCCAGTAAACAAAATAAATCCCTCAGGCTTATTCTCAAAAGTAAATACAAAAAATAGCCTGGATAGCGCTCACATATACATATAGTTTGCATAATAATAATATTATTAGTAATACTAGCTTCAATATATATGTAAAACCTACATGTATATATCTATACACATATATGCAAATGATATTAAAGCAACGAAAAAGAACAATAATAAATGATAAATGATTCAGCATATAGTCAAACAATCAAAGTTCATATAGAATCAGTGGTGATGTGGACAGGTGTGGGATCTCCTCATATATAACCCCCACTCAGATGTGCACTTACTTCAGAAACCCTCAATCATATGAGGTAAGGATGATTCGTGTCAGCGAAAAACTTGGCACCTCCTGGAGTATGGAACTGGATCACCGGAGCTGTGTATTCCCCTGATACTGATTGTGATGCTCTCTGTATTTACACCCAGTCGTCTGTATTGCTTTAAGCTTGTATATTGGTTTAGATGAAACTCCCAATCAAAGATCTGTTTAATAAGTGCTGGGCTCCCACTTTAAGTGCAAATGTAAAGTATCCAAGACGTAGCTAGTTCTACATTATCACTTTGTTTTGCTGCCTTTTTTTTTTTTTTGTCTTTAAAAAGTTCTGGCTAAAAAAAGCCAGAACTTTTGCATAGCTACATAAAAAATTTGAGAGAGAATATTTTATATCTTTTTAATGATATTTTTGTGTATTAAAATTGTAAATAACCTGTTTTGTCTTGAAAGAGTGGTTAACATGTTCCTTTATTGTGTTAACTTTATATATTTATATATATATATATATATATATACACCCATTATATATATATACACCCATTATATATATATATATATATATATATATATATATATATACACACACACACAGTCTGTCCGGAATTTTTGTCGCAGACACCTGGCAACCTTACTCACAAGTGCTGCAATTAATAATTTAATAATGATAAATATCAGCATCAGGTAATATTTGACAGAAAAATTATTTAAAGGGATACTGAATAAAAAAAAAAATATTTCATGAATCAGACAGAGCATGAACTTTCTAATTTACTCCTATTATCAATTTTTCTTCATTCTCTTTGTTTCTTTATTTGAAAAAGCAGGAATGTAAGCATAGGAGCCGGCCCATTTTTGGTTCAGCACACTGGATAGTGCTTGTTGATTGGTGGCTACATTAAGCCACAAATCGCTACCCATTTGCTGAACCAAAGATGGGCCAGCTCATAAGTTTACATTCCTGCTTTTTCAAATAAAGATACCAAGAGAATTAAGAAAACTTGATAATAGGAATAAATTAGAAAGTTGTTTAAAATTGCATGCTCTGTCTGATTAATGACAGAAAACATTTGGGTTCAGTATCCCTTTAAGGACATTCTAGAGTGAACTACAAAGGCTAAGGGCAACAAAAGAAAAGTGCATTATTATAATTTATTTTAAATTGCTGACAAATTCCTAAGTGCTAAGTACATGAGCACAGATACAATGATACTGATTCATTGTAAAAAAAAAAAAAAGAAATACTTAAAACAGACTAAACAAAACAAATAAAGTCAGGAGTAGAAAGCGTCAACACATAATAAATACTTATCTAAACTTGTAGAAACAATATTGTTCACAGTTAAGGGGACAAAGTTACTGGTCCACTAAATGTTAAATATGGGGAAAAGCCTAATATGTTACCCATCTACTTCAATTTCTTACTAGTCTGGGACCAGTGGACTAGTAGAAAAGGTTGGCCTTGTCATGTACAGTAGTTCTAGGTGTTTTACAGCTGTATTGAATTAACAATGTGCTAATGAGGAAGCGTATTTTCTTGTGCTATTGCAAGAAGATGCCAAATATACTGTTTTAGACATATGACTCTAAACAGCTGTTATGACAGGCGTGCTGATTACATAATTTGGCAACATAAGATCAGCTGATAAACCCATCATGGTCAGAGGAAACAGTAATGGATATCTCTGAAATATCCTCTGGCATTAAATTAACTTAGGAAACAATTATAAGAACAAAGTAACTCATTTTTTTTTAAATAATGCAATAAAAAAAACTTTGGATTTACTTTACAAAATTACTTTAGAAAATTAATTTAGCGTAACAAAATAATTTCAACTTAATTTTCTGCAAACTTTATGAATTACTTATAACTAAAGATAGTAACTTAAGACAGTAAAATAAGCAAATAAAGAGTCATTTTTTTCCTGGATAGCAAAATATTTGGTTTGTCTTCTTTTGTGTAATTTTAAAAAAAATATGTAATTAAAATAAACATTTAAAAAAAAAAATAATAATGACAACATTGTAAATAATCACACATTTCTTTAAATTGCATTGTTAGATTAAATGCTGTATGGTTTTTAAAGGTGTAATTTTACAAATATTTTTTGTATGGAGAGAGATGGTCAGTAATGGTGGGTTTGGCTGAGGGTCACATGACATAATACACACACATAGGAAATTAGTTGCTATTTAGAACATTTTATTTAACTGTATATAATACTCAAATGTAATTCTTTTATTTTATTTTTTATAAATACACATACATTTTTAATGGCAAATTACTGTAGTTTTTAGAAGTAAAATATTAATAAAAACTTTGTTTAAAAGGTAGTAATAGGTAATATGCATACTCTGAGTTTTGTTTTTGGTTTTTACCAAAACGAGCTTTATTAAGAATAAATGTTGCACATCTTCAAGACAAATACATAGTTGTTACCAAATCAAACATTTTTCATTTACACTCATTTGTTTTGTCTAACAGCAGTTTGATTCTTTATGGCAACCATATTCAAATCATGTAGCTCTTAGTCCTCACGAAGGTAGGAAATCCATAGTCTTTGAGCCTGTTATTTTTCTATTGTATGAACCAAATATTTAGGACGATTAAGATTAACATAGTATCCTATGAACAGAAATATTATGAATAATACAACAGGTTATTTTTTGCCATTAATTAATCATCTTGGGCTCGATTCTCTCAGTGCACTGAATCGAGACTACTCTAGAATCTGTTGTACTAGCTTAATCAGGTAATAAACAAGGGGCGTAGGGAACAGTGAAGGAGGGGATGTTTGAAAGGGAGGGGGAAAAAAATAAAAAATTAAGAAGGGGTGAGAAGTGCAGCGTGCAGGGGGGAAAAGGAGGTAATCTTGCTTCTCCGATCACCTTGGGCAACTTGTGATAAATTAAATAACTTGGTTTGGGCAGTATGATGGTCTTTAGGACCTTCCCCATTTTCCAAAAAAATCTCCTCCCATACTCTGAGTTTTTTTTATTATTTATTAGGAAGAGGCATGCATTTTATGAAGCAAGAAAGGGTGAGAAAAGAAAGAAACAAAGGGAAAGAAAGAGAGAGAGAAAAAAGGAAGAAAGAGAAAGAAAGAATATAAAGTGGAATAGAGTTCTATTAATGAACATTGCATACCTTTTCTACAGTTCACCACACTACAATTTACTATTTTATTGCAACCTATTAAAAAGTGAATAGATTCCTTTATTATTTTCTGTGATGGACTTTTTCTGGATTGCACAAATGTCATGTCTGTTAAAGCACCGCCACCTATAAAGTTTCTTTAAACCCACTACATTTTCTTTTCTAACCTTCTAATTGTTGAAAGTGAGTGGCGTTCAGATAAACTTGCAGTTCTTAAAAATTACAGCTTCTTCCGGGTGGACAAAATGATTATCTAATGCAGTCTGTCTAATCCCAGATGAAATATATATATTAAAAAAAAAAAAACAATAGTTAATCCTTGTTACTTATATACTATACTGATACTATATGCACCAGTGGCATTCCTTCATCCCCCAGACATCCCAATTCACTTCAGATCCCCCCTCACCAGGTTCACCCGCTACATCACTTTCAAATCTCTGCAAAAACACTGCAGTTAAAAAAGCTTACGCAAAACCTTAATTCCTTCCTCCGTAACATCATTCAGATTTAATTTTCAACCAATCAGTAGTATTACCTGAGAAATTATCCAATCAAAAATTTCCAGAAAAAGGTAAATATGTTTTATTTCTCCATGGTCTGGACCAGTGCACAAGATTTAAAGAGACCACTTGATGGAACATCTAAAGCTGGAAGAGTGTGAAGGCATTGCTGGATTGTAGCTTTAGAGAGGATGGTCATGTTAGGGGGTCTCTGGGTGCTGGGGTTGTGGTGGGGTTATAGAGGAGGTCTATGAATGCTAGTGGGGGTTTTGTATTAGAAGGTCCCTTGAGAGACCCCTTCTATGGGAGTTTCCTTTGAGGGAGTTGTTATAGATGAGGTCCCTTAGGGCTGTCTTTGCAAAATCAGTATGACTCATGTGACCTTTGACACTACTGGACTGAGGTTCTCAGTTTTCATGGGTGTGATAGCTAAGTGATACTTTTTAGTTAGTGATAATGTTATTGTCATAGTTAATTGGACTGGGAGGTTAGAGGATAAAAATAACAACAATATGTATGTAATAATATTAGTGCTTATAACAATAAACAGTGTATTACCAAAACTAAAAATGTGTGACTTTATAAGAAAATACCTATGTGCTCAATGTAATACAGCTTCATTAAGCTGTGTGTAAAATATGGCAATTTCTGTTTCTTGGTAGAGAAATTTCTTTTTAATTGAAATATATTTTTATTAATCACACTCCTCCAGCAATGACATAAAAAAAAGAGAAAATACAGACTTTCAATCGTTAGAAAACATCAGATCTTGGGGAACAATAATCACATTTCAAAGAGGAATGACTTTCAATAGAATTCCTGGTTCCAACAAGTCTCTTTTTTACTTGAGGTTTGTTTTAGTGAGATTAGTCCCTTTCACTTTGTGCAGTCTGCAATACATTTTCAGGCGAGAGTGTTTTATTTAAACATAAACATATGGTCCCTCAAACATTTTCTTAACAAAACCCATCGTGTATTATCTATTTGGGGAGCATGTAATATGTAGGAGGCATAATCTTCAAAGATTCCCAGCCTCATCAACAATAACTTAAAACTAAAACTGTGTAAACATGAAAAACAATAATCAATGCACGGATCAAACTTATACTTTAACATTTAAACGTTGTATTTTGTGTTTTTAACCCTTCAAGGAGTTGTTAGCTCATCTTATCTTGCTCTCAAGGGCAGCAACCAGTTCCATTCCTCGCCACCTCTTCTCTCCCCTTAAACCCTATCTCTCTCCTCTCTCTGCTCCATCTCCCCCTCAGCTACCACAGGAGTCAGACCACCATCCCCCTCCAGCATCCAATAAAACCAGACTTTCTGGAATCGGGCCTCCGTATCTTGAATCTGTGCAGCAGATTCATACATTGAGTACACCAACTTAATTCTAGCTATCACCTCTGACCACGACGGTACCTCCGTCTTCCAGTATTTAGCGATCACTATTCTGGTCGTGGTACACAATATTCTAATAAACGTGTTAATGTGTTTGTTCAATCTAGGAATACGTTCATGCAATAGAGCCTGAGCAGGGGTGAGATTAATCCGCTCGCCCAACACTCTTCCCAGTAGTGAAGACAGTTCTAGCCATATTTTATATACTTTGGGACATCCCCACCACATGTGTAGATATGAACCTACCTCTCTGCACCCTCTGTAACAAAATTTAGAGTTTTCTTTCCCCATATGGGCTGTCTTAGTGGGGGTTAGGTACCATCTGAAAGATGTTTTTAGTGCATTTTCTCTCAAATCAGCACTAATGAGGCCCTTACAGGTTTGGTGCAATGTCTCTTGCCATTTATCCCGTTCTAACTCTTTATCTATGTCTACTTCCCATTTTGCCATTAATGTTGTCTTAGAGTCACTATTGGAGTCCTGAATTGAAATGTATAACCTAGATATTGCCCTCTTAGGTCGAGCAGTCGCTGTGCAAATGTGTTCAAGCTCAGATTGTCTAGTGTGTGTCGGAGATTTAACTGTATATGTGCGTACAGCTGATACTACTTGGAGGTATAAGAACCATGGTAATGGAAGAGGTTCAAGTTTCTGTTGAAGCTGAGTGAAGGTCAGCAAAGTGCCTTGGGAGTACATGTCGGCTACCCTGTATAACCCCTTGTTTTCCCATTTTCTAATGTGATATTTAAATTCTTCATTAACAATGAATTTCAGGGGTATTATCTTTGTGTGTGAGGGGAGAATTCTTTCCATGTTTCGTGAGGGTGGCCACTGTCGTCTAGAGAGTAATGTGGTCTTATTTTGGTATATGGAGTGCCTACCAATCAGTTTTTTAGACCAAAGGATGCCATCTGGAGTCTCCTGTCCCACCATCTCTGCTTCTAAAAGAGGCCATATTACATCTTCCTGTCTCCTACTTAAGAGGGAGTCCTGGGCCAGTCTTGCTGCTCTATAGTAATCAAGTAGATTGGGGACCCCTATCCCTCCCAGTTGTCTATGTCTGTTTAAGATAGTGTGAGGTATTCTCGGGTGTTTATTGTCCCTTAGGAAGCTATGTATGTCTTTCTGAAGACTAGCAATGTCTGAAGTATTAATCCTGATCGGGAGCACCCTAAATAAGTATAGTATTCTAGGTAAAATCGTCATTTTTATCGCGGATAGTCTCCCATACCAAGAAAAACCCATTTTCTTCCATTTTCCCAGATCAGATCTAATCGCTTTGAGTAAAGGGGTATAATTTGCTTCATATAGCTTAGAGGAATGTGATACTAATTTTATGCCTAAATATTTCAACCCATCTGGAGCCCAATTAAAATCAAAGTTTGCTTCTATCAATTTGATAGTATGCTTAGGAATAGAAAGGGGTAGCGCCTCGCATTTATCTATGTTAACTTTATATCCCGATATTTGAGAAAACCGCTGTATTGCTTGATATAAATATGGTAATGAATGCAGAGGTTTAGAAATAGTCAGCAACACATCATCCGCAAATAGGGTGATTTTATGATGAAGTTTTCCTACCTCTAGGCCGAATATATCAGGACAGTTGCGTATATACGCCGCCAATGGTTCAATGCATATGGCAAAGATCAAAGGTGAAAGCGGACAGCCTTGTCTGGTGCCATTAAGTATATGGAAATTTTCTGATTGGTGTCCTATCGCCCGAACAAATGCTGTAGGCCTTGAATATAACCCTTGAACCGCCTTCAGGAAATTGCCTTCAAACCCCATGTGTGATAAAAGATCTAGCATGTATTTCCAGTCAACCCTATCAAATGCCTTCTCTGCATCCAATGATAGGACCAGAGAAGGCACCTTTCTGTCTCGCAATAAATCTATTATCGATACCATTCTGCGGATATTGTCTGGGGCTTCCCTATCCTTAATAAATCCCACTTGGTCAGGGTGGATAATACTTGGTAGAATATGTTTGAGTCGGTTGGCCAGGATTTTTGTCACTATCTTAACATCTTGATTAATAAGGGAGATAGGCCTGTAGCTGCTACATAAATTAAGGTTTTTCCCTTGTTTTGGTATCACCACAATTTTGGCTCTAAGAAGTTCTTCTGGTATTGGTCTCCCTTCCATAATGTGATTTGCAAACGTTATCAAATGTGGCACCAGGACTTCCCAAACGCCTTATAGTACTCCCCCGGGAATCCATCTGGTCCCGGGGCCTTACCAGGCCTAAGGTCTTTTATAGCCGCTATCACCTCAGCTCTTGTGATCTCAGCATTAAGATTAATTCTGTCTTCTTCAGTTATTATTGGCAAGTTCGCCTTGTCCACAAAAGAGTTAAAAGCCTCTTTCGTCTCTGGATTATGCTGCACTTTCGTGCCATCATATAATATCTGGTAAAATTTGGCAAACGTGTCAACAATGTCCTGTGGATGAGTAGTGGTCTGGCCTGTCGGTGTCTGAATGCATGGAATAGAAAGGGATTGGTAGTTGTCTCTAAGTTTTTTTGCTAGATATTTGTCAGGCTTATTGGCAAAGATAAAATAATTTGTCTTCAGTCTATGTGCAGCTTTTATGGAGTGCCCATTCAATATAGATTGTAGAGTTTGCTTTTTTTCAGCTAGCTTGGTGAGTGTGGCTCTAGAGTGATTTGATTTATGTGATGTTTCTAATGTGGCAATTTCAGTATTCAGTTGATTAATAAGGTCGTTGTTCTTTTTTTTATGTAGCGTCTTTTCTTTAATTAGGACTCCCCTAATCACCGCCTTATGCGCCGCCCAGGGTATAGCTGTGTTTTCTGTGGTCCCAACATTAATTTTCCAATATTCTTGTAGGCTATGTAAAATCCTGCTCTTGACGTGTGGGTGTTTGGTGCTAGACGCATCGTATGTCCATGTCCTAGTTCTCTTAGGGTCCGCTAGGTCTCCCAAAGTAAGCGCTGTCAGAGAGTGATCTGACCAGACACATGGGTGAATATCTAAGGAATGTATTGCTGGTTGCAATATCTGGCTAGTAAATACGTAGTCTATTTTTGAGTAGCTATCGTGTGGTGCTGAATAAAATGTAGTGTCTCCTAGCCCACCGTGTCTTACCCACCATGTGTCCTGTAGTGTATGTTGAGCTAAGGTGTCTAGGATGTTTTTAGCAATACTCTTCTGTCTCTGTTTTTTCTTAGATTGTTGGTTAATTGTTTGTCTAGTCAGTGATTGTAGGTCAATGTTAAAGTCCCCTGCCAGGATTATTCTTAATCTAGACCAGTCAGTTAGCAAATTCGAAATGACAGTAAAAAATGTATCTTGTTGTTCATTTGGGGCGTATATATTGCATAGAAGAATCTCTATACCCCTTAAGCACCCAAACACTAAAAGGTATCTACCTTCCTTATCAGATATAGTCTCTCTATGGGTAAAGGGTAATGATGAGTGTATAAGGATAGAGACCCCTCTCTTTTTGGAGTTTAAGGCAGAGTGATACTGCTTTGAGTAGTCTCTTGCCCAATACTTGGGGATAGTATCTTTCAGGAAATGAGTCTCCTGAAGATAAATAACATTAGCTTTCAATCGTCTATAATGTGACATGGCTGTCCTCCTTTTAACATCAGTGTTTAGGCCTCTCGCATTGTGCGAGATCAAAACTATCTTAGGAATACCCATCACAATTTTTGCACCAACATTTCCTCTCAATCCTACCTTTGGCAGCAGGGACCCCAGACGGTAAACCTCCCCCTAAGCTTCGGTATCTAAATTTATAGCCTGAAAGTAGAAGCCAGTTAATTTCCCTCTTCCTACTCCGTCTCTCTAGCTGTTTTCTTCTTTTCCTACAACCTTGTAGAACATTTCCACAAGACGAGCTTAATACAGTTATACAACATAGCATGCATTGAGATATTAATAGTATAAACAAACAAATAAAATAACACAACAGTAAAGAACAATCAAACAATTGAATGCAAATATATCGAAACCAGCACATAAAACCTGTACTGTGCAGTTCCGACATGGAGTTTCAACTTTGCATCACTTGCACCTAATGAAGAGTCCCAGACCTATCTTGTGTGTCTGAGTTTTAGTCGGCCTCCCGGCCATTTTCATCAACACCTAGGTCTGAGGGCAGGTCACAGAATGCAGTAAAAAGAATAGATACTCTCGTCCAAGGCACTCATGTACTGCCTGGACATCTCATGTTTTGGATTTGTTTTTGTTAGTCACTTTTTTCCATTTTGGTCTTTGGGGTTTCACCCTTAGTGACGATACAGCAGAGGAAGTAGATGCCGAATCCTCCCCCAAGATGTCTGGTGGTTCCAAGTCTAGGAGCTTGCAGATTTCTGGGATCTCATCAGTGGCTTTTATAGTAAACATTTTACCATTTCGCATCACTTGCAGCGCGAAGGGGAAGCCCCATCTGTAGGGGATATTATTTTTCCTCAGGAGAAGAGTGAGAGGTTTCAGCGCATATCTCCTCTGTAGTGTTTTAATGCAAAGGTCCTGGAAGAACTGGATAATATTGCCCTGGAACTTGAATGTGGGATTGTTTCTAGCAGCCAATAGAATCTTTTCTCTATCAGGGAACCGTAAGAGCTTAACTATAACGTCCCTTGGTGGTTGATCTGGTTTGGGCTTTGCTTTAAGGGCTCTATGTGCTCTTTCTATTGGGCACTCAGAATCTATCGGTCCTCCCAGTATAGCATGGAATAATTGCTGGAGATAACTGTGTAAATCTTCTGCTCCAATTGACTCAGGGATACCTTTGAGCCTAATGTTGGAGCGTCTGCTCCGATTCTCCAGATCTTCAATTTTTTCTTCTAGATCTTGTATGTGTTGGCTGTGCGAGTCAAGAGTTTGGGAGACTGTTGTAATTTCTTCCCCCATTTCCTCTGTGGCTGTTTCTAGGGAATCTACTCGGGTTCCCAACTCTAGTATCTCTGTTTTAATGTCCGTAAGACTGTTAGTGACTGTAGTTTGGAAGCTATCCATCTTCTCCCACAATTTCTCAAAATTAGAAGCTATATCTTGTTTGGATACCAGGCCTTGCAAGTCTGCTTTAGTTACAGGGGTTAATTCTGCAATTTCCTCCTCATTTTCAGAATCTATATCTTCCTCAATTTCCGTCTGGGCAGTTTCTTGAGATTTGGAGATCTTAGAAGTTTTAAAGAAGGTGTCTACTGATAAGGATTTTAGACTTTTGTCTCCCTTGGATCCTTTTCTCGTAGCCATAATGTGTATGTTGATAAACCGGCTATTCTTTACTACTTTTGTTTTTGTGGCTTCTAAGTATCCAACAGGCGTTGTTAAATTTCCTTCTTTTCTCTTTGGAGAGGCTCCAATTCCCCTAGACCTCCGCTGAGTATTATGGTATGCTTTATCACTACTGCGCCCTCTCTATTGCTCTTCACTCCCTGCAGACATGTTTAGTAGATACTGGGTGCCTCGCCTTTCATAGCTTATGTGAGCAGTTCTGCAAACTTATCATCTTTATAATAGAAGTAGGTGAAAGGCGAAGACACCACAAGTGATGCAATAATGGATATAGGGTTAGCTGTAATTGTCCATGTCAGACCGTCTCAGCACAGTGCATCTCAGGTATCTACATCTTCTTTATTTCCTATTTCTAGGTCTTCGCCAAACACTCAGAAGCAAAGCTAAGATGATTGCTAAACGCTCTCTCTGCCCCAGGGAAGGTGTCCTCACTGGACGGAGTCGGAAAAGGGAGTTGGGATATGACCTGCTGATATCTCAGGCAGCAGGAAATGAAGGGGAGAGAGAACTGTTCAGTTGCACATACACACAGAAGAGATATAAAAAAAAGAGAACAGAGAGGGATATGCTGCAGGGGGTTTCCTTTCCTTGTTATTACATCTCCTCTCCCTCTCTCTGCCCCATCAGGAGCTCGTTAAACCAAACTATGTATGATTAACAAGGGTGATGCGTAGCCTTGCAAGATGCAGTTTATGTGCCAATTGTCATGCAAACAAATCCCTCTTTTTGGTGTGCTGTGTTAGCTGTTTTTGAGCCAGCTGTATTTTGCAGAGTTTATGGCTGCTGGGGATCGTTAAAAGCTTTATGCCCTGAAATTGTTTCAAACAAACCACTATGGCAGGCACTTTTGTGTGGTATGGTGTGTGGTTATTTGAATTGACTAGCCCCCACTATGTCCCGGTAACCAGATGTCTGAAATGTCTGAAATGAGCAAAGGGGCCACTTCCCCAGCGGTAACAAGGAGGCTGGTAAAATGGCGTCTATTCGCGCCAAAAATCTATCACTGTATAAGCTCTCTGTTACAACTGTTGGTGGGTATCTAAGGGAGAGCTCCGGTCTGTCCCCTCAGCCACAAGTGTCCGGTGTATTATGTGTAGACAAACTGAATGTCTCTTACCCGGACTTGAGGCGGACAGTTGCGCAGGAGACCTTCTCTTTGAAGAGCGCTGAGTTATGTCGAGAGGGAGCTCACCGAGTGCACCGCTGTACCTAGGGTCCTCCGGGTGAGCCGTAGGAGGTGTCAGGCAGGTTCTCTATTTGTGCGGCAGATTGAGGTGTCCGTCTGGTGCAGGTAATCAAGGCAGCCGCTTAAAGTATGACTCCGTATCACAGCGATACTCTGCTGTATGGCCGCATAGCTGCTAATGCTGAGGAATGTTAGGGCCGCTCAGAAATGACAAAATTAAAGGTCCAGAGTCAGAGGAATATAATTTGTGACCCCAGGGCAAAGTGGCTTAAATGTAAACAGAGAAACAAAGTTATATGGGCATTTTATGTGAGGAGCTCCTACAATACACGACCGATCAGTGTGGTTGCTGGCTCCGCCCCCGAGAAATTTCTTTTTAAAGGGACATAATACTCATATGCTAAATCACTTGAAACTGATGCAGTATAGCTGTAAAAAGCTGACAGGAAAATATCACCTGAGCATCTCTATGTAAAAAAGTAAGCTATTTTACCTCACAATCTCCTCAGCTCAGCAGAGTAAGTTCTGTGTAAAAAGTTATACTCAGCTGCTCCCAGCTGCAGGTAAAAATAAAAAAAAATGAAGAAATGAACAGCAGCCAATCAGCATCAGCAGTGCTGAGGTCATGAACTCTTACTGTGATCTCATGAGATTTGACTTAACTCTCATGAGATTTCATAGTAAGCTTCCTTTACCTGATTGGTGAAATAATTTGAGAGTTCACGAGGCTCATCCCCTAAGCTGTCCTAGGACAGACACACTAAAATGCTGCTTAGAAAACCTTTACAATGGGAAGTGGCTACTGAGGAACTTTTGAGGTAAAATATCTTTCTTTTTTACATAGAGATGTTCAGGAGATATTTTCTAGTCAGCTTTTTACAGCTATGCTGCATCACTTTCAAGTGTTTCAACATTTGGGTATTATGGCCCTTTAAGGAATTAAAAGACCATATATTCCAGAACTCAACACAAAGAGATTATGCAGCACAACTGACATATTGGGAGTTCCTGCCAAGGAATTCCTTACATGAAGGGGAGCTGCACTAGTTCCAAATATAGCACACAATAAACAATAACCATGAATCTAACGGCTACATTTTTTCCAAATCTTTGTTAGTCGTATATAAAATATATACAAAATTAGGACTCACTTGTGGAAAACATCTGTTTTTGTACTTGAAAACAATAATTGTGTTGCAAAAAATGCATTTGCAAAACACATTTACATAATTTTAATCTCCAGTCATATTACCATTTCTGATTAGGTCTGTTATGGACATTAGGGTGACATAGCAAGTCCTAGGTGGGATAGGAGGGTATATTGAATTCCTACCCACTTACTCTTAAAGGGACATTAAACACTTTGAGATGATAATATAACATGATAAATCACAGATATAAAATGAAGTCTGCAAAATACTTTATTTATTTTGTCCCCTTTTCCTGTAACTCCATTCTGAAATTTTGAGTATTTCAGTTCCTGTTAGAAATGGAAGTGCAGAACACTGTTATATTCCACACAGCCATTGGCTGCACACTTTTTTTTTATACTATCTTTTTTTTATTCAGGGTTATTATTCACAGATAGGAAACGCACAAGACAAAAAAAAAGAGAAAGAAAAACACATATAGCTATAAATATTTTTGGCCTCGCAGGGCTCGTAGTACAAATCATATTTTGAAATATTACTAAATAATCCTTTAGGTATGTTTCCTTCATCTGAAAGAAAAAATTCCCTCATTTGTTTATCAAATTTTGCAGCCCCTTTCCAATAGTATCCCTGGATTGGGGGAGGGGAGAGGGTATAGAGAAAAAAAAAGGGGGGACAACTCCACACCCTTACCTATTCCGTGACTCCTTATTACCACAGTTACGACTATACTAGCCACTTTATTCTTATCTTTATACTCCTGAATTCGACTCGGGATTGGGAAATTCTTCTCTTTCTATAGCATTTAACAGATATTCCGTCCCCAAAAAAAGGGTATATTATTAGTAATTGCTCTTTCTTAGGGAGAGATTGTATATATTTTCCCCATTTAAGAAATAACTTCTTAACTTGATTTTCTGATTCTAAAGATATGTCGTATTGCTCTATTATCACTTGGTTACCTACTTTTTGGATAAATTCTGTCAGACTTAAATCCTTTTTAGATTTCCAATGTTTGAGTATGAGAGATTTTCCTATCAATATTATAGTATTAATAAATCTATTATCTATTTGTAATTCTGTTTCCCCAAAAAGAAAGAGAATTTGTTTGTCCTGGAGTCTAAGTATAGATCAAGATATTTTATTAATCCAAAAAATAACCTTATGCAAAAATTTTTGAATTTTGGGACAACGCCATAGACAATGGTACAAGTCAGCCGCTAACAAGTTACATTTACTACAGTTTATTCCCACCCGACTGCCCCATTTCTGTTTTATTAGAGGGGTGATGTACATTTTGTTAATGATTTTTAAGTGGAATTCCCTCCATGAGGTGGCTAGGGTTGTCTTATCCGCTAGTGAGATACTTTTGTTAATAACTTTTATGGGGAGTTCCATATATATGCTATTCTTTCTGGTAGTTTTTGATTGTCTTGTAAAAATAAGAAATGGAGTGTTTGCCTAGTCTAAAGAGATTTATAATAGGGTCTCTTAGAGGCCATATCACGTCACCCAATTTTTAGACATTATTTAATCTACATAGTGTCAAGCTTGTAAATAGGCAAAGAATCTTTATCTAAAAACCAAAGTCTGTCTTACGTTTTTCAAAAGTTTTACATCTTATTGAATCTGAGTCATTTCATTGGAATACATATATAAGTCCTCTCTGCTTCCATGTTTGGAATATCTTAGAATCTATACCTGGTGTGAAGTCTGGATTTCCAATTATTGGAAGGTATTTGGATTAATGGGGATTGCCTCGTAATAGTTTAATAGTTTTTTGCCATGCAGCAATTACATTTCTTAAAGTTAGCATCTGCTTAACTTTTGGCGGAAGTTTGTCGCGTTCACAATGGAGAAGCGCTTTCAATGAAAAGGGACTAACTAATCCTTTTTCTAAATTATATAGGGAGTAACATTCAGAATCGTTGAGCCAATCTAGTGCTAATTTTCCCAGGCATACTAAGTTGTAAACTTTAATGTCTGGGAGTGCCATTCTGCTGTCTTCCCTAAAAAGGGACATTTTTTCATATGCCAGAGCCTTTCTTTTGCTCCCCACACAAATTTCAAACATGCTCGTTTGAAAGGTTTTAAGTCGATATGTCTGATAAATAGAGGTAGGTTTTGTAGGAAATATAAGAGTTTTGGGAAAGTAATCATTTTTATTAAGTTAATTATACCCGACCACGATAGTGAAAATTTGGACTAATTCACTAATTCTTTAGTAATTTTGTCGAATAGTTGTGGGTAGTTTAGGGAGTACCAATTGTTAGGGTTTTTAGAAAATCTAATACCTAGATACTTAATTTGTTCTTTGGCTTCTTTGTAGGGGCATTGTTTATAACTGTTTCTATCCTTATGTAGCCACACAATTTCTGATTTTGTTTAATTTATTCTATAGCCAGCAAAAGTGCTGAAATCCTCAAGTATTTGTATCAAGATTGGGATAACTTTTTTTGGAGTCCTTAGTCACTAATAAGAGATCATCTGTGTAAAGCAACAACGTGACCCTTCTTTTGCCTAGCCATACCCCTTGAATTTCTTTTCGAAGTAAGGTCGCCAACGGTTCTATTGCCATATTTAAGAGATAAGGGGAAAGTGAACATCCCTGTCTGGTGCCTTTCTGGAGAGAAGAATTCTTGGTGGGAACTCCATTGACCAGAATAGCTGATGTAGTATAAATAAATAGTTTAAATAAAGTTATGAAAAAGGCCTGTCATGACAAATTTTTGGCATGTAGTAAAAAGATGGTCCCAGGTGACTGAATCGAATGCCTTTTCTGCATCGATTGCTATTATTGCCATTTCTGATGAAATTCTAGGATTTTTCTTGTGACTTTGCATCCAGTAGTGATCTATGACTAGTTGTAATTTCCCTAGAAATTTTAGGAACTTGAATTTTACCCCAGAATTCTGCTTTAGTATGAATATCCATTGATTTTTCCGAGTATACCTTCATAAAATATTCCTTTATATGTTTACTTATCTCTTGTATATTTGTGAATCTAGTATTACCTATTTTTATGTCTTCTATAACTTGTTTTTTCTTTTTGAGTTTAACTAGATTTGCAAGAAATTTACCAGCTCTGCCACTGGCCTAGATTTGGAGTTTTGTCGGTAAAGACCCGCGTAGCTAACGCCGGCTTTTTTCTGGCCGCACCATAAAAATAACTCTGGTATTGAGAGTCCACATAAAGGCTGCGTTAGGCTCCAAAAAAGGAGCGTAGAGCATATTTAACGCAGCTTCAACTCTCGATACCAGAGTTGCTTACGCAAGCGGCCAGCCTCAAAAACGTGCTCGTGCACGATTCTCCCATAGAAAACAATGGGGCTGTTTGAGCTGAAAAAAAACCTAACACCTGCAAAAAAGCCGCGTTCAGCTCCTAACGCAGCCCCATTGTTTGCTATGCGGAAACACTTCCTACGTCTGCACCTAACACTCTAACATGTACCCCGAGTCTAAACACCCCTAACCTTACACTTATTAACCCCTATTCTGCCGCCCCCCGCTATCGCTGACCCCTGCATATTATTATTAACCCCTAATCTGCCGCTCCGTAAACCGCCGCTACTTACATTATCCCTATGTACCCCTAATCTGCTGCCCTAACATCGCCGACCCCTATATTATATTTATTAACCCCTAATCTGCCCCCCACAACGTCGCCTCCACCTGCCTACACTTATTAACCCCTAATCTGCCGACCGGACCGCACCGCTATTATTATAAAGTTATTAACCCCTAATCCGCCTCACTAACCCTATAATAAATAGTATTAACCCCTAATCTGCCCTCCCTAACATCGCCGACACCTAACTTCAAACATTAACCCCTAATCTGCCGACTGGAGCTCACCGCTATTCTAATAAATGTATTAACCCCTAAAGCTAAGTCTAACCCTAACACTAACACCCCCCCTAAATTAAATATAATTTACATCTAACGAAATTAATTAACTCTTATTAAATAAATTATTCCTATTTAAAGATAAATACTTACCTGTAAAATAAATCCTAATATAGCTACAATATAAATTATAATTATATTATAGCTATTTTAGGATTTATATTTATTTTACAGGTAACTTTGTATTTATTTTAACCAGGTACAATAGCTATTAAATAGTTAAGAACTATTTAATAGCTACAATAGTTAAAATAATTACAAAATTACCTGTAAAATAAATCCTAACCTAAGTTACAATTAAACCTAACACTACACTATCAATAAATTAATTAAATACAATTCCTACAAATAAATACAATTAAATAAACTAGCTAAAGTACAAAAAATAAAAAAGAACTAAGTTACAGCCAATAGAATGCGAGCTCAATCTGATTGGCTGATTGGATCAGCCAATCGGATTGAACTTGATTCTGATTGGCTGATTCCATCAGCCAATCAGAATATTCCTACCTTAATTCCGATTGGCTGATAGAATCCTATCAGCCAATCGGAATTCGAGGGACGCCATCTTGGATGACGTCATTTAAAGGAACCGTCATTCGTCGTTCAGTCGTCGGCCAGGATGGATGTTCCGCGTCGGAGGTCTTCAGGATCCTGCCGCTCCGCTCCGGATGGATGACCATAGAAGATCCCGCTTGGATGAAGACTTCAATCGGATGGAAGACCTCTTCTGCCCCGCTTGGATGAAGACTTCAGCCGGATCATGGACCTCTTCAGCCCCCCGCTTGGGCTTGGATCAGGACATCGGAGGAGCTCTTCTGGACAGATCGTTGAACCCGGTGAGGTGAAGACAAGGTAGGAAGATCTTCAGGGGCTTAGTGTTAGGTTTATTTAAGGGGGGTTTGGGTTAGATTAGGGGTATGTGGGTGGTGGGTTGTAATGTTGGGGGGCTTGGGTATTGTATGTTTTTTTTTACAGGCAAAAGAGCTGAACTTCTTGGGGCATGCCCCGCAAAGGGCCCTGTTCAGGGCTGGTAAGGTAAAAGAGCTTTGAACTTTAGTAATTTAGAATAGGGTAGGGCATTTTTTTATTTTGGGGGGCTTTGTTATTTTATTAGGGGGCTTAGAGTAGGTGTAATTAGTTTAAAATTGTTGTAATATTTTTATTATGTTTGTAAATATTTTTTTATTTTTTGTAACTTAGCTCTTTTTTATTTTTTGTACTTTAGCTAGTTTATTTAATTGTATTTATTTGTAGGAATTGTATTTAATTAATTTATTGATAGTGTAGTGTTAGGTTAATTGTAGGTAATTGTAGGTAGTTTATTTAATTAATTTATTGATAGTGTAGTGTTAGGTTTAATTGTAACTTAGGTTAGGATTTATTTTACAGGTAATTTTGTAATTATTTTAACTATTTTAGCTATTAAATAGTTCTTAACTATTTAATAGCTATTGTACCTGGTTAAAATAAATACAAAGTTACCTGTAAAATAAATATTAATCCTAAAATAGCTATAACATAATTATAATTTATATTGTAGCTATATTAGGATTTATTTTACAGGTAAGTATTTAGCTTTAAATAGGAATAATTTATTTAATAAGAGTTAATTTATTTTGTTAGATTTAAATTATATTTCACTTAGGGGGGTGTTAGTGTTAGGGTTAGACTTAGCTTTAGGGGTTAATACATTTATTAGAATAGCGGTGAGCTCCAGTCGGCAGATTAGGGGTTAATGTTTGAAGTTAGGTGTCGGCGATGTTAGGGAGGGCAGATTAGGGGTTAATACTATTTATTATAGGGTTAGTGAGGTGGATTAGGGGTTAATAACTTTATAATAATAGCGGTGCGGTCCGCTCGGCAGATTAGGGGTTAATAAGTGTAGGCAGGTGGAGGCGACGTTGAGGGGGGCAGATTAGGGGTTAATAAATATAATATAGGGGTGGGCGGTGTTAGGGGCAGCAGATTAGGGGTACATAAGTATAACGTAGGTGGCGGCGCTTTGCGGTCGGCAGATTAGGGGTTAATTATTGTAGGTAGCTGGCTGCGACGTTGTGGGGGGCAGGTTAGGGGTTAATAAATATAATATAGGGGTCGGCGGTGTTAGGGGCAGCAGATTAGGGGTACATAAGTATAACGTAGGTGGCGGTCGGCAGATTAGGGGTTAAAAAAATGTAATCGAGTGGCGGCGATGTGGGGGGACCTCGGTTTAGGGGTACATAGGTAGTTTATGGGTGTTAGTGTACTTTAGAGTACAGTAGTTAAGAGCTTTATAAACCGGCGTTAGCCCAGAAAGCTCTTAACTACTGACTTTTTTCCTGCGGCTGGAGTTTTGTCGTTAGATGTCTAACGCTCACTTCAGACACGACTCTAAATACCGGAGTTAGAAAGATCCCATTGAAAAGATAGGATACGCAATTGACGTAAGGGGATCTGCGGTATGGAAAAGTCGTGGCTGAAAAGTGAGCGTTAGACCCTTTTTTGAGTGACTCCAAATACCGGAGGTAGCCTAAAACCAGCGTTAGGAGCCTCTAACGCTGGTTTTCACGGCTAACGCCAAACTCCAAATCTAGGCCACTGTGTCTATAGTAAAATGCTTTTGTCCTCAGTTCCTCCCTTCTCATTTTTTGTTTAAGAAATATCTCTCTTTGTCTTTTTTGCTGCAATATAACAGGGGTCGCTGATGTAAGAATTATAGCAGTTACGTAAATAATTGGCCAGCTGTACCTCTGTGGCTTGCATTCTACATTTCAGGCTAACCAGGTATGCTTTTATTTCCCCTCTTATTACCGCTTTGAAGGATTCCCAAAAAAATTCATAGTTATCTTTTTATTCTGCGTTAAAAGTACAGAAGTGTTTCCATTTTTGTTTTAACCAGTTTTTAAACTGTACATTGGAAGTTAAATACGTTGGGAAAAAAAACCTTGCAAAGTTTTTAGATGCTTGAAAGTGAACCTGCATACTAAGTGAAATTATCGCGTTGCCTGAAAGCACAACCTCTTTAATATCTGCTTTTATCTCTAGGCCTAGCATTTTCTCCGAAACAAAAGAGTGAGATTCACATGAGAATTTTTTGGTGTCTGGATTTTGGATTCTCCAGATATCTTTAAATTTTAGTATGTGGCTTCTTGCTTACTATTTTTATTGAGGGAGGGTTTCAATCTGTCCAAAGATGGATGCATTACTAAACTTAGGTCTCCAGCTAAAACTAAATTTTTTTGTGGAATACTGTAAAAGCTTTATTTGTAATTTGTCCCAGAAAAGTCTATCAAGCTTATTTGGCCAATAGACATTACAAAGTGTAAGTGCCAAGCCTGCAATCTCTATTTGTGCAATAATATACCTTTCCTCAGTGTCTAGTTCTGTTGATACAACCCTGATGTCGAGATTTTTATGGAACAAAATTGCAAATCCATTTTTCCAGGTGGAGCAGGGGGTGGCTATAATTTGTCCTACCCAACCCATTCTAAGTTTGGGTATCTCTTGTTCCTTTAGGTGGGTTTCTTGTAAAAAAGCGATATCAGGGTTGTATTTTTTAAGATGCCTTAAGATATTTTTCCTTTTAATCGGGGATATTATTCCGCCAACATTCCACAATAATATATTGATATTTTTGGTCATGTTATAAGTTTATTAGTTAAACCATTTTCGTACATAACTGTAAAACGGGTAAGGTAGGGGAGTGGAGAGCAGAGGAGAGAAAACAAAAAAGGTAAAGAATAGGTCAACCCATTGTAGACCAGTAAATTTGCAAACACTCGGCAAGATTACGAGTTTTGCGGTATGAGTAAAAAAGCAGCGTTAAGGCTCATAATGCTGCTTTTCACTACCGCTGGTATTACGAGCCTTGCAGGTTTAGGGGGACCGCACACTTTGTTCCAATCAGCCAATAGAATGCAAGCTCAATCCTATTGGCTGATTGGATCAGCCAATAGGATTTAAGCTCAATCCTATTGGCTGATTGCATCAGCCAATAGGATTTTTTCACCTTTAATTCCAATTGGCTGATAGAATTCTATCAGCCAAACGGAATTCAAGGGACGCCATCTTGGATGAAGTCATTTAAAGGCACCTTCATACGTCGTTAGCCGTGAAAAGAAGAGGATGCTCTGCGCCGAATGTCTTGAAGATGGAGCCGCTCTGCGTCGGAAGGATGAAGATAGAAGATGCCGTCTGGATGTAGACTTCTGCCCGTCTGGAGGACCAATTCTGCCGGCTTGGATGAAGACTTCTCCCGGCTTCGTTGAGGACTTCTCCCGCTTCGTTGAGGATGGATGTCCGGTCTTCAAAACTGTAAGTGGATCTTCGGGGGTTAGTGTTAGGTTTTTTTAAGGGTTTATTGGGTGGGTTTTATTTTTAGGTTAGGGTTTGGGCACTGAAAAAGAGCTAAATGCCCTTTTAAGGGTTATGCCCATCCAAATGCCCTTTTCAGGGCAATGGGGAGCTTAGGATTTTTTAGTTAGGATTTTATTTGGGGGGTTGGTTGTGTGGGTGGTGGGTTTTACTGTTGGGGGGTGTTTGTATTTTTTTTTTACAGGTAAAAGAGGTGATTTCTTTGGGGCAATGCCCCGCAAAAGGCCCTTTTAAGGGCTATTGGTAGTTTAGTTTAGGCTAGGTTTTTTTTTTATTTTGGGAGGCTTTTTTATTTTGATTGGGCTATTAGATTAGGTGTAATTAGTTTAAATATCTGATCATTTCTTTTTTTATTTTGTGTAATTTAGTGTTTGTTTGTTTTTTAATTTAGGTAATTGTATTTAATTTAGGTAATTTATTGAATTGCAGTGTTAGGTGTTAGTGTAACTCAGGTTAGGTTTTATTTTACAGGTAAATTTGTATTTATTTTAGCTAGGTAGTTAGTAAATAGTTAATAACTATTTAGTAACTATTCTACCTAGTTAAAATAAATACAAACTTGCCTGTAAAATAAAAATAAACCCTAAACTAGCTACAATGTAACTATTAGTTATATTGTAGCTATCTTAGGGTTTATTTTATAGGTAAGTATTTAGTTTTAAATAGGAATTATTTAGGTAATGATAGTAATTTTTATTTAGATTTATTTTAATTATATAAAAGTAATATAAGTTAGGGGGTGTTAGGGTTAGGGTTAGACTTAGGTTTAGGGGTTACTAAAATTAGTATAGTGGCGGCGACATTGGGGGCGGCAGATTAGGGGTTAATAAATGTAGGTAGGTGACGGCGATGTTAGGGGCGGCAGATTAGGGGTTAATAATATTTAACTAGTGTTTGCGAGGCGGGAGTGCGGCGGTTTAGGGGTTAATATGTTTATTATAGTGGTGGCGATGTCCGGAGCGGCAGATTAGAGGTTAATAAGTATAATGTAGGTGTCGGCGATGTCGGGGGAAGCAGATTAGGGGTTAATAAGTGTAAGATTAGGGGTGTTTAGACTCGGGTTCATGTTAGGGTGTTAGGTGTAAACATAAAATTTGTTTCCCTATAGGAATCAATGGGGCTGCGTTACGGAGCTTTACGCTGCTTTTTTGCAGGTGTTAGACTTTTTTTCAGCCGGCTCTCCCTATTGATGTCTATGGGGAAATCGTGCACGAGCACGTAAAATCAGCTCACCGCTGCCTTAAGCAGCGCTGGTATTGGAGTGCGGTATGGAGCTCAATTTTGCTCTACTCTCACTTCTTGCCTGATAACGCCGGGTTTATGAAAACCTGTAATACCAGCGCTGTAGGTAAGTGAGCGGTGACAATAACGTGCAAGTTAGCACCACACCCCTCATAACGCAAAACTCGTAATATAGTCGATAGTTTGAGTATGTAAAAAACAAGAAACAGGGAAGAGGCTATACAACATAGTGGCCCTTAACATTTTAGTGTACATCTGTTTATTCAATGATCAATTTAAACCTTGGGGTTTCTAATGTATATATGTTATTTGGGCTGATCAGCCTGTGTGTTCCTGCTTAAAAAGTTGTTAACTTCTTCCGCCTCAGTTAAGATTACTCCTGACCCCTTAGTTAAAATCTTGATATTGGCTGGATAAATCTTTGTAGCAGGTATACCTGCCTTTATGAGTTTGGTACACATAGAGGCCATCTCCCTTCTCTTTTGGGAGGTTTCTGCTGAATTCTTGGAATAGAAGAATGTTATTAGCTCCTAAGGAGAGGGGCATCTTTTGCCTATAATGCCGTAAGATGTTGGTCTTATCTTGAAAATTCAAGTATTTGACTATAATTTGTCTGTTTTTAGGTCTGCAGTCGGAGGTTTTGTACCAATTCTATGTGCTCTTTCGACTATTATGGGTTGTTGATGTGTTTGAATGCCTAGCAGTAGGGGTAAAGTTATTGAGGTAAATTTTATTAGGTCTTGGTATTCAGCTACTTCTGGTACCCCTATGATCCTAATATTATTGCGTCGTGAGCGATCTTCTAAGTCTTCTATTTTATCTTGTATAGTCTTAAAGGGACACTGAACCCAAATTGTTTCTTTTGTGATTCAGATAGAGCCTGCAATTTTAAGCAACTTTCTAATTTACTCCTATTATCATTTTTTCTTTGTTCTCTTGCTATCTTTATTTGAGAAATAAGGCATCTAAGCTTTTTTTTTGGTTCAGGTTCTGGACAGCATTTTTTTATTGGTGGATGAATTTATCCACCAATCAGCAAGGACAACCCAGGTTGTTCACCAAAAATGGGCCGGCATCTAAACTTACATTCTTGCATTTCAAATAAAGATACCAAGAGAATAAAGAAAATTTGATAATAGGAGTAAATTAGAAAGTTGCTTAAAATGTCATGCTCTATCTGAATCATGAAAGAAAAAAATTTGGGTTCAGTGTCCCTTTAAGCTGTGTTGATTGTTCTTTAATAACCTATTCTTGCCTGAAATTAATATCTTCTAACTCTGAAATTCTATTTTCAGCTTCGTTAAGTCTATTTGAGAATTGCTTAACTTCATGTGATAAGAGTGAAAGCTCTTTTCTTACTTGGTCAAACTGTGGCAATATTAATTCTGAGATTTGTAGGCCTTGTGTATCAACATTGTGAGGGATCATATTAATCTGATCAGGTATACTTTCATGTACACTATCATTCCCTACTTTGGTCTTTTTTTCTGTGGCTTTGGGTGGCATGGCTGGTGATCTGAATTTATTGAAGGTGACAAATTTCTCCATGTAAGACCAGGTGCCCCCCCTACACCGTCGCCACCTATAATACATTTATTAACCCCTATCCTGCCCCCCACTACACCGCCGCCGCTGTAATAAATTTATTAACCCCTAAACCTAAGTCTAACACTAACCCTAACACCCCCCTAACACCCCCCTAACTTAAATATTAATTAAATAAATCTAAATAATATTTCTATTATTAACTAAATTAATCCTATTTAAAACTAAATACCTTTAAAATAAACCCTAATATAGCTACAATATAAATAATAATTATATTGTAGCTATCTTAGGATTTATTTTTATTTTATAGGTAACTTTCAATTTATTTTAACTAGGTACAATAGCTATTAAATAGTTATTAACTATTTAATAGCTACCTAGCTAAAATAAAGAGAAATTTACCTATAAAATAAAAACTAACCTAAGTTACAATTACACCTAACACTACACTATACTTAAATAAATTATTCCTATTTAAAACTAAATACTTACCTGTAAAATAAACCCTAAGATAGCTACAATATAATTAATAATTACATTGTAGCTATTTTAGGATTTATGTTTATTTTACAGGTAACTTTGTATTTCTTTTAGCTAGTTAGAATAGTTATTAAATAGTTATTAACTATTTAATAACTACCTAGCTAAAAGAAATACAAAATTACCTGTAAAATAAATCCTAACCTAAGTTACAATTAAACCTAACACTACACTATCATTAAATAAATTAAATAAATTAAATACAAATAACTACAATTAAATACAATTACATAAACTAACTAAAGTACAAAAAATAAAAAAAGCTAAGTTACAAAAAATAAAAAAATAGGTTACAAACATTTAAAAAATATTACAACAATTTTTAAGATAATTACACCTAATCTAAGCCCCCTAATAAAATAACAAAGCCCCCCAAAATAAAAAAATTCCCTACCCTATTCTACATCAAAAAAGTTCAAAGCTATTTTACCTTACCAGCCCTTAAAAGGGCCTTTTGTGGGGCATGCCCCAAAGAAAACTGCTCTTTTGCCTGTAAAAGAAAAATACAACCCCCCCAACATCAAAACCCACCACCCACATACCCCTAATCTAACCCAAACCCCCCTTAAAATAACCTAACACTAATCCCCTGAAGATCATCCTACCTTTAGTCGTCTTCACTCAGCCGAGCCACCGATGGAACTGAAGAGGAGATCCGGAGCGGCAGAAGTGATCCTCCAAGGGGCACTGAAGAAATCTTCCATCCGATGAAGTGATCCTCCAGGCGGCGCTGAAGAAGTCTTCCATCCGGGTGATGTCATCTTCCAAGCGGCGCTGAAGAAGTCTTCTATCCGGGCGATGTCATCTTCCAAGCGGGGTCTTCAATCTTCATCCCGCCGACGCGGAACATCCTTCTTTCCCGACGGACTACCGACGAATGAAGGCTCCTTTAAGGGACGTCATCCAAGATGGCGTCCCTTCAATTCCGATTGGCTGATAGGATTCTATCAGCCAATCGGAATTAAGGTAGGAAAAATCTGATTGGCTGATTGAATCAGCCAATCAGATTGAAGTTCAATCCGATTGGCTGATCCAATCAGCCAATCAGATTGAGCTCGCATTCTATTGGCTGATCCGATCAGCCAATAGAATGCGAGCTCAATCTGATTGGCTGATTCAATCAGCCAATCAGATTTTTCCTATCTTAATTCCGATTGGCTGATAGAATCCTATCAGCCAATCGGAATTGAAGGGACGCCATCTTGGATGACGTCCCTTAAAGGAGCCTTCATTCGTCGGTAGTCCGTCGGGAAAGAAGGATGTCCCGCGTCGGCGGGATGAAGATTGAAGATTGAAGACCCCGCTTGGAAGATGACATCGCCCGGATAGAAGACTTCTTCAGCGCCGCTTGGAAGATGACATCACCCGGATGGAAGACTTCTTCAGCGCCGCCTGGAGGATCACTTCATCGGATGGAAGATTTCTTCAGTGCCCCTTGGAGGATCACTTCTGCCGCTCCGGATCTCCTCTTCAGTTCCATCGGTGGCTCGGCTGAGTGAAGACGACTAAAGGTAGGATGATCTTCAGGGGATTAGTGTTAGGTTATTTTAAGGGGGGTTTGGGTTAGATTAGGGGTATGTGGGTGGTGGGTTTTGATGTTGGGGGGGTTGTATTTTTCTTTTACAGGCAAAAGAGCAGTTTTCTTTGGGGCATGCCCCACAAAAGGCCCTTTTAAGGGCTGGTAAGGTAAAAGAGCTTTGAACTTTTTTAATGTAGAATAGGGTAGGGAATTTTTTTTATTTTGGGGGGCTTTGTTATTTTATTAGGGGGCTTAGATTAGGTGTAATTAGCTTAAAATTGTTGTAATATTTTTTAAATGTTTGTAACCTATTTTTTTTTTTTGTAACTTAGCTTTTTTTATTTTTTGTACTTTAGTTATTTATGTAATTGTATTTAATTGTAGTTATTTGTATTTAATTTATTTAATTTATTTAATGATAGTGTAGTGTTAGGTTTAATTGTAACTTAGGTTAGGATTTATTTTACAGGTAATTTTGTATTTCTTTTAGCTAGGTAGTTATTAAATAGTTAATAACTATTTAATAACTATTCTAACTAGCTAAAAGAAATACAAAGTTACCTGTAAAATAAAAATAAATCCTAAAATAGCTATAATGTAATTATTAATTACATTGTAGCTATCTTAGGGTTTATTTTACAGGTAAGTATTTAGTTTTAAATAGGAATAATTTATTTAAGTATAGTGTAGTGTTAGGTGTAATTGTAACTTAGGTTAGTTTTTATTTTACAGGTAAATTTCTCTTTATTTTAGCTAGGTAGCTATTAAATAGTTAATAACTATTTAATAGCTATTGTACCTAGTTAAAATAAATTGAAAGTAACCTATAAAATAAAAATAAATCCTAAGATAGCTACGATAAAATTATTATTTATATTGTAGCTATATTAGGGTTTATTTTAAAGGTAAGTATTTAGTTTTAAATAGGATTAATTTAGTTAATAATAGAAATATTATTTAGATTTATTTAATTCATATTTAAGTTAGGGGGGTGTTAGGGTTAGTGTTAGACTTAGGTTTAGGGGTTAATAAATTTATTACAGTGGCGGCGGTGTAGTGGGGGGCAGGATAGGGGTTAATAAATGTATTATAGGTGGCGACGGTGTAGGGGGGGCAGATTAGGGGTTAATAAATGTAATATAGGTTGCGGCAGGGTCCGGGAGCGGCGGTTTAGGGGTTAAACTATTTATTTAGTTGCGGCGAGGTGCGGGATCAGCAGGATAGGGGTTAATAACTTTATTATAGGTGGCAACGGTATAGGGGGGCAGGATAGGGGTTACTAGGTATAATGTAGGTTGCGGCGGTGTCCGGGAGCGGCGGTTTAGGGGTTAATACATTTATTATAGTTGCGGCGGGGTCAGGGAGCAGCGGTTTAGGGGTTAATATGTATAGAGTAGCTTGCGGTGGGCTCCGGGAGCGGCGGTTTAGAGGGTAATAACTTTATTTAGTTGCGGCGGTGTAGGGGGGGACATATTAGGGGTGTTTAGACTCGGGGTACAAGTTAGGGTGTTAGGTGTAGACAGCTCCCATAGGAATGAATGGGATATCTGGCAGCAGCGAACTTGTACTTTCGCTATCGTCAGACTCCCATTGATTCCTATGGGATCCGCCGCCTCCAGGGCGGCGGATTGAAAACCAGGTACGCTGGGCCGGAAAAGTGCCGAGCGTACATGCTAGTTTTTTGATAACTAGCAAAAGTAGTCAGATTGTGCCGCACTTGTGTGCGGAACATCTGGAGTGACGTAAGAATCGATCTGTGTCGGACTGAGTCCGGCGGATCGAAGCTTACGTCACAAAATTCTACTTTTGCCGGTGTCTAGCCTTTGATAACTAAGGCGAATCAGCCTCGCCACAAATACGCTGCGGAATTCCAGCGTATTTGAGGTTGACGGCTTGATAACTACCCCCAAAGAGTGTATAACAATCAAGCATAAAGTATTATAAGGAAAATAAAAATTACAAATAACATGAGAGCATTTAAGAAAGAAAAGAGTTGGACAAATCAATCGTGTATACTTGGTGTGTGTGATTTTTTTATTTTTGTATGTGGACAGAAACGTTAGACCTGTGACGCAGTATTAAAAATTATAAGTGCCACAATCAAAGCCTTTGATTTAAGGATATAAGGCCTACCATTATCTCTTGCCCACCTTAGAGTATTTGTTATCTTTAAATAAGTAAATAAATATTACCCTCTAGGTGTCACAGTAGTCCCTATTTGGTTTTAAGTGTTTTTAGAACAGAATAAATAGGCAGCAAATATTAACTTAGCTCTACCTTTTCAATAGTACATTAACAAGGAAAAACAAAACCACTAGGTTATATATTAGGACATAGTATCTTTTGCAACAGTCTAAGCACTGATAGCTTAAGGGAGTAGCATACAATTAAATCCCCTATTTAAGGTGCGGCATTCTTTATAAGTACCAAGTCCCACTTATTGGTGTTGAGCAGTTGGTAGTTTACCAATAATTTAGACAGATGTTAAAACATTATCTTACAAGCTCGTATCGTCCCTGTCCCAATGATTGAATAAATTGCACACCCCAATACTTTATTAGGATTGTATGGTACTTTTACTTTTTACCAGCGTCTTTTCCTTGAATTTCTTTTTGCCTCATATTTTTCTTTACTCCTTTGTTTCCTTTCCCATTTTTCCCCTTTGGTTCTTTTAAGTGCCTCCTCAATCTTGCCAGAAGTGTGGAATAACTTGTTGGGTTTTACCTCCCTTCTTTGGGGGTGCAGAAACTTCCTCTGATAATCTGCAATGCCTCTGTGTTCCTTCAGGGCCTTGATAACTTCTTGACAGATCAGCTGGTCCTCTGTGTGTCCGGGTCACCTAGTATCCTCCTCGGGTATCCTACATCACAACCAGTGCTCCTCATCGCAGCTTGTGCGTCATGGAAAAAATATCACCGGGAGCCACTTGGCAGCATGGTAATCCTTCCCCTGGATACTGTCACAACACCACCAACAACAGTCAGCGCAGCTTAGGTGAGATAGAGTTAGGTAAACCCCAGTTCCTGATCAAGGAAAGCCTTTATGAAGATAGTTCATCTAGGGGTTAAATTTATGACTTAAGTTTTGTAAATTTGCACGCGCTCTTCTAGTTCAAAACTGTGCCCACAAGTAGCCCTGATTTTGGCTGTGGGTAACATCATTGGAGAGACCAGATTTTAACCGATCGGATCCGGGTGACCAGCAACAGCTTGTCCCGCTTGTTGTGTAGGGGCAAATCTTCCAAACATACTCAGGGCTAAGGAAGTGCTGTTTAGAAGCCTGGGGATGTTCGACAGCTGATTTCCCAAACCAGTGCAGTGCGGCGTGCGATCAGCATGCTACTCCTCCCCTTCCGGTCACTTGACACATTTCTGTTTAATTACCTTCTGCTATTGGCTGCACACTCTAGTTACCTATTTATAAGTGTCCCTAATTGGCCACAGCAGAACAGGTAACCTAAGTTACAACAGGGCAGCTCGCATTGCTTTACAGACACTAACACTTTACACCTATTTTGTCAATATTTAAACAGCTAATGAAACTTTAAAAAAAATACTTCTACATGTTATTATCAGATTAATCTTTTCTTTGAATGCATAATTTTATCTAGCATCTATTGAGTGTTTAATGTCCCTTTAATATGGATGGTGATGGACCAGCTCTCACACCTGTCTGTTGTATAAAACAGGCCAATCTGGCAGTGGCAAGGCAAAGCAGTTCTCAACTTAAAGGGACAGTCAACCATAGAATTGTTATTGTTTTAAAAGATAGATAATCCCTTTATTACTCATTCCCCAGTTTTGCATAACCAACACAGTTATATTAATGTACTTTTTACCTCTGTGATTACCTTGTATCTAGGAACCTTCTTCCAGCCCCCTGATCACATGACTGTGACTGTTTATTATCTATTGTCGTAAATTTAGCATTGTTTTGTGCTAGATCTTAAATAACCCTGTGTGCCTGAACACAGTGTTATCTATATGGCCCACGTGTACTTTCTGTCTCTTTGTGTTGAAAAGAGATTTAAAAAGCATGTGATAAGAGGCAGCCCTCAAAGGCTTAGAAATTAGCATATGAGCCTACCTATGTTTAGTTTAAACTAAGAATACCAAGAGAAAAAAAGCAAATTTGATGATAAAAGTAAATTGGAAAGTCAATTAAAATCCTATCTGAATAATGAAAGTTTAATTTATACTTGACTGTCCCTTTAATGCCCCTACACACTCAGACATGACATTATAATTTGATATCAATATTTATAAGTGTCAACAAGTGTCGCTCTGCACTAGTTTTTGTGACCCTAGTTTAAAAGCAGAACTGTTGATGCATACCATATTTTTTGTGGCCACAAGAAAAAGTGGAACTAAAAATACGTTTTTGGGGTTGTGATTTGTTTAGTTCGTTTATTTTGTTTAGTTTGTTTTATGTTATTATATATTTGAAAAAATTGCCTCAAGTGTAGCACACTGCCTAATGGATTGAAGATCTAGCTTTTAAATTCTTATAGTAATGTACTGTTCTGTTTTATTCTTTAGTATAATTTGTTGTTTGCCTTATACAAACTGTTATTGGCATGTAACCTTTTGGGCAAATATGTTAACACTTAAGAATTCTTAAATAAAGATATTAAAAAAAAGTTATTTGGACTAACAGGGTAGCCACAAGTCAAATTAGCCCTCTTAAGGGGAGAACAGTAGATAGAGGGATACTAACAAAATATGTCACTGTGACATTGAACATTTTTAGGAAATAGATTAACCTCTGTGTTTAATATCCATAAATTAATATGTGGCCCTTAAGTCTTCTAAAATATTGATCTGTGGCCCCAATCTGTAAAGAACTTAGTCCTCACAGCTAAACCAAGCTATATAAAGAATATTACATTTATGAGGGTACAATACAATACAATAATTGCAATGCCAAGTTATGCATGATTTTGTTACATATGTTATAATAGTTACTTAAAGGGACTACTCCAGAATTGTTATTGATTACAAATATATATAATCCCTTTATTACTGATTCCCCAGTTCTGCTTAACCAACACGGTTATATAAATATACTTTTTACCTCTGTGATTACCTTGTAGCCTCTGCAGACTGTTCCCTTATTTCAGTTCTTTTGACAAACTGTTATTTTAGCCAATCAGTGATGACTCATAAATAACTCAGTTATCTATAAGGCTCACATGAACTAGCTCTGTCTAGCTTTAGAAAATCTGTCAAAATGCACTGAGATAAGAAGCAGCTTTAGATTAGAAATTAGCATATGAGCCTACCTAGGTTTAGCTTTTAACAAAGAATACCAAAGGAACAAAGCAAATTTGAGGATACAAGTAAATTGGAAAGTTGTTTAAAATTGCATGCCCTATCTGAATCATGAAAGTTTCATTTTGACTATACTGTCCCTTTAAACAAAATATACAAAGATACAAATATACAAAAAACATTGCACTTATATTAGCAAACATAAACAAAAGGAGAGGCATATTGCTTCAGAGAAAGCACAATATGGGCAGGTAAAAAGCAGCCCCTGAGAGCACTGTGCAGTACCCTTAGGCTGCAGTGTTGTAGAGTTAGAGGTCAGCTCTAAGGTCTTTTGTAATTATGTGGCTCACTGAGGCCTGCAACACCAGGAGGAGTGATGTGGCATGTGGCTGACAGAGGGGCTGCAGGGTCAGGGGTCTGATTTGAGGTATGATGTAAGCATAAGGTTGACACTGGAACTTGATGACCAAACATCTGCTCTGGTGAAGTCATTTGGCTGATAGATGGGTTGCAAGGCCAGATGACTGGACTGATGTGGGTATGAGACTGGCAGAGGAGCTGCAGGGGTTTGATGTGGTCTGATGCATGGTCCAGAAAGTGAACTTCTCTGATTTTAAATACCCAGTGCTATTTTTGGTTCCAGTCGGGACCAGTGCATGACTAAGCCAAATTGGTAGAAACAAGCATAGCAAAGGATCTTATCCAAATAATTCACTATAAAGTTATACAACTATGTATTTGCTGCACATAAGTAGGTTAGAAAGCAGGTAGATCCTCACATCATGCTTTAAAATATCTTTGAGTACACAAAATACTCAGCAATGCAGAGCAACATAAAATACAAAAGAAGGCCCCATTTTGGCTCTTAGGTCTTTAGACAACCATCACTGAATCCTGTTTACATGCTGAAGAGCATAATGTTGATTTAGTGTGAAATGAAGCTAAAGAAGTTATAATATAATTATATTTCCTTTCTTATGTGTTCCGAACTGTGTTTATTTTATATAACTGTTACTTTAGGTCCATCTCTATGTTTAACCTATGTCTCTCAATTTCTTGTGCTATTTTGGAAAATGAAAATAAACAAACATTACGGGGCATATTTATCAATGTGCGAGTGGACATGATACGAAGTAGTGTATCATATCCGCTGCACATCGTTAAACATCGATAAATGCCGACAGCATACACTGTCAGCATTTATCATTTATCATTCTGGTGAACTGCTGGTGCAATGCCGCCCCCTGCAGATTCGCGACCAATCGGCCGCTAGCTGGGGGTGTCAAGCAACCCGATCGTATTCGATCAGGTTGATTTCTGTCGGCCGCCTCAGAGCAGGCGGACAAGTTATGGAGCAGCGGTCTTTAGACCGCTGCTTCATAACTTCTGTTTCTGGCGAGCCTGAAGGTTTGCCGGAAACAAGGGGCATCAAGCTCCATACGGAGCGTGATAAATATGCCCCTACTTGTGATTTGATACAAAGTGGTGAAAAATTTGAGAGGAACAAGCAAACAGCAGCAGAGAATATTTCTACAGAATAAATGATTGAAATCAGTATTTTTTTAAAATAAATAAAACAAATATGTTTGTTTTACATTAGCTATTTATTATAATTTTTCAGTGTTCACATACACCCTGATTTACAAGTTGTGCGCTAAACCGGGTGCGTAAATAGCGAAAAAAATTAGCGTTATTGCACTTTCCATAGCGCTGCCATTACAAGTTACTGAAAATCCTTCTCTTGTTGTGCGGTATGGCGCGTTAAGCTCCATACCACACAAAAGCCAAGGCTCGTGCACGCTTTCCCCCATAGACATCAATTGGGAGAAAGTGTCAGAAAAAAACTAACACCTGCGATCGCGTAATGGAGATCACTGTAACGCAATCCCATTTATGTCTAGGCGGAAAATAAACATAAAAAAAACATAAAACCCTAGACTAAATACCCCTAACCCGCTGCCCCCCGACATCGTTGACACTAATTAAAGTTATTAACCCCTAATCCGCCGCCCCCGATATCGACAACACTAAATAAACATATTAACCCCTAAACCGCCACCTACCGACATCGCCGACACTAAATAAACTCATTAACCCTCTAAACCGCCGGCCCCCCACATTGCAACTAATAAACTAAACCTATTAACTCCTATACCGCTGGCCCCCCACATCGCTACTATGAAAATAAATGTATTAACCCATAAACTGCCCCCCCCACATAGCAACTACTAACCTAAACCTATTAACCAGTAAACCGCCAGTCCCCCACATCGCAAAACACTAAATTAAACTATTAACCCCTAAACCTAAAACCCCCCTAACTTTAAATTAAAATTACAATATAACTATCTTAAAATAAATAAAAACTTACCTGTGAAATAAAAAAAAACTAAGATTAAGCTAAAAATTAACCTAACATAAATATTTTAATAAAATAAAATAAGCACAATTAAAAAAACCTTACAAGATAAAAAAAACTAAAACTACGAAAAAAAATTGACAAATTTAAATAAATCTAACAATACGAAAAAAATCTAAAAAAATCTAACATTACCAAAAAAAAAGCTAAAATTACGAAAAATAAAAAAACACTAAGATTACAAAAAATAATAAACAAAATAATACAAATTACACCTAATCTAATAGCCCTATAAAAAGAAAAAAGCCCCCCAAAATAAAAGCACCCCCTAACCTAACAATAAACTACCAATAGCCCTTAAAAGGGCCTTTTGTAGGGCATTGCCCTAAGTTAAACAGCTCTTTTACCTAAAAATTACAAAGTCCCCCTAACAGTAAACCCCCACCCAACCAACCCCCCAAAATAAAAAAAAACTTAAGTCTAAAAAAAAACTAAGCTACCCATTGCCCCAAAAGGTGCATTTTTATGGGCATTCAGTTCTTTTCCAATCAGCTCTTTTACAACCCATCCCTAATCTTAAACCCCCCCCCCCAAAAAAAAACTAACACTAACCCCAGAAAATCTACTCACAGTTCCTGAAGTGCGGACATCCATCTTCATCCATCGCGGGGGCATCTTCTATCTTCATCCCGGTGGCGTGGAGCTGTGGCGGCACGGAGCTGAGAAGAATCGGGGACCGCAGAGCCATCGAACATGGAGGATCCTCTTCATGCGATCATCCGTCGCACACTGAAGCTTGAATGCAAGGTACCCCTTTTATATTGGGGTACAGTTTCATTCCTACTGGCTGAAAAATTCCAATCAGCTAATAGGATGCGAGCTGCTTAAATCCTATTGGCTGTTCAAATTTTTAATTGTATTTTATTTTATTAAAATATTTATGTTAGGTTAATTATTAGTTTAATTTTAGGGGTTTTTTTTATTTCACAGGTAAGTTTTTATTTATTTTAAGATAGTTTTATTGTAATTTTAATCTAAAGTTGGGTGTTAATGTACTTTGTAACATTTTAGTTATGAGTTTTGTGAAACATTCTTGTTTCGCAAAATCCATAACTACTGGTCTCAGATCGCGAAATGGATTGCGTTGGTATAGACCACAACGCAAGCATTTTAGCCGGAACGCACAACCTGTAATACAGCGGTATGGAAATCCTGCACTCAAGTCATTTTTTGAGTGCGGAATGGAGAGTTGTATTACAGGCTAAAACGCTTGCGGTATAGCTATACGCAGCAACTTGTAGGGAGAACTGCCATTCCACACGCTATGGCCAATTTTTCAGCAGTATAGCCGTTCCCGCAGCATACCGCAAAACTTGTAATTTTGCCCTTAGTTTGATATTCTTTCTTGCCTTTTATTGCACAGATATGTTATAACTTTTAATTGTCAAAGGGTAAAAAAACCCTTAAAGTTTAATATCATGCTTATGAAAAAATACAATTTAAATATGTTCAGATTATTATTTGAATTTTTTTTTTTTTAAATCTGTTTATTTTGTTGTTGAAGCTAACAGGAAGTGCAACTGGGCCGTAAGGACTGATTTCTCACTGGCTGATAAGCAGAATTCCCACTGCTTTATTGGTGATTAATTACTTTTTTTTCTCAATACAGAAACGTCCATTTTGCAAATAACAGAAACTGTAAAACAATTTAAAATTCCGTCTCTTAGATGCTACAAAGAACTTAAGTGACTTTTCTCTCATTTTAAAAGGACTGTAATTAAACTGTTTAATTATGTGTAGAAATAAAAACTTTGCAAAATATCTTTATTATTTATTTTGCTCCTGTAATTTGAAAGTCTGAAGATTAAGACAAAGAACACATAGTAGGGATAGCAAAGCCTGACCCTGCAATATTTTTTGTCTCTAATTGTCTTCAGCAGAGATGATAAGATAATGAAGTACGGATGTAGTGTTTGCTATAGGGTTACCACCTCAGCCATGTTTTCCTGGACACTTATGAGTTACACATGCTACAGGGTGTGCAGGGAGGAACATGTATTGTGTTTCTGGACAGCACTATTCATATTCCTCCCTGTACACCCTGCAGCATGTGTAACTTGTAAGTGTTCTGTATTTTAAGGGACGGTGGGCAACCCTAGTTTGCTAACATAATAAATATAGCTAGCAGGTACTCAAATGGTGGATAGAGATTGGCTATTGAAATAATCTAAAAAATAAATACATTCAAAATTATTCCCTGGTGCCTCGGATAAGTGCTAGTTATTTACAGAAGGGGACTATGTTTCACATATGGTGGCATTTTGTTAAAACCTAGGACGTCTGGGTAATGGTTTTGGCCAATATAATTAGGATCTTTTTTTTTTTAATTCCTTGACAAAGGGGCGGAGTCGCAGAAACGCGCGTCTTCTTTTTCTAACATTTTTTTTTTTATATGATTGTTTTTCTTTTTATATATAGGTTATTCATCCTGGATGTGGTACGGATGTGTCTGGTGGATGGGGTTTGTGTGGATATGAGCAAGCGGATCTTTTTATCTCTCCTGAGACTGATATGATATGCATTGCCTTGAAAACATTACAATTATATCAAAATAAACAATTTGTTTTCAAAGTCTCATTGGCTGGGATTATTTATTATTTATAATTAGGATCTTGTCTAGTCATCTAAAACTGGAACCACAGATATTTTTATTCAATCTGATTGACAGGCTCAACTACAGAATTAAATATGAGTTGTGTCTTAGTTTTATGTTATTTTACTTAGTTAATTATCTTGAATGTGTATTGAATATTGTGCTTAGTTTTTTTAAAAAAAAATTATTTTCCAATTTTTATAGGCTAATGGTTATTGCAGTCCTTGCAGTCAGCCCTGGCTGGAAAATAAAGGACACTTGCTGGACTTCAGAACTGTTTATGGTCTCACTGGAATCATTTGCAATTCCCATCTTATATAACTGTACTGTATTCAATGGTTGTTCTTTGTAACGGTTGTGAACATTTAATGAACATAAATAAATGCATTTTAAAAATCTAGCATTAAAGTCTATGGGTAATTTTTAAATCATTTGAAACGTGTTTTCCTTGATCAAACCTAAGTGTTCATGCATTATAAACATTTTCAAACTCAACTAGTATGTTAATTTATTTCAAGATTTCAGAAAACTGTTGCAATTATAAGGTGTGTACTGTCCCTTTAAGTGTCAGTTAGTAAAAGCATGTTATATTATGTTTAACTAGTGCAGACTATTAAACTTTCTTATAGTCCATATAATTTTTTTCCAGGTTTTCAGCATCAGAAACTTAACCCCTTGGATGTGAATGTTAGCTGTATGTTGCTATGCAATGTGTTCCAGTTTACCCTGGCAGGCAGGAGGTTATTAGAAGTCGTCCTGAGGCTTTCTGCCATATGGATCATCTCAACAACCGCTCATTTGTGTGATAGATTAAGCTAATAATAGTTCAGCAGTTAGTGAGCTTGATAAAGGCGGAAGGAGTTAATTGTCTTCAATAATAATGCCTGCAGTGAGGAATGCACAAAAATGCCCAGAGCCTAATAGGTGCTCATCTTAAAACTTGAGGGAGCAGCAAAGAAAGGGAGATTGTGGGAGTTTTTGATTTGACATTGGTTCCTGTAATAGTTTTTGATTATGCATTGTGTTGCTATTATAAATAGTATTAGAGGCCTGCTGTCTTGCATTATATTTAACTCCTTAAGTGCAAAAGGTCGAATGACGACATGTCATCTTTATCCACACAATGCATTTGGCAGGGATGACAGGGCGGGGATAAGGTAGATGACAAGGGGCAGGAACGGGTCAAGGATTTATGAGTGAATGTGTATTTGTATGCATGTGTTAAGTCATATGTGTAAAATTAACATGGAAAATATACAGCAAAAAACTAAATGAAGAGGGGGCGGAGCATATCACAAGATGGAGGTGACACATTTTATCTTAGCTCTGAGTCTAAATTTAACAACTTAATGGAGGTCTATCCTGACCATAACTTTCTCACCTCCTCTTTAGAGCTAATACTACAGGGGACCCGATTCAGGCATTACTACTTCACGTTGGCCTATAATTATAGCCCCTTTCATCAGCTGCCGCCAGACCCACATGGCTCACTCAGAATGAAGCAGCATGCTCAAATAGTCTCTTGCCTAATTGCACGACGTTTAAACCTGGCTAAAAGATCTGAAGCCCAGGAGTAAGTCCCTGTACCTGCTGTTACTACCAGCTTTCTAATCTGACCCATGAGAAGGCTACACAGAGAGACTCCCACCCGCTCCTTCATTACAACCACAGCACCTGAGACCTGTGATTCACAGCTAAGCCTCCTACGCGTCTCAGACCGACATAGAGAAATTAGTGCTTTCGGGACTGCAGTTTCATGATAGCAGGAGGGTCCCATGCACGGCCCAGCACTTTTACCGGTACTCTAGCATGAGTTGGAGTTGCGACTCCAGTGTCGGCCATGATTCTGGTGTCTCCCTGGGGCTACGATAAGCGCTTTCTCCAATAGCTGCATCTACTTTGCTGAGTGCACATCATCTCTTCCCCTTCTAGTACACCACGGTGAGAGGCTGCTTTTCTTCACTGCTAGAGGAATAGCTCACAGCTACGTCCTCTACATGCAGTTATTTCTTCTTATAATATGGCTGCAACTATCATAGAGGCGCTGCGCAATCTAATGGCCACACTAGACACTCAGTATAACGCTCTTGTACAGGAGATATGGTCTACTCCCAGCACAAACCAGAGTACATTAGCTGAATGTAACAGAGGAAATTATGACAGTTTATCTCTTGCTGATACCCCAGACTGCTCACAGACCCTTATTCAGCACATCAGAAACAATGGATTTGACGATAACCACAAAGAGGTAACATTCCCTTGCAAACCTGTACCTAAGGACTACGGGCAGGGCACCAAAGAAATTGGTTGTACAAGATCTCATACTCTAGTGCACCCCGTCTACATAGATGGATTAATATCTCAATCACCTTTTGTACTCGTAGTGGGGGACTCTGATCTGAAATTGAAATACTGCCTGAAGGACACGGTACCTTTTAGGGACATTCAGCAAGGGTTCAAGTTGGCGGATACCAGAGCAGGCATAGGATAATTTCTGACACTTAATGATCTACTACCCTGTTT